>NW_026138110.1:1200000-1742500 GCF_025592945.1 Manacus candei
CATTTTCCAAGTGGCCAACACGTGCAGGCTGCAGGGCTTGGGAGCCTTTGACAAGCCTTGCCCTCCTGCGGGGTGCCCAGCAGGAAAAGTCACAGTGCTGGAATAACTTAGCTCCTTTGGTTTACATTGTTACACTGTATAAACCCTCTACAGAATTATTGCTTTAATCTTTGATATTTCAGGTGGCATCATCAATCTCCTCAGAGAAAACAGAAATGTTTTCTGAAGGGGGCAGTTTTGCCCCCTTCACTTCTTGCTTGCACGAGCCAGGCTGTCACCGTGGTTTAGCAGCACTGTCATTCAGGGCATCAGCCACTTTGTTTTCCAGAATTTTCTCTGCTGAAGAGGGAAAGTGTAGGGAATATTTACAAGATGAAGAAACTCTGAGAAGTTTAGTAATGTACTTACGTATGTTTTCTTTTTTTTTTTTTAATAGTTTGCTTTATTCTAGTTGGGCATCTTTTTACTAAAAGTAGGTGACCTCTTAATTATTCTCTTCTTGCCCTTCCACTTTAAATTCTGCAGCATTGTCCTCCATTCTGGACATAGAGTTGATGGGATCTACTCACATCTAACTGTGGTGACAACATGGGCACTTGTTTTTATATCAGTCTCCCACTGCACTATTTTTTTGTGCAATTCCTCCAGGGAGAGTGGAGATGAAGAGGATGCTGACAATCCTAACTCAATTCTAGCCAGAAAGCACATGAACTGGACTGCATTTATACACTGCTACAGATCACCTTCCACTTAGTGCAGGAAGCTGGGACACATCTGACTCCTGTGATAACCCTCACCTCAAAGGAGCAATTCAGCTCTGCATTACTGTCAAAGTGTGTAAAAAACGCTCGTCTGTCTGAAGTGACTCACTCAGAGCTGTACAGAAAACAAACCAAAGGCAGGTGAGATATGGAACTGTCACAGTTCTGCTGGTGTCCCTGAGCCACCACGAAGAGAAATTTTTTCATGGATTTAACAGCAAAGTAACAGGGGGGGGAAAAAGGGAAGAGGGGAAGACACAAATTTAAGATCTAAAAGCCCACCTAGAAAAGACATCAACAGATTTCATATAACAGCTGTTGCACCAAATCAATTCATAAGCAAAGAGAAAAGCAGCAGAAACCTTTCACACACGTACAACAGACACTCCAACCAATTGAACCATCAATAGCTAAGGAACACTTGCTCGGAGCTGTGGTTGTGAGCCAAGAGCAGGTTTGTTTGTATCACTAACAAAACAGAAGTTATAAATTAATTGTGGCTACTCCTGATAACTGAATTTAGTTCTGTCCATCCATCAGCAACATAATTTTATTTTCCATGTCTGCCTGAGCTTTCTCTACTTCAGTTCTCCTCCATCAGGCTATGGGCACACAGTTGTCAAAACAGAAAAGATAAGAGAGAAGGAGAATAAATTGATTAGGGCAGACCTGGAAGAGTCTGGGTACAGGAAGAACCAGCTGGGAGAGGACTGGGATGTTTCAGAAGGTGAACTCCATGAAATAATGCAAATTTAAATGAATGTTTATTTTCCACAGTGTTTTGTGTCTTCAGGCAATTACTAGCAATGTTTAGCAACACTTCCAAAGGAAGCAGACATTTAAGGAATGAAAATACCAGCCACTACTCCAGTGGGTAACTGAGACAGTGGCAAGAAATCTCAATCTTTGTGTGTCATTTTTTGCTGGGGTGGGAAGGAATTAGTTCAATACTTTTCATAGCCATATAACAGAGGCATGTTTTTCTTAGTAAACATATGAATGAATAAAGGAATAAAAACAAGCCTTTGAATTACAACTTAGGTAGGATTTTCAATTAAAAAGTAGCTATGAAAATAAAGGCAAGATTTGCCCCACTACATTACAGTCTCTCAAACCATTCTGATCCATAAATGTTACAACCAAGATTAATCTACCAGGGCTTTTTTCCACTAACTGATTCCATCATTGATCTGATACATGAAGCCATTTACATTCATAACCACAATATTATACAGATTATTTATTTTACAATGAAAGTAGAAAAATATCAAAACCTTGGCCGATATTGATATTAAAAGGTTTCTAAAGCATCACATTTAAACAGCTGTAAAGTAGTTTAACTATACCTATTTGGTAATACAAATCTAAAGCCTTCAGAGGGATTCTCAGGTTCTGTAAAGTAACCCAGGACTATGAAATCTAATAATAAAATGTTCTTTTCCCCCCCTGCATGATTAGGATTTGTGAGGATACTTCTCTTAACTGGTAGGGAAAAAATAAACAAAGAAAAGAACATATACCATCCCTTTCTTCTGCTGAATTTTTATGTCATAGCACTGTACACCTTCATGGACCATATGCCTGGGCTCTATTAAAATCTAGTTGCTGGATGATAGTAAAAAAAAATAAAAAAGAAAAAGTACAAAGTGAAAACAGTGGCACCAGTAGAGAAAACTTGTAAGATAAAGGAAACAACTAAAGAATAAGATAAAAGAAAAAAAAAACTAAAAGGAGAATGAACTAATTAATATTCTAAGGATTAATTTAGGCACAGAACATCTGTTTTCACATGTCCCTCTGATGAGATCTAATGTGAAATCTTGTGTTGCTTTGCTTTGAAGCTGTATTTTATTATCTAAGAAGAGGTTCTGCACACAGATTTTCATAGGGATTATGGATATTTTAGTAACAGAGGGACCCCTGGGCCCCTTGGAACTACTTTTAGTTTCCACTTGGCCTGTATGAGTCCATACAGGATTATCTATTCCTTGCTGAAAAATTGTCCACTAGGCACACTTATACCTTATATCCTATTTTAAATACATTAAGTTCCCTCTCTCATCTGCTTTTTCCATCAAACAGGTAATTTTAATTCTTTCCTGATTATTGTGTTACACAGCCAGTTAATGACCTAAAAATCATCCAAAATCATATTCATTTCTTAAATTCCTCTGCATTTTCTATTCCCCTAATTTAATAGCTCCTTTTGTAATAACATCTTCCAAACCTTGTTTATACAGGTACAAATAAGATCCCAGAGTTCTAAGCTAAAAAACCATCTGTAAGACTGTAAGAAATACTATTAATCTGGAAAGTTTCTGAGTCACTTGCTTGCCCTCCTGATTATAGATATGAAATGCAAACTTGAAAATCCAGGAAAGTGTTCCTTTTTGGACAACTCTGTGGACATGGGCCCTTGGTTTCTGTGGGTGTGAGCTGGTGACTCTGAGCTGGGCTGGTGACAAGGCTCACAGTTTTCTATCAAAGAATAACCACAGAGAAATTTAATTTTTTTTTTTTACCAAAGCAAATCTGATAAATTCACACTAACCGCAGTAATGAAAACAATCAGCCTCAGTGATCAGCAAAAATGATTACTGCAAGTGTGTGCACACACACAGAGGTCTTTCCTTTGCCAATTAGGAATCAGGCAAATTGGTGGATCTCAGCAATGCTGGCACTGACATTTATTTACTTGCATCCACTGTAATGTAACAGATTTCTCAGGCCTTCAGCACTGGCCCAACTAGACCTCCTTATTATTATTTTCATTAATGAACTAAAAGAATCCCACCACAGTTAATAAGTAGCTTTTTTTCCTACCTGCCTTAGCACAAACTTGCAGGTCCTTAACTCCTCTCCCACTAGAGCTGATAAGGCCATTAACACACACAGTGCTGACAGGGAAGCACAGCAGAAGGAGGTTTTCACTGAGCATCACAATTCAAAAAGAAATCACTGAACTGATAGCAAAATCATTTCAATTCACCTTCCCCCAGCTAAACATTCATCAGACTCTAACTCGGTCATCATACCAAAATAATTTCCCAGAAAAAAAACCCTCTGCATTTCTTGACTGCTGAACAAACTGAGCCAGGAAATAGCTTTCTGTGTTTTTAAACAATTAATTGATTCTGTGGCTCTCTGGTTGCTCGTCGATACAACAGTAATTGGAATCATCATGACTAATGCACAGTTCATTTTACAGGCCTTTCCTATTTGCATAAACATCTCCTCGTCTCACCTCTGATGTGCCAGGCCAGGATGTTTCCCTTAGTGCAGTATTAAGAGAATTGTTAAGCTACATAAGCAGTCCTTGTTAGGCAGAGCAAAAAAATCACATGTATGCTTTAGTTTATTAAAAACGTCATTTAACTTGGCATTAAAGCATTATTTTGAGTGTGTCTGTCTGATTATGTGGGCCCTTATAGTGGAACAAAAGCCTCCTTTTTCACCTGATATGTATTATCTGCCATTTTTATACTGAAAAGGTGAGATTTCCAAAATGCTTTCCACCTTTCAGTTATCAGAAGATGGGCCTTGGTCCTCTTAGGGAACCAGCCCTTTTTGGAAGCATCAGTTTGGACCTCTGGCGTCTCCCTTCTCACTTTTGCAAAACCTGAAAATAAAGGCCAGTGTACTCTGTCCTTATCAGAAAGAGACATTATCCCACCTCCTGCATAAATTATGTGTTCCTCCTGCACCTTCTCATACTCTGATATTTATTAGCAAGCAAATAATCTGTTCCTCAAAGACTTTTATGCTTTCCCTTGCCCTCGACTTGTACCTGCAAAGCAATTGTGATTCCAGTTGTGTCACTGTTAAATATGCCATTAATTACTTCAGGAAGACATTATACCATACTCAGAACAGACTGTAAACATTTTATGTCATTAGGTAATGCACTGAGGCTGTTTTTAATGCCATAACAGCTCTATTTATATACTATGTTCTGCATAATTAGCTACTAATGAGGCTCTAACTTTCACTGCTGTAAGGCCTAGATATCTGTTCCTCTTTCAATGAATTCATTTTTGCTGTCTCATTAACACACTAAAACACCTGAAAATTGTATTTTAATTAAAAGCTAAACTACCTCTGTCTGGAGACACTAATGAACAGATACACTCCAAGGGAAACACAAGAACTTTGTCAGTCAAGAGGACAACATCCTTGCCAAAAGAACAGCACAAAAAAATAGCACAGTTCACTCTCTTATTTTCAAGGGCAGGGGCTTCTCTACTTTTCTCCCCCATTTTTTTTCCTTCTCTTAATTTTCTTCTTTTTTTTTCCTGCCTTGTGACCAACTAATCTTTAAAAATAGCCAGATTTGGTTTTGTATCTTCAGCAATGCTGCCTGCCCTCAGACTGACAAATTGCAAGCTAGACCCTAAAAACCAGTAAGACCATCCTAAAGTCATGAGGGGGGTGTGTATTTTGAGTCTTCCTGATGCTTTCTGCTCCCCTCAGTCTTCTGAATCACATCTCCTGCCTTTTCTCTGTAGCTGCAAGGGCTACAAACATAGCAGCAGAAATTCATCTAATTACATGACTTCACAGCCACTGCAATAAAATCAGTAGTGCTGACCACAGGGTTTCATTTCCTGACTTCTGTGAGCACTTTAAGCAATTAATCAAGTAACATTCTAAAATAGATCAAGTCATCAGGTAGGAACAGTGTTTCTTGTTCTGGAGAAGGAACAGCATCCCACTGATCTTCCCAACACACATACAAAGGCAATTGATTGTAACTTGTTCCACTGGTAGAAGCAGAGACTCAGTTTTGGAAAGAGACCTCACAGGACAACATATAAATAAAATGGTATCAACCCACCAATGACAGGATACAGGAATCCAGTGACAAATGTTGCCACAACACACATCTCCGCTCTCCTTCTGACCACAGATATGAGGAAGGAGAGCTTTTGAAACAATATATACAGTTCTAGAAATATTCAGGAAGAAGATCAGCATTCTTACACCTAATACCCATAAGATGCTACAATTAGGTGACAAAGAAGGGACTGTATTATTCTTACTGGAAATTCCTGGTAAAGTCATATCAAAGAAATGCAGCAGAGGGAAGATCATCATGTAAAGATTTCTGGATTAACTGCCTGCTTCCCTTGCAAACACAGGATTCTGAGCTTCCCATTTTGCCTCACTTCTCAGGATAATCTGAAGCTCACTCAGTAGATGACACCAGACCCCTATACACTGCCAGGAGTCTTGAATTTGGGCACTTCAGTCCCATGTCCTTAATATGAAGAGTTCCTTAATCTCTCATGAAGCATTTTCCTGATATTAAACTAAGTGTTGGCATTGGGAATGCTTAGCAGCCCGTTCTCCCTAAAGATGAAAATCCAGAGTAAGCCAACTTAATTAAGAGTTAATTCCCTTTAAATCACAGCCTGAATTGTTCTCTCTGATCAATTATTTGTGGCATGAAATGATTTACAGGACACAGGGGCAAATTAATATAGGTGACAAAAGTGATTCCAACTCTCCTCAGAGATATTCCATCCTGTTTGTAAAAAATTCACATACTAATAAAAAGTTTTGGCCTCCTTACAAGGCCCTGTATTCTAACTTTGATATTTCTTCACATTGATCCCCAATGCCATTTTCATTCTATTACAACCCCCTCTCTTTTCCTGCTTGAAGGGATAATCATCAGAACTGTGCTTGAAAAGAATGCATCACCTCCTTAGGAATCTCTGAAAGTCTTCTGACTTCAGCTCCTGCAAAAGTGCTGCCTCCTTTCAAACACTTCACACCAGGACTGTCTATCAATAAAGTTCCAATGAATTAACATTGTTATTGCCCTTCAGTGGAATAACTCAAACCAAATGTTGATTTTTTTTTTTTAATGGTGAATGAAAGATTGTGCTATTTAAGCAGCTGAATATACAAAAGAAGCTACACAATTAATCCAGAACATTTAAATTTCTGGATATTACTTTTCTAATCTCTTGGTATGAGATTCTGGATCCAGCATTAAGAGGTAGTAACAGCTGCTAATAATTTATTTTTTATTTAAACCTCATGCAAACAAAAAGAAAGGCTGGGGAGTACTAAGAGATAAGGCTTTCAGGAAAAAAAAAATACTAAAACCAAAACTGTTTTCCATGATCAACTATGAAGGCTGAGCAAATAGATTTAGAGCAGCAAGTTGCTGTTTGGAAAAAAAAAAACTTTAGAAAGTATTTTAATGTATTCTGAATATCAATATAGTAGGATATGAGACAGATAGTAGTCTTCAAGCCAGAATTATGAAGAAGAAAGAGTCATTTAAGAGGATCTGTGGCTTTACTCTTCAAATATTCTCTTGAATTATGTACCATATTGCACAAATCTGATCTATTACAAAGGCACCAAAATTGCTTTAGGAAGCATTTCCATCTCTCTTGTTGATGAGGATTATCTGTTTATAAATTACAGGATGAGTAGCTGACATATTTTAACAAGTGCTTCTTGTAAATCCCAAGGAATCCTTTTCAATATACTACCGGATGATGATTTTTAAATGCTCGAGAGAGTTTTCATTTCAAATGTGTGTCTTTTAATGAGCCACAGAAACACTGACACAAGCAGGATATTGCACATGATGAAGAGCAGTTCAAAGAGCCACAGCTGCAAGAAAGCATGGTTAGAAAAACTAGGAAACATTAGAAATACGTAATAAAAGATAGGGCTCTGCACCCGTATTTAGGTCATCAATAAATTTATCAAAACGTTGCCACGGGATTTAGGAATACAAGTTATTTTGAAATTAACTGGTGCAATGCAACAGCTGAACCACTATTTTCCAGTCTGTGGTCCGGAGACTCTTTGATGTCCATGGATTGATTTTGGAGTCCCATGAAAGGCTTTGCTTATAAAAGCAAGACTGAATGAATTACTAAATTGGCCAACTGCTTAGTTCTCTCAGGTACTGATGACCTGCATGTTCCCAGAACCGACAGCATGACAGCACTTACATCACAAAGCTGAGTTTTCGGCCAACCATGTGGACAGATATCTACTCTTGAGTTTCCACTGTTGTCCTGAGTCGAGGCCAAAAAAGCGCATAAAGCCCCATATTGTTCAGAAAAGATGTTATCACCTGAAAGCAAACAGAAAATGCTAATATTAAAAATTTATATCCCTGATCATGTTTTGTCTTCGTCGCTGAATTAATTGGCTTCACTCCAGCATATGCTTGCTACATTTTCCTCCCCTCTGCAAAACTAAACCCAAAGTATTAACTGTTTAAGACTATTTTATAAGAATAACTCTTAAATCAAAGTGGAAGGTGAGATCCCTTATCTATTCAGGTAAAATACAACCTTTCCACTGCCCTGTGCCCCACCACACCTCTGTGCTGTCTATACAGCATTTTAATTCCTGTTCTCTGTCAGAGAAGAAACTGGTCATCCACAGAGAATACCAAAGAATTTCCCTCTGTCTGCTGCACAGCACTGAACACTGAAACAGCAAATTGCAGGAAAAGAACCATTATCAGCAAATATTTTAACAAAGAATGATGGAGCTGGTATTTTTCACATGAGTAATTATTATACTTGTCCCACTGTCATCTGATTATGCTTGAAAAATGCCATTAGTCAATGAATCTTCTGGTGTGAATAAGGATAACTCTCATGAAGTTGAAGAATTAATTTCCTGACAGTTAATTTTAATATACAAGAGGAGCATTTCAAATGGACTATTTACACAATTTTAAACTGGATAAAATAGAAAATGTCACCTCAATGCTAATACAACATTCCTGTGAATTATACACATTTTTAAAGTTAATGAAGTTGTCATTCTCTTATTAAAATTAGGCATAGCAGTTATTTTTTAGCTATCATCGTGACTTTTAAAATATTTTGCAATTGAATTACTTTAATTCATTTGTATTACTTGTAGGCTGTATGAAAACTATTTTTTTAATCTTGCCTATTAAGATGAATGATGGTATTATGCTTTATTACACATGTTCAATCACATTCAAAAATTTGGCTACCTTCGTTTCCCACATCAATATGGATTCTTTCAATCCCAGCCTCAGTGAGTTCAGAAACTAAATTTCAGTGGATTTCACTGAAGCAGTTCTAAATAATGAATTCATGCTGCTAATGATAAGGGTCAGGAATTATATTTAACACTACATTTTTCAATAGTTTACTGGTATGTTTGAAACAAAATGATCACAAATACACTGCTTTTAATCTAAATTTAACTAGGTAAACATAGGTCAGGCCTTAACTAGTATGAAGAGACATCTCTTCATTTGAAGACTTGATCTTTTCCCTTTATCTCAGTACATATTGTCTGCATTTATAACCAGGAGTTCACAAACACAATAACAATATGTGCTGCTGCTGCTGGGCACCATCACGAAAGCAGTAAAAAAGTAATCACCTGGTAAAACCTGGTAATTAAAATCACACATGTTCACACAATCGCCCTCCTCCCTGCACATCCCTGGCATTCATTCTTGTTCCTTGTGTCCCTACACAGGCATCCCCAGAATGTACCTATCCAAGAACAGGGTGAGCCTTTTCCCTGGCAGAGAGGAGGTGGCTGAACATGCTACAGACAATGTTATGCTCTCTTATATCAAGACATCAGCTCATATTCCCCTTTTATTTACAACAGGGTAAATCAGCGGTAACTGCACAGTCGAGTCCTACCAGTGTTGTTAGTTACAACAAAATTTCTCCCACTGGGATTTTACACACAAATTCCTTTGGTTGGAGACAAATTTGGGAAAATATTGCATTCCTCTCACAGGCAAGTGATGGATTAGACAGCCCCAAAGGATGTTCTGGCTCTGTCATGGTGCTGTTGTGCTGTTTGCTTTCAGATTTAGGCAGCTTCTTAGCAAAGACCTATGAGTGTCATTTGCTGCTACCAACACAGACAGCTGGAAATGTCCCCTGAATAATGGGGAGCCTTCAGTCACTGGAAAGACTGAAGCAGCAATTCAAGATTAATGTGCAACTAAGTGAGAAAAAGGCCTGCAATTAATCAGATGCTTCAGTAATTCCTAAACACTTCTTCTTTGATTCTGCTTTCCTCAGGAATATGTAAATGAGACTTTAAAAATACACTTAATATTTTTTTTTTCTTTGTAATGAAGATAAAAATTGTGCTGCTAAAATGGGAGGCAGAGTTGTAAAGAATTTAAAATGCAGCTTTAAGGTGTGGTGATATTCGCTGTCTGCTATGCCACCATCTATTTATTAGCAGGGCAGCTGCCACTAACCAGACTGAGGAAAGCTGAGTAAAAAATGTTTGTTCATTTCATCACTCATTTAATATTTTAATAAGAACTCAGTTAAATCACTGTTCAGTAACTGTGTCTATAACAGGGCTATGTAGAGGCTTACAGGAATAATACCAGATTAGAAAAATTGTAGAAGTGCTTTGCAGGCTTCATTAAACATTAAAAAGGTACAAGCCGGTGTGCTGCAAAGACAACTTATTATTTCTCAAGAAGAAGCTGAAGAACTGGAAATTGTTTAGAAAACAGTAGAAAAACTTAACTGAAAATATTACCTTGCAAAATTAGGAAGTGGAACACGCTAAACTGACAGAAGCTCTTCATTCACACAGATGTCACAGGGCAAATGGAGTTGGTTTTCCAACAACAGCAAAGGACGTAACTGAGAAATTCCCTGAGACAAAACCCCTTTGAGGATTTCAAATACAACCTGCCATGACATCTTGAAACCCCCGTGGCTTTCTGTGAAGCCCCTGGAACAGCAACAAAGCCCCAAAATCTAAAATACTCTTAACAAGAGACGCTTGCCTGAAACTGCCCATGGAAAAACCCCAGCCCTCTGTGTGGTGTGAAATATTTTGATTCTCTAAGAGGACATGTAAAATGTAAAAAGTTTCTGTAGATAAACAAGTGAAAGGACTTCATGGGTTAGGCAAAAAAGAGGCACTCGTTTCTGCTATGATATATAGTCTTAAAGTGACAAAGACAATTATTTTTTACAGTTTTCCTCTGTAGCTTCAGAAGTAGAACAAAAGGAATTTTCCACTGGGGTATGTGGATGCTCTTTCTTCTTGTCATATCATTATCTCAAGCTTATTTCCTCATTCAGGTGTTTCTTTTCCATTAGAGACTCTTGGAAAATGGAATTAAGATGAGAAAACACATATTATGAAATCAATTGTATCTTAATGGGCTTTCTCAATGGCAGGCCAGAGAACAGCAATGTTTTATTTAGCTTGTTTGTTATTCTGCTAACTTATTTGCACCCATAAAATATTACAACACATAAAACATAAAAAATTACACATAAAAAAACCCACAGAAAAATTACAGATGGATTGATCCACACAATAAGACTGCAGGGTTCTTGATTTCCCCATTTACCTGTGTTAAGCTCACACACCACAGAGAAAGGGATTCCTGCTGACATATTTGCCACACACAGTCCTGTACATTAAAAATAAAAACCAGCAGCTCTTCCCACACACAGGTACCCTGTGTAGGATACAACATAGTGCAACATCAAGGAAACCCCACATATGTGTGGCAAGAACCTTTCCTCAGTAAGATCAAAACTGTAACACTCAAAATTTCCCTGTATCTGAATGATTTCAATGCCTTTTTTTTTCTCATTTAAAGGGAAAGAGGTTTCCCAGTTGTCACAACAAGACACTTTCTAAATGACAGGTTCCAAGTTTGAGCCTGAGATTACTTTTTTGCTTAGAGAGTTAAATCAATAATAGTATTTTTAGACCAGTATTTTTCAGAAAGGTCAGCATCAAAATGAGATTTCACAGTTGACGTAACTCCTAAAACTTTCTCAATTATTAGCTTGCAGACACCTCCAAGATTTTGGCACCTTGAGCCAGGAATTAAAAAAACCTCCACTCTGGATATGTATAGGCTCTTACATAACTGTGGGCAACGAAGCAAACAGAAGCACTTGGCTATTCACAAATATTCAGCTGTGACAGAAATGTTGGAGCTGATAGGAGTGGAGAATGAATGTGGATGTCTGGAGTGTGGAAGCATCAACAGGCAGGGCAAAAGAAGGACGTGATTTATGGCATATGTTGGTGACTCCTACAGTAGCAGGTTATCAAAATTCCCGCATATCTATATGCAGCTTCTCTCTGGAGCCACTCCAGGAAGAATTCCTAAGAAAGAAAAGCTTAGTTCTCTCTCTCTCTCTCACAACACGGTGCCAACAGGCACTCAGTATCAAATCCTCCCACCATTCCTTAGTGGCACAACCCGGGGCATGCAGCACAGAACAGACATTTTTTGACTCTGTTTCCCTTTTTTTGTTTTGTTGCCACATGATCTGAAGATGCATTAACAGTTTATTATTTGCTTAGATTTTCAGAGATGCAGTTACAGAGAGGATTATCCCCAAAGAATTTGTAGATAGACCTGAACGGGTTGAGATGGTGAGAAAGATGGTGAGAAAGGAAGTGACACATTTTGCTTGTTCCCTTAACAAAACCAGCAGATCTCCTAGTGAGTATAACCCCTGTTTTTCCACAGACTTCTGGTGTGATTTTTACTGCTAGTCCATTTAGGATGAAATCCAGAGTAAGTGTTACATACATAAACTGATTTGTAGCTGAGATTTAAACACCCAGGACCAAACTTTCAATACCCATTTAGCTCAGTTCCTATGAGTGCCCCAAGCAAACAGTGATCTGGGGGAACTTACCCACACATCCAAGGGGATCTTACACATGCTCCACCTTTTCTGAGCCCAGTGCAATCCCCTGGTGTACACATCTCATTGATTTTTCTCTGACAGGACACAAATGATTTTAATGGACTCAAATAAATTCCTGCCCTACTATATTAGACTGTCCTACACAATTACTCTGAATAACCTTTCTTTTACATGCACCAGGTAATTTATGAAAAGTCCTCCTGTATATCCTTCAAGGTATTCAGGGGTTGCTCAGAGGGGCTTCACTTCTTAAATTATGGGAATATAAATCGCTTTTTTCTGTCTTCTCAGAAGATCCTTCTCACTACATTAAACCAGACGTAAATCTACAATGCTGACTCATCTCTATGGCTTGTATTAATTCAAATGTTATATATATGCATGAGTGATCATAGATTTTAATGAAATCTTTAGCAGTAAATGCCATCCATGTCACAGTCCCACTAAAACAACAACAACAAAAGAAGTAATTAGAACTGGGTTTATGTCTATGATTGGGAGAAAAACATTAGTTCACCAGGTTAATACCCATTTCCTCAGGAACCTTCAACTAGTTTTGTAACTCCTGTTCTGTGCTTTGTGAGGTCATTGTTGCACAGAGCACTGTAGAATGTTCACAAATGAGTTAACCTGTGCTAGGCCCTGGAAATACTGACCAACCTAATTACACACACAGTGCTTTGCCTCCTTAATGACTTACATCAAACCTCACCTTCTAAGTCAGCACTGCCTTTGGGAAGACTCCAAAATGATGCTAAATCAGTTAATGATATCCTAAGCCTCAAAATAAAGAAGAAATTGAGACAATATTGGTGAAGGTAGGTTTTCATTAAAATCTTTTCATAATAAATTCTTTGTCAAATTCAAGCTTTACACAATTCATAGGTTTGGTCTTCTATAAATTGAACCTTTAACATTTGCTTTTAAAATATGCCTGTACTATTTTTTTTCCCCATGCTTTGACATCTTCAAAGAAATCATAAACAGACCATCATTCAGCAAAATAATTGGTAACAAATCTGACCTGTCTGAAAACCCAGGGACAGGTTGCCATGGCCAGCTCTACAAGCTTGCAAAAAAGAGGCAGAGGCAAAAGAGTCATAAAAGGAGGAGCTTTTCCTATCACAGAAAAACCACAACAGGAGGGGCAGCACCCTGCAACCTAGTGAAGAAATACCTGTGGTTTATCATCCTTGTTTCAAAGGTCTGTTTTGATCTCCATGTGATGTACAGATTTTAAGGAAGGATGTATTTAGCTGCTGCCTTTACAACAGGAGGGATTAAAGCACCAGCTCCACACAAAGACAGATTCTCGGAGTTTTGGAAGAGTTTGAGGCCTGAGCAGCTGGAAGTGTTACCTTTCCCTGTGGCCAGATTTCCATGTAGGAAATTATCAGAGAAGATAACTCACCTAAGAAGAGCTGTCCTTTGGAGAGTCTCCCTTGGAGGTGTGGTCAGCAAAGCAGAAGCTGTGGGTATAAATAAGCTGCTGGGTCTCTGTGGGCACTCAGCCTCCAGCCTTTACAACCAATCCATCCCTTCAGAAGTGAGGACAATTTTAGGAAGTTTGTGTGACAAAAGCCTGCAATGGGACTCCTGCCTTCTTTCATTTCTCTGTGCTTTCTTCCAGTCCTGCTAGGTTTTCCCTATCTAATTTAGTAGGGGGGAAAGGAGGGTAGTATGTGCCCTGGGTATTTTTTTCAGTTTCTTTGTTACGTTATTCAATAATACAATATTTCTGAATGGAGAAAATCACGAGCAGACTATGCAAGCTTCATATCATCCTCTTTTCATTTGTAAATAGCCCCAAAGACACCAAACTGGCAGCCAGTTCTGTGTTCTGCTCCCATGCAGAGTCACCTTGTTTGAGCTATCAGAGCCTGAGCTGGTCAGTGAAGGATTCACTTGGAAAGGGATTCAAGGTATGCACAAGGCAGAAGAAGACATTGCAGAGCAATTTTGTGTCTTGCTTTATTTAACTGTCCACAGGCATCTAAAAACTGGCACAGCAACATGATTTTCAGAGAAGTCTCTTCAGCATTTATTGCCCTTTGATCCAATTCTTTTTAGTTTCTTTCCCTTGAAGCTCAACTTGAAAGAAATGGCTCCTCCCCCCCCGAGAATTTAGTTCTCAGCCACTGAGAGTGGCAGCTGATCCCAAAACCTGCCTCCTGCTATCTGAGAAAAGGCCAATCTGATACCCAATCTACTTGGTCAGACTTCCTAATGTGAAGAGTATCTTGTTGGAGTAGACAGGAAAGAGCACCTGAACCTTTTTCCATAGTACTGAACTTTAGGCTGGGAAGGATGAACTGACCCAAGTGTAACTCGAGACCAGCCTTACTTGTTTCCCACTTAGACATTATATAGGTTACAAGCCTCCATATTTTTGTCACGCAATAATTAAACAAATATATTGTAGAATACTTTTGAGTTATGAAATGTCCTTGGCAAAGCCAAACTTGCATCACTGAATATTAACTGATTTTCCATAAAACTTCATTTGTTTGCTGTCCAATTCTGCACAGCATGAGCAGTTTTTAACAACCTATTGAAACCACTTCGCTACTTTCTTGCCTTTCATTTTCTCCAGAAATTAAATACAGCAGCATATCTTTAATGTTTATTATGGAAGAAATTTAACTTATTCAGACACAAAAATATTTTGAGCCCTGTTCTTATACGTGTAATGGTATAATAGATAATCCAAATGTGATGCCAGAAAACAGAGAAATACATCTTTTATTGTGAGAAACCTGTACTCTTCAGATGTAGCTTTGATTTAATATCTGCACTGTAGGTTACTGAGCTGGATTTTCATACTGTTACCAATAGCTGAATGCTTGAACTCCTGGCACTTTCTCTGTTCAACAGCACACCCAGGGACACACTGGATTGTGTTTCTTACTTTAGGGAGATGCAGAGAGGTTCAGTGAGTGCAGGAACACTGCACAGCCGCAGCGTGGCTCCAAAAGGGACCCTGATGTACCTGGACAGAACTATCAATTTAAGACAAGAAAGACATCTGGGCAGGCCCCAAAACAGGCTCTCAGAACCCGTGAAACTTTTATTCCACAGTCTCTGTAGTAGCAAAGAGCTTTCTAGAGGTCCAGGATTAAACACTGCTGAGTATTTTGACAGATCTCACTACAATGTTTTCCACTTACCTTTTTCTCATGGATCTTGCCAGAATTCTTGCATCCTTCTGTCTTGTAGCACCTCCTGCTCAGGTTCTCCACCTGTAAAATGAAGGGCACTGTCAGCTGATGGTGCTTTTATTGCCTTTAAAAGCTCTGTGCATGAGTTACATGTGCATGCCAAGTAAAAGTGGGTCAGACCCAAACCTTGCTTCCCTGTAGTGAACCCAGAAAACACGCACCAGTTTGCTGAATGGGAGCAAAACTCTATTTAGCTGAGGAGATTAAATCAGAATATTTATTTGATTACTTTAGCAAACAGTACTTTATACTGCAAATAAAATAAGAGTGTGGAAAACCAATTTAAATTTCTTCTTATTTTCATTCTTTCGGTAGCTTAACATAACTGTATAAATTGATATAGTTCATACTTCTTTGAATGATCTTTAAGAGCAAGGTGCCAATTTATAATGTAAATGTGGGGGGAAATAAAGCTTTCAGAAATCAGGATCTCTTCACATATCCTGACCTGTTTGTACAGTTGCTAAAATCAGGCCTTTATAGACTAAGGGTATTGTGAACATAAGGTAAACTTTTGAGAAGATACAAAAATTCAAACATGTGTATCAGAAAGAAAGAATCATGTGTTTCTTTCAGAATAGAATTCCTTGGCCTGTTGTGTTCAAATGCAATCTGCCAATATACATATAGGACAGGGAGAAAATGGATGAAACCTGCAGCAATCATTGAAAAACCTCACTGAAATCAGAATAGTTTGGAGGAGAACAAACCTAATTTGATATTACTCTCTTAATAACCTTGACTAAATAGTACAGATTAATTTAGCCATCCTCAAACATTTGTTTGTAGTATGAACAGCAGACCACACACTTTGGAGAGGCTGAATCAGTGCAAGATATTTTTGATTAAAACCCCGATTTTTAGTGTAGCTTTTCCCATGGCTGCAAAGCAGGTGTTTTAAAGAAGGTAGTGCAAGTATGGCTGAGAAGATACATTCTGGCAATGGGAACTTTGTAAATAGTGCTGGTAGGTGCCACTGTCCACACATTTCTGAGTTAGGCACAATCAGCACATTGCCAAACACTGTATCACATGATGTGAAGGAGCCCCGTGGCCCATCTTGTCTCTGTGATGGATGCTTGTACATACAGAAACAGAAGTAAGAGCCAACAACCCCAGAGCAGCATTCCTTCACTGTTAAAGCACAATTCTACTCTGCATTCAAGGCCTTTTTTATTTAACTGAGCTCCTACAAGTGTAAATTCGAAGACATGGTTGATTCCCCTAGTAACTGAAATAAATGGTTATTCATTTTTAGTCCTGCTCGTGCTGCAAAGTTAATAGAGTCCTAGAAAAGTGAGCTGGGTTCAATTTTGGCTTACCAGCATTGGCATCAACTCAGCTCTCACTGCAAAATCTTCATGACTGATGAGGCATAAACCAGAAAAAGCAGAGCTTTGGCTTTCAGACTGCAGACAAAGCTTCCAAGGGTTTGCTGACATCTTTTCCCCTCTTTCGTTTCTGACAATTAAAAATATTTAAAACAAAGTCACTGTAAGCAATATACATGCAAGCACATCCCATTTTTGTTACATATAAAGGCAGAATCACAGTTTGAGATGAAGCACTGAAACACAAAAATAGTAAACAGTAGAGTAACTTCTCAGAGTCTATGTGTTTTAGGGATGTATTTTAGGGAGTGCTCCCCACCCCCTGATTACTGATGGCATTTCTGACATGGCACGAACTACCAGAGCCTGGTTCCATAAATCTGCTCTCTCTCTCTGCTGTGTCTGACAGCACTTTTAGGATTTAACTGACCTAAAAATGGCTCCATTCCCTACCTCCTGCATGTTACTGGAAATGCAAAAAAGGCTCCACTAAAAACAGCACTCATGGAGAAATCAGGATTAAAGAGCAGCCAGCACTCACACCATGTAAAACTCAGCGATGCCAAGCTGACTGCAATGACAGAGCTCAACATCAGCCTAATAGATCCTTTCTGCTGCTTGAAGGAAAACATTTAAACATTTTAAAATATTTTAATATCAAGTTGTTTAAAATGCATGTTCTATGGTACTTTAATTCAAGCTACAGTAGTGGTTTGATAAATTCCCTCTTTCTGATTGGCACATAGCAAATGTCCCAAACCTCCTCGTGGTCAGTCCTGTAAATTTAACAGGATTTTACTCCATGTATCCTGCAACATTTTTGTATTGGAAAGCCTGAACTTATAAAATCAGTATCCCTAACATTTTTGTTATACTCTGCAGTCAGACCATGACATGTGGTGTGTTTGAAGGCCTAAAATTTGCAGCTTTAAAATTTCTCTGAATGGAATAATTAGATCCCATCTTGTATGCCTGCTACAATGTTTTGCACATAAATTACTTCTAAACCACTGTGAAATTCAAGCAAGAATTTGACAGGGAAAAATAGGTATTAACTCCTATGAGTAATTTAGGCATGCCAAAACTATATATTGTTGCCTCACTTTTTTCTTTTTTATGTTTTGTGACACTAGAATGGATTACATCTGTGCTATTTTCTACTTTAGTTATGATTTTTGTCATTCAAATGAAGACAGAGCAAGAAAGAATGAAAATAAATTATTATTGTTCAATGTAATCTATTTGCATTATAGTCTTAAAAAGGTAATTAGTAGAAAGAATTTATTTTAAGAGTTCAAGCCTAATAAAGAGAATTGAAACCTTAATGGAAAAATCATATAAAATTAACTAATGTATATGTATTTCTGATACAACTATTTAATTCTCTATATTGCAACATCTGAGAACAACTAAAATATTATGACCTTGAAGTTCTAAATATAATGACTAGGATTTCTACCTTTCTTCTCAATTCTTACAGTGGAGTGTCACTGCAATTCTTTTACCCGGTGTGCCATTTTTCCAGTCTAGTTGTAATCCTTGTCTCAGAAATGAAGAATTTGAAACCTTTTACAGATCATTTCTAACATTCTGCATTTGGTTCTGTTGCTAATTCTATCTCCATATTCATCTACAGGCACAGTCTCATGAATACATATGTAAAGGTCCACTGAGCCAACAAAATGAAATATGGAATATTAACAAGATGAAACTTCTTTTTCCTTGCTGAATGGCATGTTACTACATATCACCAGCAGACATACCAATTCTTATAAATCATACTCTGCCATGCACAAGAAAGGAGAATGAATCAGTAGAAAAGTAAAAAAAAAAATCATTGGTGTGCTTTTAAAGTAATGTTAGAGTCATTCTTAGATACCTGCAAGTGCGATTAGACTGTGATATATGCTTGTATTTCACCAGTCATGTAAGAGATTATATCAATGTACTGGATTTTAATAATAGAAGGATGTACTCCAGGCAACTCTGCATCCCAAAATGGCACAGGTTCTGAAGTCTATGAATTATAGAGATATTTGTGATCTCTGCCTATTGCTATATATGCCTCAGGTTTTAGGTCTGAGCCTCACAATGAAGCAGCACCAAGATAACCCTGAAGGACTTTCCCAGGGACTTTGGGAAGGCCTGCCAAAATCTCAGCCATGGTGCTAGGTAGTTATGACAGAGTCAGGTCCTGTGTTCTTATAGCATTTGGGGAGCCTCCCATCTGAAAAAAACCTAAAAGCCAACATCATTATTTTTTGATCATATTTGAGAAATTTAGATCCTTGAGGAAAATCAGTACCAGTATTGATAAATTAATGACTTGTCTATCCTATGCAGTGCAGAGAACCCAGACACTGTTTCCCTTCTGGTATATACCCAGCTGGAACACCACAGAGCAGAAAGAACACATCATATTTCTTATCAGACCAAAAGGTACTTATTATCTCAGGCACAGGCATGTACTGCTGTGAAAATACCATATCCAGCTCCAGAAGGAATGTGGATGATGATGGATCAAAACTCTGATGCTCGTTTCATCATATGGTCCAGCCTTACTCGTAATTCCATCATAAACCCATCACTCCATGAATTCTGCTGTATGGATAAGGGTCACCGAGCTCCCTGTGTTGGTCACAGAGCCTGTTAAGATTTCCTGAAGTGACTCTTCCTTCAAGTGTTTCAGGAGAAAACTCCCAGTCTTTTAGTTTGCCAGCAAATTTGCATTAGCACTATGTCCTCCAGCTAGACTCCTCCTTGCAAAGAGGTCTCCTGCAAGACAGAGGTGTCCCCTTTTATTTTATGCTGCATAAGGTCTAAGTCTCTCATAGAATTAATAACAGACTGCAATGAAGTACCACAACCAAGTTCCCATCCCTTTTTCTCTCCGACAAGCATTAACAAGGTGTTAAACTCAAAGCAAACACAAGCAGTAAAACGCTGGGAAATGCAAAATGTGGGCAGCCCGTGCTGCTCTAAATACAAATGTAAGCGCCCGGGGACAAATTCTCTTCGAGGGCTTGTGCTCAGCTCCTCTCCCGGGGCGGTCAGTGCTCAGATAAATGGGCAGGCAGCGCTCAGTTCGCTTCCCTTTGTTTAATGGGTGGCCTCGGGCTCCCTTTGCTAAGCACTATTCCGCTCTGAATACCCATCCCAAATGTCAGCGTGATTCATGTCCATTTAGCCGGTTAAACAAACAAGGAGTTGCATATTGACATCTGGGGAAAAAACCCTCCCAAGTGTCCCTCATAATTTTAGCTTATGAGTTTTAAAACGGGAAGCTTCACTGAAAAATGAATTGCTTCAAAAAATTTTTCCTATTTTAGGATAACAAAGTTACCTGTCTTTTGTGTGCAAGGGGGACGTTTTTAACCTTGTTTATTTTTTGTTTCGTTGGGAATTCTAGTACAAGAGACCTATGCAATGCCATAATGTTTGCCAACATGCATGTGGGTCCTAAACCCCACACAATTCTGCTGTTCCAAAACTTCAGGGACTCATTTTAGTGCTTTCACACCATCCTTCTTTACAGAGGTGCAAAGCACAAAGCATGTAAAAATTCAACCAAACAAAGAGGTTCAATTTGTATCACAAACTGGATTTACTAGGTGTTTGCAAATGTTTCAACATTTTTATTTTTCTACTTAAAATGCTCCTGGGTTTATGTCCAATATGAGATGTTGCTTCAGTGCTACCAATGAGTCAGAGAAGCATTTGCAGTATCTCTGCTGTATTATGAACCTTTATATGTTTGGAGGTCCATCCATCCAGTCACCTACAAACCTGATGTAACTAATGTATGTCATTTTTCATTCTATCAGACATTCAATACTTACTCAAAGCTATTTTACAAAAATATTTTCTACTTTTACTTCCTCTAGACTGATAACTGCAGAAGGTAAACAATATGAGTTTAACTTTTTCTTTTCTAACAGAAATAACATATAGTGTTGGACTACAGCTTCTAAAAAAATTGGTTTACTGATATTTGAGATTCATGTTATGCTAGTTTTCTTCTTGGCAAGAATAGAACAGAGGCTGAGACATTTGCTTTTCTTTTTCCATTTCTATATATTATCTTTGCAGTTTTAACAAGAGCATAGTGTTTCAAAAGCACAGCACAGTAGCTGTGGTACATGGCATTGCATCTGGACTCTCTACATGTTCTAGTGCCATCTACATGACTGAATTTGAATCTAGTTTGGGGAAAAGGCAGAATATTTCCAACACTAACAGTTTTAAACTTGGCTATTTTTCTCTTCTTTTGTTCATAAAAATAATGTAGATTTATGAGAAGAAAAAGCTGTTCTGATTTTGATTTGTTTATAATCAACAAGATGATCTACAGAGATTTGGACTTTCAGATGTTTGGATTGAATTTCAGTTGTGTCTCAGCACAACAATTATTATCACAAAAATAATTCTACCTTCAGCTGAAGTCTATCAGACCAGACAATTTAAAACATTTTTAAGAGCTGGGCTATTTTAACTGCTTTGCAAAATGCCAATCTACCAGATGGAGAAAGAAAACCCTAGCAAGAAAATAATGGGACTATTATGTAACTTTAAGCTATGGAAGTTTCTCCACAGATAAAAACATCTGTTGTGTCTATATGTGTGTGCATATGTTTCACAGAAAAAAATGGCACGTCTGTGTTCACATGTGTATGTCTGTGTGTAGTACAACAGTTGAAGGTTTTCCATTTGAGAAAATTATTTTAGCAAAACTGGCTTTTTTCGCTTTCATATAGGTTTTGTTGATATTCCCATGGAAAAAAAATATGAAAGAGTGAAAGAAGCAGTTCTGCTATCATGTGAATTAATGAATTCTACTTGCTTATGAGTTTAGTCTGCTGGTTGCTTATGTCAGTGCCAGAGAAGGTCTAGCTAACATCTTGCCGTCTATTAAAGTGTCCAAAGGGATCTCTCTCAACCAAGAGGGGAAGAACAGCCAGCAGCTCAACAGTGGGGTCACACACAGAGACAGACTCACTCCTTCCTTTCCTCCATCTCCTCTGTCACTTCCCATGTGATTGCACAAGCCTAGTTTCCCTAAGAAACCACGCTAAAAAGCCTCTCAAAACATAAAAATCAAGACTTATCCTTCCCCTGCGAGAAGGGTGTAGCTGTACAGCTTAATGAACTGCTGGGAGGCAGCTGGGTGGTGTTATTTTCTGTTTCGCACAAGAAAGAATAAACATCACAAGCACTTTTTTTTTCTCCCCACCAGCAACTCCGGAGTGAGAAAACGCATGAAAAGGAGTTCATTTAATGGTGAGAGACATCACTGTGATAAAGGGGAAATAAAGCTTTAGAGTTGCAATGCAAGGAGGAACATTTTCCCTTCCCCTTAACGATTGTGCTAGAATCCAAGCATTGCCAGGTCAGGGGCATGTGCAGAGCCCCTGGCACAGCCTCACCTCTATTCTTACACCAGGCAATGCCCACAGCCAGATTTTGGTGCTCCTGATGCACGTTAGGCATTAGCAGAGCCCAGGGACTGCTCCCCTCAGGCAGCCTGGATGCAGCCTCCTGTTCACGAGGTTAAGAGAGTTCAGCTCCATAAACTTGTGTGATATCCTGCCTTTTGGCTTCTGGGTGCCAAACAGCCTGAATTCATCTTTTTGTTGTTATTTTTTTTTTTGGAAGTTCAGATGTAGGCTGCAAATTCAGCTCCTAAGGCTGCAGAGGTGCCAGAGCACATTGTTAGAAAGGCCTCTTCTACTACAGGTCAAGTAAAGCAATTTGTGCTGTACTGACTTTGTTTTCAGAATGTTATTTTAAGCAAGAGATGGATTACTGAGATTTCAGGCTCTCCTGACACAGGAAAAAAAAAGACCCAAACTTGCATCAATCAGGCACATGTATTGAATCTCCTACTTCTCTGAAACATCAATCTTATGTAGCACCTTAAATCTCAGCCTTAGCCAAAACTTCAGATGTTAGTGTCCCTTCATCAGGGCTCTTTCTATTTGTTTATCAGGAAATATGCTTAACTTCATATGCTTTTAAAGTCAGAATCAGAGTATTTCATGGTTTTTATGTAGCTGCATGTAAGATTTGTAATTTTTGGAGTAGCACAGGTATGTCAGTTCCCCCCGCACTGTTACAGAGTTTATTTCAATGGAGTTGGCATCTATTATGGGTAGGATTGCAGATTAGTTAGTGGGTCTTAATTCCAAATTACTTCCCCCAGACTCACAGATGATATAGTGTGGATGGTATTAATCAACTCCTGACCATCCCAGTCCTGGATAAAGCAGGTGATTGAAAAAAAACACACAGGCAATGCAAGAAACTAGACATGATTCTGGTACAAACTGCATCTCAGCAGAGAAGACTGAGCCAAAAGTTAGATTCTGCAAAGCAGGCACCTAGATAGGACTTCAGAATTCGATTACAGTCCAGAGATTTTACATAGACTAGATCATGAAATTAATGATCATCAGAGAGGAATGGATAGAAGTACAGATTGTAAACATCATTTATTTTGTTGGTGGTTGGCGTTGGGGGGTTGTTGTTTGGCCTTTTTGGTTTTCTGGTTGTTTTTTTCAATGTATTCCAGAGCTCCCAGGTGCCAACATGGAGCAAACGAGCACTATGGAAACCCTGCTACAGAACCTTTATCAGTGTGACTCGGTACAAACTCAGTCCTCAATATCAGATGCAAGGAGTCCTACAGAGCGAATAATATTAAAATTAGCTCCCTGAATTTCAATTTTGAGCTGCAAAATACGGCAATTTAGTATCAGTGGACACCACTGAGAGTATTTTGCCTCTTATTTCTGAAAATCAGGGGAAGGGATGGGAAAGAGATACATACATCCTGATCTAATCCCTGCAGTTCAAATAGGCACAGGTAATTAGTTGTATATGTCTGCAATCACTCTTAAACAATTTATGGAAAGGTTCTCTGTGGGACATTACACAACATTTCTCCTGACCAGTATTATTAGGATTATATAGCTATTAAAAATACATTTTACACAAAGCTTTGTATGTGTGCTCTCTGGGGAAATTTCAAGAAAATGTCTGGCCACAGTTAACTCAGATAAAGCCAATTAAGGAAAGCTTAAGATGAACTTTTCTCTCACATTAAAAACCAAACATAAAATTGTCCAACCCAAACTCCTGGATTTAAGTTCCTAATTTCTAAACACTGTGGTCAGTAATTAAGAAGACTGGGTTCCAAAGGGAGGCTGTAGGGCTATGAGACTTAATAATGTCTTGCCCCTGCGATTGCTGCAAATGTTTCAAATGAGACCATTCAAGAGGTATACGTGAGGTTCTGGGCTCAGTTCTGACCAATCAGTTCTGAGTGGGGACAGAACCTAAGGAAACTTAGCACTAATGCAGAATAAAAGTCATAAGCAAAATTAAAATGCGAGAATTAAATTAATTTTAAGAACTGGTATTTATAATGTTTTGCCGTTAGCATCCAAATCCTGAAAACAAGAAATAGTAGAGGTTGGTTTGCAGAATCTAAAAATAGAGCACAATTGTATTGCCACAGGGGGCTGAAAAAGGACAAATTAGAGCTGAAATAAGAGAAACAATTTAAGGAATATTTTTGCTTGATGCGATTTAGCAGGAACATTACAGAGGCTCAGATTAGGTGTCAGGAACTCAGTGGAAATGCACTTCTTGAATCTACACTCACATACACCCTCTTGACTTTACCAACCAATTTTTCAGATTTAAGAGACTTAGATACATATTCCAATTTCCTGGTCATTTCTAAATAGAGTTGCTAAGGATTTGTATCCATATATACTCTGATTTTGCAACACTACACAACAGCAAATGTAGCAAATGACCCTTCTGGCATCAGGAGGCCTCTATGGTTTCAACCAGAATCATATGAGTTTAAACATCCTTCTTTGCAAACAGAAGTATTTAAAGATATGGGAGAATCCTCTTAATTAAGAGCTCTAAAATTAAGTATCAAACAACACATCCAAGCCTGAGACTTAGGAAATTAAGCTTGGATTTCTATTCACATCAGTTCTTTCTTTACCTTCTGCTTCACTTGTCCTTGTCCTGCACTCAACACCATTTTCTTCTGCTAAATGCTGCGTGCTGAAGTGTGCAGAAAGGCAAAATTTGTTCCAGAGTAATTCAATAAAAAAGCTGTTCCCGTGCATTAAGCAACCAATATTAACCCCCTTTTAATTCTTTTAATGTACTGTTCTTTGATTAAGGATTTTTTTTATTGTGCTATAACATTAAATCCTCTCCATCTGTTCAGAAGAGCGTGCCATTCTTCAGTGGCATCAATAAACTGAGAGGGATTTGCTCTGGAGGCGTCTTTTTGGGGTTTGCTACTATTACCTAATGCTTTCAGCACAACTGTATATGGCAATTGGCAACAGATAAAGGAACGGCACTGACTGAACCCTATGGATAATGTCTGAACATGCTGGAATGAGACAGGTAGTCTGGGCTGTTTCCCAGAAAAATTCTTTCATTAGTGATGTGATAATTTCCATTATTATATAGAATTCATTTTGTTAAGGCAGTAAAAGCACGCCCCCAAAGTTTTATTTATTGTCCCCTCTAATTTTGTTATTTCAGTTTAACACATTTATGGTCCAAGTGTAATAGTGTTTTGAATTCATGCCCAGCTTACATTATAAAAATTCATTTAACAAGAGGGCTTTCTTTTAGTATCTAGTGTCTTCTAAAAGGACGAATAAGGCTCTGGCATTTTACTTCTCTAATCACATTACTAAATTATATAAAGAAAACTCTAGAGATTAATGTGATCTGGTTAAAAGAGAATACGGCGTAGATATGATTGTCCTTACTGCCTAGTACCTTCACTGAAAAGTCCAGATAATGAAGGACAATAATGACAGCTCTCTGTAAGTCTAATTCAATATCTGAGAACTTCGCAAGAAAAAACAATAAAAAAGAATCTATCCCTAAGAAGAAACAAGAAAAAACATTATTTTCGTAGTAGCTGAGATGTGAATTTGAAAGATAAAAGCCTGTTTCATACAGAAACATTGGCATGTTATCCTAGCCATTCCTTCAGAGTCAAAGCAGTTTAGTCTTTAAATGTAATTAATATATTCATAACGCTTACATAAAATGTATGTCCATGGATTACAGGATCCAACAATTTTAAGCCTCGAACTCTTTCTTCAAAATGACCAGATTCTGTGCCTCATTTTCCCTGAAGCGTGGAACTGAAGCTGATAGTGTGTTGGTGTCTCGTGGACACTAAACAAGTTGGTAAATGCACCCCACCCCTGTACTCCTCCAGCCATATTTTGTAAGCTTCCTGTCAACTTCCTATTTGCTTTGACTTAAAATGCAGTGAAGATGAACTAGTACACCAGAACCAGCTTTTCCCCTCAAATCTGCACCTCCTCTCTGACCCAGTACCATTTGGCTGGCCTTCAACCCCACTTCATGGACTAAATATCACTCTTCTCCCTCTCACCTCTAAGTTCATTGTTTACAGAAACTGCCTGAGGTCCCTTTCCATCAACACCAGCCAAAATCCAGCTGTTAATAGAAACTCCTCTTGACAGTCTGCAATGACCTCCTCCTTTGCACTCTCTGATCCATTGCTGCATTTTCGTACTCTCCAACCCGTCAGTCACCCTTAACGTTTTTCTACCTTATTTATACTTCTTTTCAT
This sequence comes from Manacus candei, assembly GCF_025592945.1. Classification (NCBI taxonomy): domain Eukaryota; kingdom Metazoa; phylum Chordata; class Aves; order Passeriformes; family Pipridae; genus Manacus; species Manacus candei. The sequence continues at coordinate 1,226,665 of NW_026138110.1, forward strand.
TCTTCCACTAGCCTGACTTCTCTCACCCCACCTTTTGCTTGTTATTCTGCCCATGGCCTGACTGCTCTCTTAACTCTCCCTTTGCAGAACCTGTCTTATTGCCCCTCCAGCTTTCACTAAGGTGTCTCATCAGGCTCAATCTTCCCTTTTCATACCAACTGCACCTGTACTCAGTTTGTCCAAAGATTTGCACAAGGGTGTAAATTCTGTTATAATTCATGGGGTTTGTTTTTCATCTTCAAAATTAATCATTGAACTTGAAATTTGGAAACCAAGCTGTTGGTTCAGAGGAAACATGTTACAGCTTCAGAGCAGAGAAAACAACAAACTTCCTACAAAGTCCGGATTTTTCTCCCACACATGATGGTACCTGTGACCCCAAGGCAGATCTTTTGAAACATTAATAAGCTGTATGAGATGAAGGTGTCTCAAAGACACCAGATTTAGCCAAACTGAGAAAATGTGCCCCCATGTGTGCAACTAAAAGTCAGGAGCTCAGTTTTAAAAAGATTACCTTGCACTCAGTAGCAAGGGAATGAAGTCACTGAGCAAAGTCCAGCTTCAAAGGTATCAGAGATGACGTATAAAGATGCCAATTTGAAAGGGAAGCTGAAACATTTAGCTTAGCTAAAGCACTATTTTTATAATAGCAGAACCATATTTAGGTAATGCATTCAGACATGGAATTAAGCTTTATTTACAGCATTCTATTCATAATTGATAATTCTCCATTTCCTGCAGATCAGACTGATGAGGCACGTACTTAATTTTGAAATTATTTTTAAGAGTTTGCATAAACTGGCATGGCTGCACAAGCTTGATATTCACTAGGAAGATTAGTCTGCTATGTGTGTATAATAATTGAGTGTGGTGATATGGTAGGTAAGGGGGGACAAGTAACATTTTACCATCGCATTGCTAATAGCATTTTGTCTGTCTGTAAGTTTTATTTTTACAGTTCTATGTTTACAATCTATCAAAAGTCTGTCCAGATAAAAGAAGCTAAGTAAACTTTCAGAGAGAAATGGAGAACTGATTTTTCTCTTTTACCTCACTGTTTACATTGCTGCTCTTCATCTCTTGAATCTTGATGCAATTTTTTAAATAACAGCACACATGCCATTGCTTCCTCACTAAACCAAACTCTAACCCGAAGTCTTAATATCACAAATAGAACAAAAAGGGTAATTATCTTGAGGCGTTTCTTGATAAAAATTGATACAGAGAAGACACAGAAACCTGAAAGATACTGGTTCCCAGATCACCAAAGTCTGAGGCTCACATCTGCACAGAATACAAGATGGAATCAGTTCTGCTGCAGGGAGTGGCTCTAGGGGATACCATGTTCTGCTGCCATATTTTTGGGGCAAAAGCACAAGATTAAGGCATGTAGTTATGTCAATGAGCCGACTGAGTTACAAGGAGTAGAAAGTGGGTGACAACGAGTCAAACCCCTTTCTGCTCCTTTCCCTTTCAGGCATTGGGGAGGAAGGGGGGTGCTTTTTTTAAGAACTGTATGTTTGCCGAGCAGGAAAGCTCAGAAAAGTAATTTGAGCCATTATAATTTCCTGTCACCACACACCTGTTGTTCAAAGCTGTAGCAAGCCCATAGCACCTGTTCATATACCTGTTTCTGGGCTGGCTGTTAGGGTCTGTTTAAACCTAAGAAGAAGATTAACTTTATGCCAAAAGATACGTGAAGGCAAATTAATTAAATATGACGAATGTAGCCTGATAAGTCTATTTGCATTTAAAATGTCTGGCTGGTATTTGTAGGCACATTTGTAAATTAACCACATGATTTTTCACCAATACAATCTTCCTTCCCACTGAGTGCTTTGGAGAACTCCAATTCTTTTTTAATTAAACTTTAGTAAAACCAAACAGCCCAATTTAAAGCTTGTCAATACCATCTCTCCTTTCAGGTAGTGCAGTTTTAGACAACACAGATACATCAGGTGTTGTAAGACAGAAACCCTGAATTAAGGTAATTTGTTTAAAGATCACAAACATTTATTTAGAGGCCCTTATTTAATCACAGAGCTCTGTTTCAGCAGCTATAAAGTACTTGGCAAGTTCTAAATTGAGGTAAAACATCTTTAAAGGAAAGGTCGATTTCTTGGAGCTTTAGAAAATAACATAAAGTAGAAGAAGCTGGTATTGCTAATGGTAAAAAAGCAGTTGGATCCCAAAAACGTGACATTGCAGTGTTCTCTTATTCAGAATGAAAGTTATAGGAATGGCAGCACTCGAATATAAGAGCTTCTCAGGTATTTCCAAACTGAACTGACTGTGTTCCTGTATGCCACTGCTCTCAGATTACCACCAGCACCACTGAGAATGCTTTCAAAAATGACTTAATGTAAGGGGTGAAAATCAAACCCAGCCAGGGAAGACTTTCTCATTAACGTCAGGGGCCTTTAGATCAGGAGTAGAACACTGGTGCAGTGATCTTTAAGAAAAATGATGAAAGAATCCAAAAGAGAGAGGAACCTAAAGAAGAAGCTCTAGTAAGGGGTAGATCTGAGATCTTTATTCAGTTTCTATCATGCTGTAAGAAGAATGGCATATCCACTGAAATCCATTCTTTTCCCCAAAATCAGTTCCCACTCATCCAATCATACACTTTGCTACACTTGTAGCAATTTTTACAAGTCCTTATTGCTCATACAAAGAGCAAACATTTGCATGAATTTTGACTAATATTTGTGCAGAGAAAAGGGCTAAAGGATCCTAATGCACTATTTTTGTGAAGTTTTAAGTCATAAACATCCATTTTAAACATACTTCTGCCAGACTAGAATCTAAACCCTGCAAGTTCACAGCTAACAGAAATTAAAGCCAGTATTCCTAGATCTAAAATGTAGAGAATTTGTTAATTTTATAAGCATTCTCTCGTTTCATTGTACTATTCTCTAATTCTCCTGCTAAAGCTTCCATTCTGAGCTATATTATAAAGAGAAGCTGAGTAAAAGAGAAAAGGACTGCAAATGCTTTGAGGCGTTTTCCCACTATTTCTGTGTTTATCCACAACTTCTATGAGACTTAAATCTCTGGTAAAAGAGCAACCACCTAGTGCTATTGTACAAATGAGCAGACTCTAACTTTTGATATTGCAGGTAAGAAATCTTTCTCCCATCCTTTTCTGTTTTGTTGTTAAAAAAATTTCCAAGGAGTCATTAAAACTAGTCAGGCTGGCAAGGTATTACAAGAGGAGAGAGAAAACATGCTGTGCACATCACAGTCTGTTTCTCACCATCAGAAATGAGGGTCAGTTGGAACGAAAAGATCTATAAGCTCCAAGGAAAAATTTCAGTGGAAGTAAGTAAGGTGTTTTATCATTTTCACCCTTTTCTCTACATGCTTCGAGCCTTTGGGGAAAAAAAGGGTTTGAAGATGCTGTTTCAGAGTCAGTTTAATCAACTGCACAGTACCTGGGACTTCAAGAACTTACAGGTATCAGCTTTGGCTGGATTGATGGTATGAGCACAGATTGATAAAAACCCAGATCTAGAACAAGCAGGTCACATCATGTCACCCTCAATGAGATGCCAAATGTCAGGCCCATCACTGGAGACAAGAAGAAATACATGACCACACAGCATACATGCAATTCCCCTTTCCTGCTCTCCACGGGCTCCTTCAGTCCCACGGGCTCCAATCTCAGACACCACGGGCAGAGATGACCTGCACAGCCCATGAGTTTCACAGCCACTGCTGCTTTCAGCTGAGACCCTGTTGTCTTTCTGAGCCTCTCACCATGCCCTTCCCTGCTCTTTTCCTACCCCTCCAGCAGCATCTGTCATTCTCCCCAAGAGGTGGAAATGTCTTGCACCTTCCAAATTCACGCCATCCCCCGCTGCAGCCCCACATTCACCCCTCTTAAGTAAAGGGAAAGAGAAGCAATCACTTTTTTCCCCATCATTTTTCTGGCTTAGACTTTTTCTTAGGTCAAAGAGAAGTGGAAATTCTTCCTATAAAGCAGCATTCACCCTGATGAGTGATAGTTGTTTGGGCAGCTTATTTCACAGCTTATTTAACCATAGATAGATCTGAGTCATTCTCCTAACACAACTAAATCACCCAGAGCCTGAAAAATGCCTAAAGCAACCCGAGCAATTACAGAAATACTAATCAGGGAGTACAGCCCAGATGAGATTCACCAGAGATGTGTGGTACAGACTCTGTACTGAGGGTCTGGACCTGAGAAGCTGTCTGACCTGGAAAACCATTCCAAGAGACAGCAGCACACGCTGGGTCCACCCAGAGTACAGGGCTTCACACCACGGATGGTTTTGAAAACAGCAGCAGTACAAACATGGGGAAAATATGGACTTTTTAATAACTCTGCTTTATAGACAGGAGAAATAATAGTGCTGGTTTCTTCCAGCTGTCCACTAAGACAGTTGAGTTCATAAACAAAAAGTTCATAATCTAAGTGTAATAGATTTTGCTTCCTCAGGCAACACAGTGCTATGAAAGTGTTTAAAATGGACTTTTCTCTGTGTAATCAATAAAGCTTTCACAGAGAGATTGGTTCTGTTCCAAAGACTTTTTTAGCTACTTGCACAGGACTCCCAAAGACCAAATAAGCCTTTTATCAATTTCTATTTTATAACTTTCTCCCATTTCTTTATAATCCCTCCTCAAAGTACACTGAGTTTATTGGTGAAAGATTTATTTAAATCATAGTCTAAAAAAACCATTTCAGCTTATAGTTTGTAACTCAAATTTTCACTATATGCACCTGAAGGTTTACTGACAGAAAAAATATATGTGTTTTATGGTGTATTTCATGATATCCTCATTTAAAAACGCCTGCAGGGATTATTCTGCAGGTAAAGCCTTACAGCAACGTCCAATATAAGTAGAATTTAAAATGTATCCCATAATGACATGTATTTACAAAGAGGACATGTGAAAGTATCAGATTTTCCCTCTGAGAGCAAGACAGGTCAGCCTGTTTCAAGCTTGCACTGGATAGTTAAAGCATATTTAGCCTGTAACTGACTAAAATACAAATTCACAGTGCCACAAGCAAGTCATTTTGCTCTTCATCTTGAATAATACAAGGCAATAGTACAGAGCCTGGCCAGTATGTCCAGGATCAGCATACCTTTCAAACTCCTAACCGACACTGAGGTGTTTGGGTCATTTTTTTTAACTTTAGATTTCCATCAAAAACTGGAGGTTTAAATTGGTAACATAACCAAAATCAGAATATTTGCATTCTTATCAAAACAGATCCATCTATATAGTTTTTTTGGTATTTATTATAAAATTGTATCTTTTACTGTAATCGAAAGGCAAAATTTTTACTTGGCATACCACACCTAAAATTATAAAACCTTAATTTGGGCTTATATATATAAAATATATAAGTTATATATATAATTTCTGATAAACAATTTTAATTACTTTTTTGCATATATTTCAGAATAATTCATCTAATTTTATACGATTCCCCCTGGTTTCTCTTGCCACTGCAGAGGTCAAAACTCCACTGTGCTACATGTCTGCATACAACAGAACAAAGCCCAACTCTCAAACCCCCTGTACTTGCCCATTTTTCTTGTCCACATGCGCTTTCTTCCACACTAAAATCAAGCTGCTATGCAGAGGTTTTGCTCTCAAGAATTCTCTTCCTCTGCTGAAATCATTATGCTGAATTTCACCTAGAGAAAATGGCCCAACAGAGAATTTAGTGGATGTCTTACCCCTGATTCCACAATGCTGATAAAGGCCATAAAAAGCTGACTTCACTACTTTTAATGAAAAGTAGTGGAAGTTTGACAGCGTTAGGACTAGTTAAGGTGTTAATGTAACATTTGGCTTCCCTCATATGCCAGACACTTTCTCTAATAGAATTACAGCAACAGAGACATTGATCATTCATTTTTATACACTATGCAGTCTCATTTCAGGAACTGAAAACTTGTCTGGATGTGAAGGAAAAATAAGTGCCTTGAGGCTCAATCCTGCAGGTGCTAAATGCCCACAACTCTCAGAGAAATCATCTACCTGCTGAAATTTTAACCTGCTTTTATCCTTCTTTTGACTTCTCTCGCAGAAGGAGCTTGCAGAAATGAGGCATAAGGAATGATACCAGATTGTTTGCAGGTGGAAGCCACTGTGGGATAAATTAGGGAGGAAATTTCAGGTCTAATGGTTGTTCTCCACTACCCCCATATGAGGCCACATTTAGTCCATACAAAAATATTCCTGGTGTGGAAATTGCAGTGCCCACAGGGGAGGTATTGCAGAATTGCTGTTCTGCATTATTCTAAAAAACAAGTGTAAGAATCTTGCACACAGTGGGAACTGGGGCTGCTCAGTGTGTTTTACAGCTGGATCTGTGTAATTACATCATATTCTAGATAATGTCTTTCTTTAACATGTTTAATCTCAAAGTATGTGTTAGGGTTTTTTTCATTAATGACAGTCTATGATTGGTTATCTCATATCTCTGGTCTGATTTTTTTTACTGTGAGTTTTGCCTGTCTTACAGCCTTGCCCTGCCAAGCACATACTCTACCACTTTGAACTCTAAGGATCTCAGAAAAGACTGATTTTTTTTCTCTGATTTGTGGAGGAATTACTAAAATTGTATATAATTTGCTCTAAGAGGTAAGAGAACTTGAAGAGCTCTAATATTACAATTTTTTTCCTCTGGAAAGGTTGGTCAATGTGGTCACAGAAAACTGACCATCACATCCTTAGAACTTACATATTAAGACGGCAAAATATTTGGTAGTGGAAAAGCAAAATGGTCTAGAGTAGCAGTTTCAATTTATTTCAAGTATTGATTTCAACATCCATTTCAACACTCAGGAGGTGGTATCTGTAGCTAAGACATCCTGGTAGCACATTTTTGCACCCTACCAGAAAGTGCCTACTGTCCCTTCTGTTTCAAATGTCACCATTACTGTGCTCATATTCCCCGAATTAACAGCAATAGCACTATGATTTTCTGCAGTATATCAGAATGATTAAAATGCAGCACTTGTGGTTGTGTTCTCCATGACAATCAAGTTACTGCAGATTCATTAAACAACGGTGAAAAAAATACCTTTGGAGTGCCAATCTGCCATAAAAAAAACTGTAACTAATCTACATTGATGGACCAAGACTCACTAGTTCCATACATATACAAGTGAATGGATACGAACTTACTCTTATTATGTTGATTTAGCATCCACTTACTTGCATTCCTGCACTTACCCACTTCCCTATTGCCAGGCCACAGCTTTCCTGAGCAGATCTCTCTTTTCAGTCACAAGCACTTGCTAAACTTATTTCTGTGAAGCATTTTTCCACCTCAGTACAACTGTCTTGCAACTTGCCTGCTAGTTGACCTAATCTAGTCGTGCCTTTTTTTTTCTGGAGTCTCTTATCTGAACTCTATTTAAAATAAAAAAAAACTCCTTTGCACTAAATGGCAGCCATTTCCCCAAACACAAAACCGTGGCCATTCCACAAAGTGGCAGCTGTTCTACAAAATGGCGGCCGTTTCCCCAAACACAAAATGGTGGCTGTTCTACAAAATGGCGGCCGTTTTCTTGCTTAATGCCCTGCCTGCAGTTTCCCCAGACACAAAACTCCTCAGTTTTCTGCATCCACTTACAACAACCTCGTCACTGCTCCTGGCACTCTGAATAAACAGCTCACTTTGGTGGGGACCTTGAAACCACACCTCCAGTGAGACATTCAGAATGTATTTTATTTACCATTTTTAAAACTCTGCTTTAATCTGTAACATGTTCTCTGCATATTCCCTGCCACACAGACTCACTTTGTTCCACTCTTCCATTGCCTAATGCATCTTAGATGTATTTTTTTTAGATATATATTTTTACAGTCCAAAAAATTGCAGTGCTAGTGGATGTTGAACCCCAAGCAAACATTTATGAGAAATGTGACTCAAGGAACACTCCTACAGACATGGTTATTATATGTTAAATCATAAACTTCCTGAGAATCAAATATAAGATGCTCACACTGAAAAGGGACAAATGCTATGCTTGATTATATTAACAGTAAGAGCATGTGTCAAAACAGCACAATAATCCTTCTGCTCCGGCTTCAGCAGCAGGACTGATTGGATTCAGTTTGGGACAGGATATTTTAAAAAGACAAATTGAAAACCGAGAAGATGAGAACAACAAAGATGACAAAAATGGCTTAGAAAATATGATTCAGGAGGGTTTATGCTTTGCATTTTTTCACATGCATAAAGAAAATTGAACTTGAGAAATATCCCTGAAAGAAAGATGGAGTGAAAAAAAACATGGCAGTTTCCTCCAATGCTAAAGTTGCTGTGTTTATCACTTTCTCTTTAATAATTTGACAGAAGAAAAATGAACAAGAAGAAAAGTGAGGTTATCTTCCCATTTGTTATGACACAACATCGTATAAAGGTGTCATAACTATGGGATGTGAAGAGGTACACACTAAAGGAGATCTGAACGCTTGAGTATTTTCATGGGGACGCCGTGGGGAGATCTCTATATTCTGTGGTTGTAAGGGAGCACCTATTCACTAATTAATTACCTACCCTCCCTATACAGCTAAACACAGGGCTGAATAAAGGTCTTGTGTTTCCTGAAAGGGCACTATTTCTTTTCTAGTATTTCCAAGTTCTTGCATAATGATCAACATCATGATTAACATTTTAAAGAAAAATAACTTCCCTCACAAAATAAAAAATAAAACCAGAACACTTTTTTTTTCCTTCCCTCCCTCCTTTCCCTACAAATATTTCCCAGAAGAAAAATAAAAATAAAATTAAAAAAAAAAGGTGTCCAGTGCTATCAAAATTAGACCCTGAATGTTTCATCTTGTAGTAAAGAACTGAAAACAGCATGAACAACCAAGGTCAGTCGTTCTGGTCAAGATGGAATGAGCTCTTCTGCTCTGGCACCCCAGGGACCATTTGCAGGTGATGTTTAACAGAGCTAGTGAGGAATTCAGGCTGTGAGGTCTCCTCGGTCCTGCTCCCTGCAGGAAAATTAATTGCAGTGGGGAGGAGTGATAACAGCAGCAGTTCACTCAGAAGCTGGATTTCTGGAGCAGGTTTACTGCCGAGGGCACTTTCAGGGGTTTCAGCTCCCAAACTTCATATGTTTCTAGTAAATGTCCGTAAAATGGGATTTTTCAGAGACTGGTGACTTGATAGGCAAATTTCATAAAGATAGAGAAAACTCATCCCAGGCAAAAGATTGTTCCTCTGATCCTAAACCTCAGCTCCACCATACAGAGGATATGAGACCATTTGGATTAAATGGTTATATGATTTTATTAGCATGGGTAATAAGAATTTTTCCTTAATTCAGAAAATGGCTATTTTAGCTGAAATAGCAGGAAAAAGATATCTCAAAGGGGACAGTTTGTATATGGTAGAGAGAAGGAGAAAAGGTCACATGCATTTTAAAGCTACAAAGGACCTGAAAATAAGGTCTTACGGTAAAAAGTGATAGAGGACTGTACCAATAAGGAGCACTAAAAACTCTTCCATTCCTATTTATGGAATACCAATTACCTGAGGTAAATATAACCACTTAGAGACTTTTCAGGCTTAAAGGCCGAAAGGAAGCAGTCTAAACTGAGTGGAAATCTAACTTCAGGTTAGAAAACATTGACCCAAAGTTAGCAATATTCACTACTGGGTTTTGGCGAGGGTTGCTTGGGGTGGTTTTTTTTTTTTTTTTAGAAATATATGCATTTAGAAATCCTTTTTTTTTTTAATATTAGACTGCCATTTAAATTTGGATTTTCATATTACGTATGAGAGGTTTTCAGACCGGGGAAAAGAAATCCATCCCTAATTCTGTATACACACCTTGTCCCCTCCTCACTCAGCTTCCCCCACGCTGACACTTGTGTGATGCTCCCTTATTTACCTTCGGCTACCAGAGGGGACAAGAACATTATGGAGTGCAAATGCTCAGACTAACAGCAGCAACAGATGTTTATTGCTTCTGAGGAGCCTACTCCCCCAGCACTAAATTAAGTGGTTTAAAATAAACAGATAATAAAGCAGGAATGGCACGCCATAGATCTGTCATACGTAAAACAATGTAACCACCTGGTAATTCCTGTGTGTTTATTCAGCGTTGGCACTGTAAACAACCTGATGGGGAATGTTTGTATTCATAATATCCAAGAGCAGACAAGTAGCTCTAATGCATCACAGAGTTTAATGAATAAATGCCTGACTGCAGGGCCTGAAAATGAATCTCAGAAGATGAAAAGCTTAATTTTTAAGTCACTACTCGTAAAAGGTTAAATATATATAGTAAGAAAACCTAAACCAGGAAATTGACAATTACTTAGCAAAATATAAAATCTTTCAGATGCTCTGTAACTTCAGACTGGGACAATTTTTGCAATTATTTCACTGCTCTCTTTTGAAGACTGTTGCAAACTTTGCCCTGTTTAATTATTAGAAATCCACTTCTAGAGTAGATTTATCTATGGCTCGTTGAAACATATTTGTGTGTCTTCTGCCTCTAGTGTCTTCTGATACACTTTTAATATGTATATAATATTGTGTGTCAGTCTCCCCCATGTCTAAGCCTGTCAACACATTTTGCATTCCCTTTAATGTCCTTTGCATCTCCCCAGCCCCACCTTTCCTCTATGGGGCCCTCAGACTGTATATGGCTCCCCAAGTGAGATCCCATCCACCTTGGGCAACAGTATGAATATTTTTCTGTTGGAATTACCTTGCTGGACACATTCGACAACCACATCTGCCTTTTCTTCATTGTTGTGTCTTGTTGGCCTCCCGTACCCCTTCTGGTATTTGTAGCAGGTCCTTCTCCTTCTCTGTCATTTCCTCCAGATCATCTGTTCAGTTTCTAATCTAAATTCTTGTTACCTGTCAACAAGAAAATATTTTCTAGTTTTATAAATGCCATTATTTCAGTTTCGAAGATATTTCAGTTCTCTATGAATGAAATCCCAATTTTCTGTTTGATTAAGCATGCCTCTGATTTTATTCCCTTTTTATACACTATTTATTTATTAGATTAAAATATACTTGAAAACTTGTTTTAATAATCTTTGCAAAATCTAACTTTAAGTTTTGTCAAACCTGTTTTTACCCCTGTGTTTGCTGATCTCCACACTGTAACTCTTTTCTTCACCAATCCATTCTTTCTACTCTTTGGGGATTCTTCTTCTTCTTGAATCCTACACTCCTCCGGAAACGATCATCTCATTATTTTTAGAGCTCTTTGAACATTTCCCTTCCCCTTTCCTACACTTTTTATATACATTTGTAATAGATTTTCCTCTTTTGACTCAAAGAAATTCCGGTCTTTCCCCATTTATATCCGCCCAATTGACTTCACACTAAGAGCTCCTGTGAACCAAAATATGTCCTGTTAAAGCTGACAACTTCAATCACAGTTATGCTCTTGCCCATAATTCTTCTCACTTAAAATGAGCCAACTCATACTTAATCTATATTCTGTATACTTTTATCTCTCCCATTTTCCTGAGCCATGTAAAACCTTCGACACCCCTGTTACAGATGTTATTTCATCATTTTACTTTTTTTCCAGTGGTATAATACTGTATATTTTAATGAATTGACTAAGAGCTTCCATTTTGTTCCATAGGGTCCTTGAATGAAAAAGTAGCCTCTTATTCCTGCTGACATCACTGGGACTATTTATCTGACTGCCATTCTCATTATTAATAATATGTGCTGTTTCCACGTTGCTCCTTCTCCCATCCAGTAATATTTCATTTTCTATTGTCATCAAGAGATATAGAAGTTAAGAAAAACTTTCCACAATCACCAGCCTTTATATCCTGAATATCCTGTCAGTCACAAGCCTCCAAACATGGCTTGTACCTCTCAGCCCATATGCAAGGACAGATCACTTTTCTAGTGCTTCTTCCAACAGCCCAATTAGCTTTCTCCTTGTTTTTATGCATTTCCACAAGCACTAAATATTTCTTATTGAAATTTCCAAAAAATAAGAACAACAATAGTCAAAAATAGTGCTCATTTAAAAGCTAATTCCACTTAGTTCTTGTCACAACACAAGCACTATAAAGAGAAAACAGAGATAAAATTAATACAACACATGAAAGTAATTTTATTTCTCTTGGTTTAGTTTGTAGCTGAAAAATAATTTTATCCATGAAAGAAATAAAAAAAGATTTGGTTTTCACTAGAATTTGGAAAGCCAGTGAGAAGAGAAAAAGTTATCGGCAAGAAAACAAAACTCTACTACAATAAGACAATTCCAACAGCCTTTCCTGTGAATCCAGTGATCTGTTTACCTAATTATTGCATTATCAGGGAAACAATGCTGCTAGGTTCCTTCACCACTGAATTCGACTTACACTGACTCTTTTCTTAGTGATGTTGATAATAGAGTCTGGTCTGATTGCTCATTAATACCTTACTCTTCCCCTTTAAGGACAACAGAAAGATAATTTTTTAAAATTTTCTACAAGTCAATTCAGACAAAATCCAGACTATTTTTACACAAGTGTTTAACACAGGCAAAGAAAAATTCTGCCAGTGCTAGGTACTGTATTTTCATATACACATGGGTGAAGAGAATCAAATGAGATTAGAACAGCAACAGCTGGAAAATATCCCAAGATTTGCTCTCCTCCTTGGTGTACTCCTGGGTTTGAACTGTGTGTATTGGTATTTTTCTCTGTTACTATTTCTTTCTCTCCTCATTTGTTACTCAGCTTCTTTTTCATTCCCGTGTGCTGTCCCTGAGCTCTGTTACAAATGCCTGGTCTAATGTTCATCTTTGCATTATTCAGCTCTACTGATTATTTCCATCTCGAGATACACAAAATGTACAAAACTGACCAAAGAAGCAAACAGGAGGAAACAGGAGACAGGGTAGAACCTCAGGCTCCTGAAAGAACACACATGATTTGATGGAACTCTGTTCTCATACTTCTGATGCACTTCTTCAGATAAAAAAACTGGAATTGCACACCTTGTTCTAGATGTGGACATGTGTTTTCATATTCTTGATTCCTTTCCTAATAGCCTTTAGTGTTTGATTTTCATTTTTACCTTATTCGGTGAGTGTGATTAAAGGAAGCAAAAATCAAAGTACAGTGAAGGCATTTGTAATGGAACATTTCAGAGAAGTAGAAATCAGTCATTTCAAAATTTAATTCCTTAATCAAAATTCAAGACTCTAGAGCTGTCAGCAGCCATGAGTGTTTTCGAAATGGATGACAAGATGGTATACTATCAACAGATACTCTCCTATATTGCAAAAATAAGGATAATTTATTTCAGAGTGGCACAGCCAGCAGACTGAGGAAAGTTATTATATACTCAAGGCAAAATAAGCCAAGTGTGCTTTACTTGCTTGTTTTCCATTTGGCAGATTTTAAATTCTTTTGACAACAGCAGAGAAGCTGAGAATAGAACTCAATTTGGGAAGCTGATTGGAGCATTATTTACAAGCAAAAGAATAATGTTAACTGATTATCTATGTATTATCCCATAAATTTTTCAACCTAATTGTGATACCTACTTCAAGAAAAATACTAAAAGAAGGTAGAACTTGTTTGGTTAGCTTTAAAATCTTCCATATCCCATGGATAATGACCGATGCTGTTTCCATGGAGAACAGTCCAGAACTTTCCTCTGTGGTAGCTTCCTGTATAATGTACAAATTTTAAGCCAGCAGTGTGCTTTTAGGGATTTAAGCCTAATACTGCTTCATAGATTAAATAAGAAAATAGTATGAATTTATATCATTCAAATGAATGTGAATAGGTAATATCTTCATATAGATCCTGGTAAATTATCTAGCAGATTAAAATAATTTGACTGCAAAAACCTTTAAAATTAACCTAGTTGCTTGCATTAATGAAAGAATTTTCCCTCCAATGGAGCTGTTTTCATCAAATTCTTAGCTGCATAAGTGAAGAAAAACATTTTCCAATAGTGAATGAGAGCTCTGTTGCCAAGAAATCTCACTCAATTTGACTGAAAAGAATATTTTCTAAAAATGCACACTTTATTTTTCCTACAAATATCTATATTTTTCACTGGCTCTAATGGTATCTTTTTTGCTCCTTTGACAATTTTTTGCTGCTTTGAGGTCAGAAGATTCCAAGCCTGGAAACTGTGCAGCTCAGGCTTTAGTTTCTTAAGATAATTTACTTCAGACATAAAAAATACCCACAGCTGATGGACTTTGCCTGCTGCTTCTTAGCTCATTTTGTACAAAACCACAGTTAGAAACTGCAACTTCATTCCAGGCAATGGAAACTTTTCATCTCTACCAGTAGGGCCAAGATTCCACCTACACATTTTCACTTAACAGACATTCTGTAGAGTCCTCCAAATAAACCCAATTATGTTCTACACATGCAACACGCCAGGACAGAATAGTTAAAAATTAGAATGGCCACTTTCACACCTAAAAAGCACAAAAAAGCTGGTACAAAGCCTTACTGATGCAAAAGTCACGTCTCCAGAGCTGATGCTCTGTCCTAAAATTGGTTGTGGGACTTAATCATCACCAAAGAGCACTACTGGATTTAGGTGAATGCACTAAGCTACAAATATTTCCCCTAATACCATTCCCCTTATGGAACTTCAGTGTAGCAAAGAGAGGGAATTTCAGGGGTAGGTTTTAAAAAAGAAAGATTAAAAATTTGACACACAAGGAGTGGGCAACCACTTCAAATCCAGAGGGAAAATTGCTGACCACCCTTTAAAAAAACCCACTAGACAGTACCAAAAAATGCAGTAACTTTTCTCGGGATACAGATGGCAGCACAAACACGGTGTGTTGGGGCAGGAAGAGGAATGTTTTTGAAGAGAGGTTGGGAAACACAGCTGGAATTGTTTGCTGGAGCTTCCCAGCTTAGCCAGGGATAGGAAAACGGGCTATTTTTTCTGAAGTTCACTGACTGTGCAAACTCTGAGCTTGATGACATTGCCCATTTCTCTTGCTTTATGCACATTGATTTCCAATCCACAAAGCTTTGGGTGTTCCCATTTGTCTTCCAAGGGGAAATCTATCAGAAACATTGCTGTCCTCTCCTTTGAGGGAAAGGAAGAAGGAAGGAAGATCAACAAATACCTTTTTCCCCCTGTCCTTTACCACTGCAAGTTGGGCAAGAGCAAATTAGAGAAACTCCTGCTCATTATGGAAAGGAAGGTGTGACATTGCTGAAGTTGGCTGGGAGTGGTTTGTTTGGGTTTTTTTAATTGAGAGAAATGTGCAGTTCATTGCAGAGTTCACTGATTTCAGTGGAAAAGGTGACAATGGAAGAATGAAAGAAAAATTACAAAAAAAAGAAAAACGTGGTAAGAGCAAAAGAGGCACAAAAAGAGAAATTGGAAGTGTAGAAAAGGCTAAATGTAAGGAAAAATATGTCTTTCTCCTTAAGCTGATTGGTTTGGCCTAGTTATATTCTGATATAGTCTCACTGGTTACATAAATTTATACTTCAGCATAACTGTAATCAGAAAAATTACATATTATCATTTTAATTTATATTTCTGGGGTGATTTATCTTAATTGGGGTTTATCCCCTACTGCCTTCAATAGTCCCTTGTTGACATTAAGGAATAGTGAGCATAAGGCACACATTGCTTCCTAAATCCACAAATAAGTAAAGGTAGTAATAAATTTGTCCCCATAATTAAACAAAGGACTGACAAAATGACCTTTAGAGACTCCATTACTATTGACAAGCATGAGAGGCTTCATTACCCACAACATCATTAAAAATGTTACTCTGACTAGAGAGTAGCAATCCCAACAAACTTCTGTGAATACTTCTCTTTTTTGATAATATCTTTAAAAATGTTTCTTCTTACAGCACTCATAGAACAAATCACTCTCACATTTCAAGATGAAAATAAGGTATTCTCTGAGTACCTGAGGCCCACAGCTTGTAATGTTGGGTTTTCTTAGGAGACAAACTCCATTTATGTGAGCAAATGAAGAGAGCTGCCTGTCTATAATGGTAGAAAATCATACCTTTTGTTTCCTTTGGCTCTAGCAGGCAACACAAGGCTGAAAAAGATGAATTTGCCACTGGAGAATCACATCTGTGAACGC
Source organism: Manacus candei (assembly GCF_025592945.1). NCBI lineage: Eukaryota > Metazoa > Chordata > Aves > Passeriformes > Pipridae > Manacus > Manacus candei. The sequence continues at coordinate 1,242,747 of NW_026138110.1, forward strand.
AGCAAGCAGAAGCACCACATGGCAATGAGCACATCTTACACATTCCAGGCTGAATTCATCGAGGCATCATGAGAAATATCCAGAGGAGACCACAGAACGATTCCTAGTCCTTTGCTCAGGAAGCATAGATTTGTTCTCATTTCTGAGGAGAAGAATACATGTTTCTCCATCAAACAGGGACCAGAAATACAAATGGTTGAAAACCAAAGCGTAAATTCAAAGTAATAGCAGTGGTTCTGATAAAACCCTAGCAGACAGTATAAAGCCCATGAACAGATAAACTTTAACATGTAAGTATCCAAATTGTTTAAGCAGAACTCTTCACAACTTGTTGCACGAATCTTTAAATACATTTTAAGGTGAAAACACAGAAAACTGCCTGAAAAGCACAAAGAATTTTTTTACAGCCATTTAAACTGTAATCTGATAGTGAAAGCAACAGTGAACAAATAGGATTCTTAAAGCTAAAAAATCAGGGTTCAACTGAAACTAATGAGGGTATAACAGATCAGGGTTTCTGAGCAGTAATTTATAAAATACTAAAATATATATTAGTTTCAAACATACTGCAGAGTCTAGATTAATTGTCTTCTTTCATACTTACATTAAAATCTTCTATCAAATACTTCACCAGACAATGCCACCAGGGCTAAAACATTCAACAGGAAAGACAAGGAAGGGAGTAAGGTTTAGAGGAAACATGGAGCTCTGAGTGACTGTTTTCCCAGCTATGCCTGTGTTCTCTTCTACCTCTATGTTGCCATCAACTAATGCTTGAATTAAGTTACCTGGGTCTGAATCATCAGGCCCACAGGTCTTTCAGTGTAATTTTGACAGAGAGTTTTAAGAAAATTCCAATTACTCTGAAACTCTTCAGTAAAGTATCTTCATTTAAATATAGCAAACATATTTCTGCTCCCAGCCTGCGGAACATAATGATTAATTCTTTTCAAGTTTTCGGTGAGCACCATCTGGCCGTCGTGATTGTTGCTATTTTACTCATCAACGTGTTTTAGCAACTTTTCTCCTGACAATTTGGGCTTTGACAGTGTCTCTCTGCCTGAGAACACGGGGGACTTGGTATTCTCACCACGTTTGTGTTACCCACGGCGAGTGCTGGGTACTGTCGAGCAAGATGGGGAATGTACCAGCCAGATTTGTGTGGGGAAACAACTTCAGATGGTGCTTTCTCCAAAGGAAGGGGGATTCTTCACATCCAGCAGTGGAGTGCTCTTCCTAGAGGTGTCAGGGTACCCACTGAACGAGTCTGGGAAAGTATTTCCTCCTCAGTGAGTAAAACTTGCGCTGAAAGCAAAACCAGAAAAGCTTTGGAACAGATTGGAACCCCCATGTCAGAGCAGTCATTTAAGCTCAGGAGATCCCTAAGTTTGAGAATTAATAAGAGGAGTGTGAGAAATTAGTTTTTAGGAAGAGAGGTGACCAATCTGAAATAGGTGAGGAAAGAGGAAGCTGCAGAAAAATGTCCAATTAAAACAAGTAAACTTGCAGTTGATTATAGGTACAAGTTAAAGAAAACCCCAAAAACCGTATGCAAATTGTTCTGAGGCCACTTCAGGGTTTTTTGGACAACACTAAATCAGGCCTGTTCCTGGTAATTCCTTTTGAAATCTTCAGCTCATTCAAAACAGTTACTTTTACACACTCCTAACCACACCTATGGATTCACAAATATTAAACACAATCAATTACAAAAAGGGGTTTCAATCAATAGGTAGAGAAAGGGAACACTTCTCCTCTCAGGCATCAAACACCTTTGCTGTGAAAGCTGACTTTATTGTAGTGCACTGTATATTTTGCCTTGGGTTGGATGGTGAATATCAGGTATTTTAGGGAACTAAGACCAAAAAGAATTAATGCACAATGAAATTGAGGAAGAAACATTTTGGACAAATGCCTTCAAATGTCATTGTTCAGAAAACATCATTGGTTGGGTGAGAATTTGTATATCGTTTGCTTGAAAAAGTTTTTGCAAAGGAAATAATACATATGCACTTGATTTTTCATATTTGCATGATGATCATTAAGCAGAGCAGCATAGAATCCTCACTGTAATCCATGATATGGTACAGAGGGAATCATTGCATGCTGCTATATTTAACTTTTTTGTGTACTTAAATCTTTACTAATATTTCAACTAATATTTAGCAGCGAGAGTCTGTGTCTACTAAAAGATAATGTTTTAAATTACATATTTCCAGGAAAAATTCCATACTACCAATTCCATACTACCAATCACCACCTGCTGTTACCAAGCAACTTGCATCGACAGGGAGAATCAGAAGAACACGTGAAGAACAGTCTAGAAAACAGGGAATAAGGGCTTGGTTCAAACCTCTCAAGGAATCTACTTTTTCAGCATCATCAGAAAAACTCCACAGTTTTTCTGAGGCACCATCTTTAAAGTGCTGTGAAATAAAAGCTGCTCTTAAGCCTGTTACAAGACTTCATTAATCTTTTATTGTTTGTATGATCAGTTTGGAAGCAGAACAATTCCTCCACTATCTATAATCCTGCAGTATTAAAGGAGCATGAGCCTCTTGTGGAGGATAAATCATAAAGATGTATTGACAAAAAGCAGGTTAGATTTTTTGTTTTCTTTTAAATTTATCCGAGCTTTGTCTCAAAACTGAATTTCATCAGATTTTGAGTGAAGCAAGTCAAGGTGGTTCAAAGCAGGTAGGGTCAAATTTCTTTCTCAGCAGTAGCATCTAGCAGGGTTTGTAATGTGAGCATGTCTGAGTGGAACAACTTTTTTGCTTTCCTTTTTAATGAAACAAGTAAAAAAATAAAAATAACACATGGTTATGATTTAAAATGGGAATGCCAGGATACTCATTTAAATGCATTTGGGAACTCAGTGCTTAATAGCTTTCGGGTGTGACCTGTAGGAAGAGAATATTTCTCTGCAATAAAACCATGAAAATTATAACTTTTTAAAGTTCTGATTAGAAAAACAAAATCACATTTTAACTCCCTGAAAACAACGGGGTTTTGGTTTTTTTTCTTCTCCTGGAAAAAGAGAACTGAAACTGAGTAAGAAAAATAAACAGTGTTTACACCTATATTATTGCTTTAATATATTGAGCCTTTGTTAAGATTAAGCCTATTCCTTTAATAATCGCTAGAAAAACAATTCTCCACCTAGAAACCAAACTGCAGAGAAGGAACAACAAACAAATTTGCACCTCTGTCATCAGACAATCCTGTGAAATTAATTTTCATACCAATTTGGCAGTTCTTTCCTTCAGTCCTTACTCAAACCACTTCTCTGCTAACATGAACAGCTCAGCCTGACAAGGCCTGCAAGGGTTTACCTCTTCTGCCTGCACACAACTTCTAGAAAACAATGATAATAACTTTTAAAGTCAAATCACTGATTCTGATAGCATGTTCCTTGCACCAAATACAAGTGTTACAAAAGAGACTTGGTAAGAACATATATTTAAAACACAAAAGGCTAAGGATTTAAAAGATACGTATACCAGATATTGAAATATCACATATATTCAAAGGCCAATGAAACAAAGTGCTTAAAAAGCCTAATGTAATCCCAGACTTTAACTGCACAGGCACCTTCCAAGCCTTTCATATGGGAATTCACAGGCTGCCTCTTTGCCAGGCTCTCTGTTTCAGATACAGGAGATATTTCTCCATCTCCCCACCACTCCACAGACAAAAATTTTTGGAGAGTAACACCTTCAATATGTAGTAAGAAGTTTAACAGGAGTATGGTGTGATACATGAGGCAAGAATTTAGTCTTCCCTAATTAAGAATGAAGTCCTAAATATACTACAGCCACTATGCTTTTTTCCTGTCTCTTAGCTGCAAATTAATTTTCTCGGCCAAGGCTCATTTCTAATCTTTGGGCTATAGCAGAATCTGGTTTTAATGAATACCTGGAATAAGCAGTTGTCTTGTATTTTCAGAATTTTAACTATTTGACTTTCCTCTGGTTTAGAAGTCTGAAATCACACGCATCTCCCTCTCAGGGCTGCCTGAGGATTAATAAAGATCAACTTCAATCATCCTCATGCTGATTTTTCCCAAAACATTTTAGGAACTAAAACCAGAACTGTGTAGATGGTACAAATTATCCAGGAGTCCAGTCCTGAGCAAAAGCACATCCTGTGGTCCGCGTAAAGGAATTTAGAAGATAATTGCTATCCTATTTCTCACTCTACATTGAACTTTCAACTGCTTGAACATAATCAGCCTGATTGTTCTTGAGCATTCAGTCGAGTAGAAAATTAACTGCTTGCAAACAATCTGCCCCAAACTCTGGACACTGGTATAGCCACAGATTGCAAACACTATCTAATAACACAACTTTCCCTCACTTTCATTTCTGTTCTTCAAAAAACACTACAAACTGCTTAAAAAAAAATCCCTTGCTTCTCTGCTTCAGTCAGAGTTTAAGTACAATGATCCTATATTGTGATCCTTGTATTATGAATGAGGAGGAAAAAAGACCTAATAAATACATTACAAGTCTTAAGGAAGGATATGTATATTTATATACCCAGTTTCCCATCCTTTAAGGCTGTCTTAACAATGAGTTATGATGAAAAGGCAACTAAATGTTCAATTATGAGACATAAATATATGAGAAATATATATGAGAAATAAAGTCTCAGGGCGATTAACAGACTAGTCTGTTAATAACACAGTAAATATTTTAGTAACATCACTACAATAATCCAAATCTTCGACTGCTAAAGCTGTTTCCTATTAACTTCATTTAACCTTTCTGAACATCTTTCCTCATCCACTTACCCTCTCTGTTTCTAGCTGAAGATATAATAAGGTCCAGAGGCTTCCTGCTTTTGAGGAGGGTTCATCTTATTTCCTTAATTTTTAAGTGGAAAGGTAGCATTTCAACAAAAGCAATTTCAACACGTTCTCAGAATATCTTGCTCTGGGGTTTCCAGGGTTTTGGTTGGTTGGTTTGGGGCTTTGTTTTTTTTTTTTTTTGTTTGTATGGTTTTTTTAGGGGAGAGGTGTTTATTTTTAAAAGGCAACCTTTTCTAATGGACACATTCCATAACACATGCAGGGGGGGAAAGAAAAAAGAACATGCTTGGAAAAAAGGCTGGCATCCTGCTGCACAAGAGTTATTCTAGATGTCTTATGGTCTTGTTTTCCAGCTACCCAGCCACGTTGTAGCTGAAATGCCTCCTGATGACTTAGAGCAACTAGATATAAATATATACAAAGCCAGATGCCCAGGATGACAGAAGTTTTAAAGGCAACCAGCTGGGAAATTGTTTTAAAAGGCAGGGAGGAGAAAAAAAACACAACAAGAAGTTAAGTTTTCTTTGGCCTGCTAAAGCATTAGGGCTGCAGTGAGGAGATTAATAACTGGCCTCACTAGGTGATAACTTTTCTGGCTCAGTCTAAGACAAGAGGTCTTTCCCTCTATGCCACATGTCCTTTTCTTGGAGTTTGGAATGAAAATTATGTTTTATTTTTTGTGTCCCAAATGAAGAGGAATTTTCAACACGAACCTACCAGCAACTAACGGGAAACTGAAGATGCTGTGTTAATTCAAGCAGATCATCCCACTTCCCTTTATATGTCAGACTAGCAATTTGAGAAGTTTTATCATTGAAATTCACAGAAAATCAATTAAGAGAGGTCTAAAGCAGACTGGAGTTACCACAGTGCCTCTTTACATTACCTGAGAAGGTAACAAATGTCAAGAGACAGACGATGTCAGTCCCAGGAAACTAGCTCTGCTTGCCTGGGTAAAAGTTCACTAAAGACAAATACTAAGAAGTAGAGGACTGAGGTAACATGATTTTGTTAGTCAGTTGTTCAGCATTGAATCATATAAATGACTGGCAATGATTTATAGATTTCTAGTAATTTTGGCTACTTGGATGCCCAATCAGAGATAAAAGAATACAAAATTAACACAATCAAAACTTTATCTTAATAACTTACTATACCCTGTGTGGATAAACTTCTTAAAATAAATCTCTTCATGTGGTGCAAGAGCAAGGCACCAGTTACAAGAATGGACTTTGTTAATTTTAATAAACAAATAACTAAATTTTAAGGGAGCAAGTGAGACAGATAAACTGTAAGTGGAGCAAGGCTTAGCCACCTGATAGTCAGAAGTAACCCTGTGCTAAACCAATGGTGAAAAAGCAGATGCTGACCTTGGTATTCACCAAACATGGAAGAAAAGAGGTTTTGTTTGGTCATCTCTGGGATTTTGATGAAGAAAACATTTGTTGTGATGAGACAAGGTTGGTTTGATCCACATTAGAAAATGGGATACAAGCTGTGGAAGATTTTCCTGTCAATATTTGGGGGTAAAAAGAATGATTCATAGTTCTATCTTTCTGTAAGCTGTGCTTCTGCTCCAGGAAAATCAAAACCCACCAGTATTCTTCTAGAGGTCATAATCTACCAGAGGAATATAGAAACAATGAATTTATCACAGTGAATGATCATGTGTGTGTGAGAGAGACACTAAACCTTTCCCTACTCAGTGTAAGAAATTCTCTCACACCAAAGGTAGCTCACCGTTAGATTTCATGAAAGCACCTATGAAAAACAAGCTTTCTGAAAACCTTAACAACTCTGCTAATGATTTTTTGAAATAGAAATGCTCTCCTACCAAATTGGCATCACTATAACCATGGGATGTAACAGCCACGTGCATAAATGGAGGGTTAAATGCTGGACTGGTCATTTGTGCACGTCCCAGCAGGGCAACACGAGGCTGCAGCAATTGCACAGCCACATTACACAGCCAAGTGTTCTCTCACAGTTTTGAGGGAAGAAAAGTTACTAAGCACTACAAACACAGGTACCAGTTAGCATAATCAAGCATATTGTTCCATGGGTTCAATCTAGTTTTTTTCCTAGCAGTGCAGCAATGACTGTTCTTAACTGAATTGTGTTCAGCATCTCCATCTCTATTTGCTGCCTTAGATATGTGCCAGCACTAATATTCAACCTGGCGTAAGATTTAAAAAATTGCCAAGGTGTTTTAATGATGTAAATGAAATAAGACCATCTTTTCTATTTCAGTGATCCCACCTGACAAGAAAGTCAAGGTGTGCAGCAGAGGGCAGGTAATGTGGTGCAGTCAGTGGTGAGGATCAAAATGAAGTGTGGTGGTTACACATCCAGTATGGGAAAACAGGCAAAACAAAGCAATCATCTCTGAAATTAAGATAGAAGTTCAGTTTCTTCCCCTTCTATTAAGATTGATTACTCTATTGCCTAAAAGTTTGCCAGACAATTTTATTTTGTTTTTTTTTTTTTACAAACCTTACATAGATCCATATTAATCAGCTGAGACTCCGCTGCCATCAAATTTGAGGGAAATAATACCTTTTTAACACTGCCTAGAATCATAGGAGATAAAACTAAAACACACAGTCCCAGTGAGCAAAGCAATTTGCTCCATAAGTCCACCTTCCATAAGTCACAAAGACCAAAATCTTTTCAGAGCATATCATTTACTTTCAGCCTTGCACAGTGAGCCCTCAGCTCACCGTGGATCAAAAGATGCCTCACTAAATTACAAGAAAAACAGCTGTATTCTGTTTAGGTGCAATCCTATTAGTCATAACAAGTCTTGTGTGCATCCATTGAGTTTCAGAAAAACCATATGCAGCAGCAGCACCTTTTCTCAGAGGCTGTTCCAGTATCTTATCTAATAAGACTTTTTTTTCCCCTCCCTCTAGCAACAAATCTACTAATCTTCCAAATCCTTATTAAATTCCAGATTCCTCTACCTCTTAAGACTCCTGCATAAAACCCTAGGGCTGCCCACAGGACCAAGGCTGAGTCTCACAAACTGCTTTTCCCCCACAGAACACCCCCCCACATATACAATTTTGGACTGGTGCTCCTTGAACAGCGAAACTTTTGAAGAGTGCCATTATACTTCGAATGAGGGATAAATTTGTTTCTGATTTTAATCTCCATGCCAGGTTTGAAACAGTTCGAGTTGTATAAATTATTATTCATCCTCCTGGAATGTCCCTGCCCTTCAGAGCTCCAGTTGTACCGTGCTGAGCATTTCATGATTCCAAAGAGGAATGACTGCTGTCCCAAAATAACAGTCTGTGAGGAATTCCCAGTGTCCTTCATGCCTTTAGAAAATTAAGGAATTCAGTGTTGGGCTCCAGGACACAAATTCAGTTCAGATGAAAATTTTTCCGCAAGGATCCCTTTCCTATTTATGTTCTAACAAAACCACAAACAAACAAACAAAAATTTACAAGGAATAAGAGATGTTTAAAAGCAAATCTCTAAACTAAGCCTGTGATTCTCACCCAGCAGCTAAACACAGGAAAACAGCCACTCTTCACTACATATTTCAAATTAAGAGATTTCCAAACTTTACAAAATTGAATTAAGAAACTAAACAGAGAGCAATATAACCATGTTTTAATAAATTTAAGGGTAAGTAAGAACACAATATTTTCCCTGAAATGAGGGGGTTTTTTTTCCCTAATTTAGTGCATAAGTAAGATCAGCAATAGGAAAAAAACCACTGAAACTGCAAATGCATTTCTCCACAGGATGGAAACAAAAGGTAATTATTTTAAAACTTGAAAAAAAATCCAATCAGAACCATAAAACATTATGTACCATGTATTATTTTTATCACCAAGAATTCCCATATAAAAGTACTGGAGAAAATAATAACTCAGAAGTGGGAAAACAGAGGGACTGTAAAAGTGAAATGGACTTCTGACAAATGATACTGTGTAGAATATGGGCTCACAGACTGACAGAACAAAACACTCCAGCACCACTAAACTACAATGGTGGATATTCCTGAAGCACAGGTGTTTCTGAACATATCAGTCTTTTAAACTGGCACACTTTGATGCTGCTGAACTTTTTTTCTGGGGGTGGTGGTGGTGGGTTTTTTTCCAACAAAAATGGTGTTTTCCAGAAATGAATACCATTTGTGGTGGCCACTCATGAGCTCTACATATTATTTCAGAAGTTCAGTTGGCACCAACCATCTTTCTAGATACAGGCAGAGAAGAAATATTGGTTCTTTTTTTAAGTACATGTTCCTAATGTTGCACAGTTCTGGAGCTTAATTAGAAACCTTTCATCTTTCAATAATTTTAATAAGAGCTAGAAAAGAACTCGCTTTGACATCAACTATCCTTAGTAGAAACAGTTCACAGCATGTAAATTGAAAAGGTCAACCTGCCAGGCCATAATACCTAAAATAAAAATGAAAATGAGGGCAAGGAAAATCATCTTGAGGTGAAACTGCTCTTCTACAAACCCAAAGGGATATGAATAATCATCCTGTTAGTATGAACCACGCTTTCCTCAGCTATGAGAGAAGGCATAGTTCTTAAAAATCTGTTCACAACATTAAAGATAGAAAATCAACTACAAATCAGGTGTAGGCTTGTTCATTACTCAGACATCACAATTACCACAATATTAGCATAATAATTTAACAGATACCCTCCAGATGAGCACCTCCAAACCTCAATAAAACTAAAACTATGGTTTTTCTGAGATGGCTCTGTGCTCTATTTGCCTTTCAAATACTTATTAAAACAGACTTGCTTTCACTAGGACAGCTGCCCAACTAGTGAAAATCTGGGGGAACACCTGTAAGAAATGGCAATGTGGACAAATGTTCCTGCCCATAGCAGACACAAGCAATACACTTGTTTCTTTTTAATTATCTTTTTGCAACACTCAAAATGGCATTAGGAATCGCTCTCCTTCAGAACAAAAAAACCAATTTATTTTACTTTGAAGAATTAACCATGCATACTCCCTGCTTAAATGACTTCTCTGTGACTTATTCTGTATCTTGCTCCCTTACATCACCATCAAACATCTGTTAATTAACAGAGACCTATAACTAACTTCTCAGTGCTCTATCCAAAAAGTTACCTGCTCCTACAAATCCAGTAGGACAAAAGATTGCAAATCAGCTTCACAAATTCAAAGATGCAAAAGCTGCTCCCTCAGCTGTTGTACGGCAGTTTCATTATTGGCAACGCTCAGAAGTGACACCAAACCAGCCAGAAAACAGATGGAGGAAGAAATGCTCGTTTCAATTGGATAACCAGCAGCCAACACCACCCACCAAGCCAATTTTTAAATCCAGTTTAAAGGTCTCTAAGAGCAAGTTTGAGTGCGTAAATGGAGACATTTACCCACAGGTAACACCAGTTGGTAGTTCTGGCATTTCCTCTGAGTCTCCCCCTCGTTTCATAACTTTTGACTTTCACCAAAATAAGACAGAGCAAACAAAAGCCACCTTTCAGGCAGAGAAAAGGTGTGGTTTGGTCTTTAAGAAGACATTTTATTCTACCTGTATAATAACCTATTGGGAAAAAATGTGAGCTTTTAGCAAAATGTCACCGTGCTGCTGCAGTGGTTCTACCTCTGTGATGAATAATGGACAAGTCTGTGACCCTGAGTTAGTTCCCCCTATGTGGTCACTGACCACTTATCCCTGCAGGCATCACTGGGAACAGTGATGGTGGAAAATATGGATGGAGCTGGATAAATAAATACTTGCCATTTCCTGAGCAGGAAAAAAAAAAAAAAAAGCTATGAAAATTTTGCCTCCAAATTAGGAGAATGTAAAGGAACTATTTTATGTCTGCTTTTGATTCATCGGGCTGAATTTCAATATGAACAGGGTATGAAGTTAAAGGTAGCTGAAATTTCAAAATAAATGCATATTTGCCTGTACATAGTCTATATTAAAACACACTAAACCCCACTCTTTCTTTAAATCTGCTTGGTATTTACTTCATTCAAAACAAACTTATAGTCATTAGATGATTAAATATATGGGGAAATACATGCTTTGAATCATTAAAAATGCATTATTAATTAGGAAGGCATAGCTTTATCAGTCATTATTGATACTAAGAGTCCTTGGATAAATTCAGTGACACGAGAATGTGTTAATAGATGATGTTAAATATAGTCCCAAGAATAAAGAAGATGTAGTTAAAAGTTTTGCAGATGTTCTACAGTTGGTAAAACATGTGCAGAAAGGGGAGTAGACTAAAAATAGCACAGAAGATTTTACATCTATTTCTCTGGATTTTCAGCAGAACTTTTTTTTTTACTTTCTTGCAAGTAAACTGAAAAGCTCAGGCAACTGAAAGCTCATAATACAGGGAATGAAATGCAGTTTTTTACTCCTAAATGACAATGAGTTATCCCCTCAGTTTTAACCTGCTCAGTGGAATCTTGGAAAGGGTCAAATCAGCAATCTGAAATTTAAATTGTATTCACAAAAGTGGGTATTTTTTTCTCTCCCCTCATCACCCCCGTTCCAAAAAACATATCAACACTAAAAAAGAAGGTTTTGATTTGAAAGAAAATAATCACAAAATTATACTTGGACATAATAAATCCATTAGAAGTTCTAGTGGAAAGAGAAAGGAGGGAAGAATCAGAGGTTACCAAACTCAATATAAAATCCAGCTCAGACTTTCCCCAAAAGCCTCATTTAATTTATCCAAGACTTAAAAACAAATTCACATAATAACCTTTCACATATTCTTATGCCAAATATTATCATTTCTAGCTGAAATATTCATCATTATGATGCTTCTCAGAAGTGAATTACGAAGTCACATGCACTGATCTTCCCAAAACCTAATTCTAAGTGTTTGCACATTTGTTCTCTTTGGAAACAAAAGTAACCCCATGTGCCTGAGGATCAATATGAACTAAGCAACAGAACTTGACAAAGTATATTAAGTTGTCAATAAAGTCAATAAATATTTTCCACTATAGAGGTAGATATCACCAGCTTATGAATTGTGTTAATACAGGTTTAGTGATGGAAAAATAAGGCTTTATTGCCAGATTGGTGACAAGTTGTTTTACTGCTGTGGGTATAAACATCATATTCCTCATAGTCTCATCCACAAAGAATTCCACTTCAAAATTAAGTATGTTCTCGAGTTTGATCAAACAGATGAAAATTCTCTATTAAAACACAAGGATGGCAGCATGGTCAGCCTTTGGAATAAATCTGTTTTAAGAATTACTCTTTGATAATTCTGAACTCTGTGATCACCTCAAAGATAGTTTTACAAGTTAGTGACAATTTCTCCTGTTCACTAAGGAGTTGAAGCAAAGGTGGCTGGGGAAAAACCATCAGTAATCCTGGATTAGAGCCAAGTACAGGTTTGTCGCATGGTGACCAAAACATGTTTTGAATTCTGACCCTGTGAACTAACTACAGCAAGTCAAATCCAGGGAAACCTACTCCAGAGTGGGTGCTGTGTACATACTTCCTTTCAAATATGGAGCAGATGGTGGATAAGAATTTTGTGTCTGGATGTGTAGGATAAGAAGGGGATGACAAAAGGTTTCTCCTTTGGTGTAATAAATCAGTGGCTAAAGTATTCAGAGACCTTTAATCCATAACATCTTCCCAAAGAGCTTTGCAGGAGACCAAAATTCCTCTGAGATGAGAAAACATTCAAATGCTCTCAAACTTTTTTCTTCATAACTTCATTCATTGTTATCAAAGCACTGTTTATGACACAAAAAGTGGGTGTTGAGCACGGGTTTATCATCTGCCTCTTACCATGCCACACGTTCCTGACAAATATTAGCCAAGAACAAACAGTAGATTTTTGATCAGGTCTCCAAGGTTGAGTCTATGTGGTTCTTGGGGTGGCCTGGCCCTTTCTGGCAGCCAACCTTCCACCCAGTCAATAAAAAAAGCAGGAACTAGAAAGCTGCTTCAAGATAAAGTCAGAGAGGTCACTGATCAAATGGACTTAACTTGGAAAATTTATTGCCAAATTAAAAGAATATTTAATCATACTATAGATTATTTTTAGAAAGTCAGAGACAGCCAAACTGAAGCATCAGTGTGAGGCAGTGCACATCTTCAGAGGAGCTAATTTACCTGTCTTTCCTGAGTGAATTTACTTGCACAGAGTTCCACCATACAACTGCTAAGCTGCTGAGAGAAAAGATCTATTTCTTTGACTAAAACTCAAAGTCCAAATAAACAAATCATATTAAAGGAAGAACGAAACCTGCAGCATTTGACTGACCTTCAATGGCCTGAGGAGATTAAGAAATTCCCAAGGTTAAGTAGTTCCCAAAATACAAAGCAGAGGACTGCTTTTTTTTTTTCAGATCAAATGTTAAATAGGCCTGTAAAATTGGACTTCTTGGACTAGTCATGAAAGGAGGGAATAAAAAAAGCCACCCTAACCTTCAAATGCAATTTTAGAGCCTTCTTTGAAAATCTGGCTTAAAAAGAGAGGAGCTGCTATAATCTTCCCTTCACCTGGAGATTTTAATGGATTAAAACCATTTCAAGCCTGTGAAGAAAAGCACTACCATGGTCCCTGTCAAATAACATTTCCTTTCATTTTTTTTTCTCATTATTACTTCAGAACGTTTAAAGTCTAAATTACAGCAAATATGGAAATTAAAGTTGCAATTCAAACCCTGAGCTCTGCAGTCTCCCATTGCTTTTGAACAACTGCATGAAACAGAAACTTTATGCTTAATACTCCACAATACCTATAAGCCATTTATTTGCAAATCATTTGGCTGCTAAAGCTCTAACTTGCATTTTTAGCAGATGGGTCTGGTTTTGCCTTAGCCTGATATATATATTAGTTAGGTTAACCCTGACATTCTGGGTGTCTCTCAATTAAGATGCTTTGAAAAACAATTAGGATCAAATGTTGTCTGTGCCTGCTGCAGGATAAGCTCTGTTGTTTTACTCCTATTTTTGGAACATTCTAATTCTAGTGCCACAGCAGCTGTGTACAAATATAAAGCAACACCTTGAAGAATTAATAAACAGAAGCAACAGAAAACCAAAGCTCTCACGTTTCCTGGGGCCATTTATGGGTGAAGTTGCACATGTAAAGAAATTGCAATAATGCAGTAGAGTCATGTGTACATGTTTCAAAGTAAATATATTAAAAACAGGTTATGCAGCATATATTTGTTAGCAGTTTTAAATTATTGCTAGAGGCCACAGAAAGATTTATTTGGTTGCCTCATGGGTTCATCTCCATAACTTAAAATAGATCAACTACTCTGCTTTAGATTTAAGTATTTCCCCCCCACAGTTTCACCTACCCAGCCACCAAACTGATGCAGAGGAGACTGGCACAGATGGTGCAAGGAACTGATTTTTAATTACATACATGGACCTATCATGTGGCTTTGACTGCTATTTTCAAATCCTTTCAGCCTGTGGACTAATAGCACACAACATATGTCCTGCCATTACACCACTTCCTTCTAGCAATTATAGCCAGTGCTTCCAGAAGTCAGAAAAATGTACTTTTACTCACTTTGACATAATGCAGCTGCTGGAAGTGAGATCATGTAACCATCAAGTTTTATTTCCTAGGTCACTATTGCCCAGAAATTAAAAGGTACTTTCATAAGAGGCAAAACCTCTCCAATCAGGCTGTAAACAAGAGCATTTAAAAAACCACAACTCCTCCTCACTTTGTTTAACTTGTCTCCAAATTAAGTCGTAATTTGTAACATTTACTTTTTTAAATATTTAAAGATTTACTATAGATCACTGTAGCTTAAAATGAAGCTGTAACTGCAAGTCTGAATATTGATCTCTAGTCTGATGGTATGAAGAAGTGGATGGTGTTTTTATGAAGTTATTAGCCATCCCTGTGATCATCATCATTATGCACTTTCTCAACTACCCCCAACAGACATTTATTTTCTTCAACCTGAGTAAACTATTCTGTAAAGTCAGTAATAAGGAGAATAGCTGCCTTTTATACAAATCAAAGTGATTAGGACTGTATCAGCCTTTACACCCAAATATCTGTAGCCTCTGCATAACACAGAAGCCCTTATGAAAGGCTCACTCAGAAGGTGCATAAAAAAACTACATTCTCTAACACTGCAAATTTCCACCTGAGTAAAATCTCATTAAATTTACAATGAAAGGAAAATATTTTAGTGGCAATGCAAAGGGGCAAGGTGAGGACAAAGGGTACCATGAAGGATTCTGCACATACAGATGCTGAGTATCCAGCCAAGAGACAGATATTCATAACATGACAAGTATACTCAGCTGAGGTGGGTTTCAGTCAACACTTTGATCCTCCAAAGGCAAATATAAAGACCAGTTTAGTCCTCCTCCCTCCCTGACCCCTTTTTTGCATCCACTCCTCCCCAGTTTGTGAAAAGAAAGGAAATGCCTCAGAGAATGAGTATGTAAGACTTTTTTTCCATGTTCCAATTCACAAAAAATATTTTAAAGAAAAATATCTTGTATAAATCTGCTGATTTAAACCACATTCTGACCTTATCTGTGCTCAAAGGTGCTCACTTTCTAAATTTTACTTTTATGCCTTCAGCCAAAAAAAATGTTATCGCCAACACACTTCCCCTCCCCAGTGCTCTCTGTCTGCCACCAAATTTTAATCCCTTCCCTGTAAACTCACTTGCACAGGCTAAGGGATCCTTGGAAAAGGGTCTGCTCTGCGGGAGAGAGGTCTACATTTGTGCATCCTACCACGATTTTGCCCTGGTAAATAAGGCTATAGAATGTTCTTGGGTTAGTGGATCAAAATGACTTTATACTACTTGAGGGTCTTCACTCATTTGTACTAAACGAACGTAAGGACATTTACATCAGAAGATTATAAATGCAAAATTACAAGCAAATTGGCCTATAGGCTTCTATAATAGGCTTTATTTTAGAGGCATTTTTAGATAATGTGGCTGAA
This sequence comes from Manacus candei, assembly GCF_025592945.1. Classification (NCBI taxonomy): domain Eukaryota; kingdom Metazoa; phylum Chordata; class Aves; order Passeriformes; family Pipridae; genus Manacus; species Manacus candei. Next base: position 1,258,500 of record NW_026138110.1, read on the forward strand.
GATATTGTGAGCAGTGTCTATATTATGAACACACTCCTATATCCCTTTAATACAGTGTGCAGCAATAAAATGTTTTGCATGTTATATGCAATGGTGGCCAAAATGAAACTTATTAAACATCACCAAATCTAAGGGACCATATCAGCATTTTAAGAGAAGCCTTGTTAAGATGAAATTCTGTATTTCAGCTCCTAGTGAAGTAATTTGACATTTCAGTGTCACATCTAATACTCCTGATCAATAATGTAATACACTGTACACTGCATTTTAGTGAGCAGAAAGATGGGTTTGTGTGCAGCAGTTATCTACTGAAGAAACTGCTGTTAACCTGCCTTTGGATTTATGCTTCTTTTCTCTGCTTTTGATCAAATCTATGATAATTTTTATAAGATAAAATAGAGAGAGATGCCGCAAGAATAGTTCATCTGAATGCAAATGAGCTTTTTTTCCCTACGTATCTCTCAGGGCTTATCTTTTTATTACTCTCCCAGAAAGCAGGACAAGTCTGGTTAGAGCCATGGGCTAAATCAGAAATTACTTGACAATCCACTGATAACATGGCATTTCTAGAATATATTCTCTGCTCTGAGCTCCAGTGGCTGAGGGTGAATCATAAAATTGTACCAGTCAATCAGCTTCAGATCTGACTTTTACATGAAGACTTATGAAAATTTAAGTGTCTTTTATTACCTATATAGAAATTTTACCCTGAACATCTGCAACGCACCACGGTCATAGGTCAAAAAGAAGATTGCAACACAGTGTAAATGAAATAGGACTTTTGCTTAATAGATTTTTGGCTTGTTCTTAATAATTTGAGTTCTGCCACAGTGTCAGTGATGTACAATTAAATAGCTGGATTTCCCAAGAGTCATATAACATCTATTTAGGCTCTATTAAAAATAGAAGAAAAATAACCACTCTTCACACAGATATGAATACATAACATTAGTGTTACATCCTTTCTGGGCTTTGAGTTTTTCTTATTTAAGTATAGGATAATGAAAAGCATTGAAATGGGATTTCAAGGCAGGTGGTAGTCAAGGTATGGGAAGGTGTATGTTATCTGATAATCCCCAACATCAGCAGACAATTTGCTGAAGATAAACTATTTCTTCCAAGAAAAATAATCATTTATCCTCTTATCTTCCCTGGTGTCTCCAGAGAGCACACTATTAGCTTAATAAAGTTACAGCTATTTCAATATATGTATTTAGCAAGTACACATATAACTTTTAGAGCATGCTGCTGCAGCATTATTTTATTTTTTTAAGATATTTCAACAGAATATTCTATGAAAGAAAAGTGTTTCCAACCACAGTCCAGACCTCCTTTACCCTTATTAAACAGCTTTGCTTTCCCAGTGTATGAGTAAAATTCTTAAACTGAATGTGGCACACACTGCTTTCACTGCTAATAAAGATAAATATAAATGGCTTAGTGAAAATAGATTCTGCTATGCTGCCAATTATCAGAGAAAAATTAGAATCAAAATATGCTGTTAAAAGAATTAAAATACGTTGTTTCTTGAGCCTTGAGTGTTAAGGTTACTCTTAATCTCTCATATTATTCTACCCTCAGTTTGTCAAAGCAGAGCAAGCCTTGTCCTGCTGCACTTAATTCAACTACAAGTACCATTTTTTGCTGTTGATTTTCACAATGTACAGCTCTCTCCGTTATTTCCATTATTCAGCTTTGTTCATTGGTAGGTTTTGGTTGTTTCTTTTCAATCATAGGCAGCAAATGTTAGTTCCTATGAAATATAAACCAGGCAGATCTAGTACATCGATTTTGGATTTGTTGGGTTGGTTTTTTTTTTTTCCTTTTCTGGACAGCACCCACGGAGAACATGATTAATACCAATTTCCCCACTTGTCCAACACAAAGACCATCACAAGCTTCCCAAAGTGCACTTTTTGAGAGGTACATGCACGTTGGACCATAATTACATGTAGAGCAGTGGAATTGCTTCACTACAGCGGAGAATTAAAGGAGACTAACTAACCCATAGGTTAGCAAAAGGTGAGCGTTAATGGATCGATACATCAATTTAAGTGCCAAGTGTCCATAGGAGCTTTCAAGGGTGATAATGGATTTTAGTATCACTGTAGGGACAGATTTTAATTGTGCACTATAACAGTGCTGTTTGAGCCCTTATATGACTGAATTATTACCATTTCTCTAGCCACTTGGATGTAAAACTTGACTCTGGGCTGAATTGTGGCACTTCAGGGAATCCAGGAGGAAATTATTTTACACGTTCAACAAAATTAAATATATTTTGCATTCCTGACATCCCCACTCACCAACTTGAAGCCAGTTCTGTCCCAGGCTTATTCTACAAAACCTATGCCGGTGTCTTCCAGAAAAGGAAGCCTAATCACGTGTCCTAAGAGGTCAAAATCTATGGGGTCAGTAAGACAGGGGAGAGGACAAAGGAACCAAGGAAAAAAGATAGAACAGAGAGAGGTAGGCTGACATAAACACTGTTTGCATACTCCAGTTATGCCTGGTTATGCCCCCGTGAATCCGTATGCAGAGACAGTTATTCCAGGAACAAACCCAGAGTTCTCCCTGCTCCTCTCAAGTGAATCAGTAAATCTCAACTTCTAAGGAAATAAGACAAATATAAATCTCCCAGGGCTTGGTGCCTTCATCTGTCATACAGTGACTATACCCCTGATACATAAGATTTCTTAATCAATATTTACTTCTCGCATTTCCATTTTAAAATTGGAATGCCAGCACCATATTCATAATGCAACGTTTCTGCAACCACAGAGCCAATATTCTCCTCCCAATTAAAATGCAGCAAACACATTGGTTTTAACACTCAGTGGCATTCTTTTTATGGACTCCTGTTCCTTCATAGACCACTTAGTTATAAATAATCCATGCAGAGAGCAATTAGGCCTTTTCCCTGCTTTATGGGTTACAGACTTTATGCCTGTGCAAGCGTCATAAAATACTCCAAAGCATTACAATGCAACAAAACATATCTAAATCCCTACATTAAGAGTCACTGAATAATTCTGATATTTAATTACTCCTCTTTTGTTATATGATTACAGTCCTTTGAGTGAATCACACAATTACTGAGTCCAGACCAAAGAAATACTATGCTGCTTCTTCTCTTGCAGAAATGTTATTTATAACCTTTGTACTTTAAACATAGAGTCAGGTTACACTGAATTATACAGTATCAGTAGAGATGCTTGAGGAGAATTTGCAGCAACAACTGAAATCTTTGCCCTCCTCTATGTAGAAAAGATTCAATATTGCCTGGGGAATTATATTCAAGGACAGAAATAGAGTGAGAAAAATCTCTCGTAAGAATTTTCCAAAATAAGCATAGACTGTGAAAGACTGGGAAGAATATTAATCTGTTTGATTCATACACACTGTCTTTTAAGACAAATTAATTATGCAGCAGGAGCATTTAGCATAAAAATGCAAGCTTTGAAATGTGTTAAGTGTAGTACAGGGAAATGAAGCTGATGGAACTGATAGAAGGAGATTGAAAGGGGCTAATTAGAAAATGTCTGGGAGAGTATAACCATTTGACAAAAAGTACATAAGATAAAGCACTGCGGGCTTTAGCAGATTATTAATGGTCTGTAAGATTTATTATCCATTCACCTTTGAGATCAGCTTCCCCCCCCCAGCTGAGTCTCAACTGCAAAAATGCAAAACAGCAAATGCAACTGTTGGTTATAATGAGGTCACAAGTTAATTGTGTTCTTATTTCGAATTTTAGAGTAATAGCCCTAGGAATATAATGTCTTACAATAAACACTAGCTCAACAAGCTGAAGCTATGAACTGGAAAACCATCACCACATTCTCATCTTTCATAGTTTTGCATAAAGGGCGAACATCAACCTTTGTTCTGAGGACCTCAATCCCACCAGAGGTGTTAATGCTCTGGGAAAAATTCCCTTTAGTAGGCCTAAGCAGATTCCATTACTGCAATGATTTTTTTCCCCGAGGAAAAATAGCACAGATAACTTTTCACTCCAGCAGTCACTCATCTGGTCACGTGGCTGAGCAGTATTACTGCTCTCTGTGTGCAAGGTTCTGAAACTAGAGCCCTGAGAAGAGTCACTTGAGACCTCCCTACCAATTTTCAATGGACTTAATGTAATAGCAAAGCCATTAGAAATTACCCAGTGATTTTATGCACAACCAAAAGATTTAAAAATCTACATCAAAAAGAAACAGGTATGGCTTTGAGTATTGGGGGCTTTAGATTAAAATGATGACTTCTGCCTTTCTTGACCCTATATTTGGCTTATTAGTCATCTTTACTAAGCAGGAAGATGGAGAACTGGATGTTTTTGACATTACACAGTTAGGACAGCGAGTCAGGTAGAACCAGACATAAATTACAGACCTGTTGGGTAAATCTGCAGTGCTCTGCTTCTTCTGATTTACCTGAGAGTTCATGCCATAAAAACACTCCATGGTCAAGCTTTACCTTTCAGAAAATTAAGAGAAGCTTGTTTTCTTAAATTTTTCCAGTCCACTGGTTTACAACTGGTCATGATTGATCGCTTGCTATTGTTATTTTTTAATAATCACACTTTGACCTTAATATAGAATTCTAATAATGTAGAATCTACGTTAATAAGCTCTGTCACTTAATATCCTTTTTCTATAGAAGTTCCTGAGGTTCTTACTTCTCTGTGGAAGCATTTACTATTCACAAAACCCAGTGCAATAGAATACTCACAGCAATAGATTCTGTGTAATAGCCATGTAATAGTCATTTGAAGAAATGCTCGAAACATTTGGGCACCCCATGAAATAACTGAGTGAAACACTCAGTGTAACAGAACATGTCACTCAAGTCATTTGGCAAAGTGACTCAAAGACTACAATTATTTCATAAAATTACTGCTTTTTGAATATGACCAACATAAATATGATTTGTCCTTTAGTATGGTGCACCTCTTTGCTTCTTGGAGAACTTTCAATGCACTGTGAAACAGCTGATACACAAAAGATTATTGCAACACAGTTCCATGGATAAGGTTTCCATGTTTTGTTCTTATTCAACACAACTTATACTCACAATGGTGACAGCTGAGAGTCCTTTTTTCAGTCCCTTCCCCAGGCATGTCCATTTATTTAATAATTCTGCAAGAAATGGATTAATTTTTATAATCACAAATTATTTAACAATTATGTGCAGGGGAAGTAACGCTGATTCCAGCCTTGCTACTCCAGCTTTATGCTGATTCATCACCACATTACCTCTGATTCTACTGATTTCTAAGCACTCGTTTCAAAAATCTGCAATAACATACCAGTTAATCACACCCACACTGAGCCATGTCACAACCAAACAATGGCACTAGAACTACTGATATTATTTGATCATGGATTTCAGATTTCAAAGCACAAAAATAATGAAAGGCCAAGCATGGAAGGTATCACCTGTGAGAGATTAAATAGCTGTCTGTTATTCCAACAGCAGCCTCAATTTTATCAAGCTTTAGAAGACAGAATAGATCAAGGAAGACTACATAAAACCACTGAAAGTCTCTCATTGCACATTTGTTTCTGGCCATTTTCAATGAGTTAATGCCCAGCGATGCAAAACTCCCTGAGGAGTTCTTAAAAAGTCAATGGAAATTTTGTGTAAAAGTAAATGAGAGAATATACTACTTTTTAAGTTAAATATCAAAATAGTACTCATCTTCCAAGTGCTTCTCAAACATTTAAGATTTGTTTTGAAAACAGAAAAGAAAAAAGCTGTTGATTTGTATGTGATATTTACAATAAGTACATAAAGTGGCAGCAACATTATGTACACATTGGTGGTGTGTTGCTGTTAGAAAAAGAAAAATATGAATTTTATTTCCATCCTTCTCTAGGATTATTTTTGCAGGGTTAGTTAGATCCTTGGTGACTGAAATATCAGTGGGAGGGAAAGGGGGAAGTTGCTATGTTCAATAATTAGGATTCTTGCTAAAAATGTTGCCATCTGCGTTAATAAAACCTACACTTCTTTATTTTGCTAAGAAACTCTGAAAATGGCATTCGTGTGGGCACGTTTCATGACTCTGGCTCTGTAAGGTATAAAATAGTGTGCAAAATACTGACCATTAGTGCCAGCCATCCATCAGAAGATGAGCTCTTCTGACTAAGTGGTTTGAGGCATCTTGCTTAAAAATTCCACAGCATCAGTTCCTGTATGAGGTCAGCCTGTGAAAAAGTTTGCAGAATCATATCCCTTGCTTTTTATAATTTAATACATGTCCTGTGAAGAATTAGGTATGAATAATCTTATATAAATATAACTCCACTCAGCTTAACCTTTGAGACTTCTCCCACTGGGATTTAAAATTAATCTCTATGTATTTCTTAGAAAAAAAAATTCTATATATTATCTTGTGGATATTTCCCATTGAAATTTTTACTTGCTCTTTAACTGTTCTAGGTTGAATTTACTTAGATTCTGTTTTTATTCTCAGATTTACTAAGTTGCAAAGGCTACAGAGCTATAAAATGGTGAAATAGCTGCGATCACAACTTTCCTTTTTTGATCTCATCTCTGGACATTACAAAACTCAGGTCAACATTACTAAAAGAAACTGATCCTGATGAGATCTTGAATCCAGGTTCTCCAGCTCCACCTTCTGGTACAAAAGTACCTAAAAGTACTCCAGCAGCTGATTTTAACCAGCCATAATGTCTTGAATATCTGAAAGGGATTCCAGCAAAAATGAGCTTATCATTCATAATATATGAGAAGATCTGGGCTGGCAGTTACTTGACTGAAAGAAAATAATTTTCTCTGCCCAATTCTCACATTTCTTCTAATCCCCAAAACATAGTGTAATTAGCTCTCAAAAATGCTTCAATCTACGGGGACTAGATAAAAATCATTTTGGGTTTATATTCAAGATTGAAACAGACTCAAAATAAATCCTAAAATCTTCTGGGATTCACTTATTGCAGATGTTATATAACATATGCAGGGTATTTGCACTAGAGTTGTTCTAGTCTGAACCACAGTAACAGAACCAGCTCAAAACCTAATCCTTGACTCCTCAGAATTTAAAATTTCTCAAGATAACTATGGGTTTAGCCACATAACTCACTTCATAATGAGCACCAAGAACAAACCTCTGGAAACCTTATTCTTGCTTCCTCTGGTAAACTATATGTGTAGGTGCTGAATATTCTGAACTGTTCCAGTGCTAAACCAATTCAGTGTTAAGGCAAAAATCTGAGTGAAACACAGGAAAAGGCCAATCACTTTGCTAAAGCTGCTTCAAAAACACCTTCTTAAAGCAGTGTGTTACTTATGCTTCCTTTAAGATTAAGAAGTATTTTAAGCAGCTCCTTTTCTCACTAATACTATTTGAAGACCTTGAGCTCCCAAAAAACCACAAAGGAGGTTGCCCTCAGTTCACCAACTGTTCTGCTGTGTGTGGATTTCTGACACAAAACTAGAGGAAACATTAAATCTCAGATTTTTCAGCAAGTGGAAAATTTGAGTTCTTACTAATTGCAATCTTGGAGGTTAACCTGGGATTTTAGACTTTTGTTAGTGATTTTATTTATCTGTGATATTTAAAATTGTACATAATATTGCAATATTCCATTATCAACTGTGTTGAGTTACACCATTCGGTTGAGAGTCCTCCAAAATACACAGGGAGAGACATTTGAAACATGAAGAAAAGTTTATTCCATGGTTTCAACTCTTATTTTCCTGCCCAAATCCTTATAATGTCATGTGAGCTAATCAAACAGCTGCCAAACTGTAAGAGAAGATGGAAGTGGCCTTCTTACCCACCTTACTAAAATTATTTGTGCTTTGAGGTTCTTGGGTGAAGAACATCCCTGAAGATCCTTGGAGGAGCAGTGCTTTCCAGATTTATCCAGGGAGATGATCTACACTTTCTTGGGGGAGGACATTTGTCTGTAATAGAGAATGCAGGGTTCTGTAATTTTTAAAAGAGTATTTGAATGGGGGGAAAGAAGAGGGAAGCTGAGAAAAGTTTCTATTTGAATATAGCTCCCACTACCTGCAAATTACAAAAAAATTATGGTTTTGTAGTGATGGCTTCTTACTGTCTTGCAATGGAAAAGGTACCACAGTAAACCACTTTCAATCTGAAAAAAAAAACCACACCGAGGAAAAATCATGGAGAATAGTAATAAAAACACACTAAAGAGTGAGATAAACCCTTCAATAGAACTTAAAGAAACAGAACTTTTAAAAATTGTCTTCTAACCTGTACATTACAGTCACACCAAATTTGCAGCTTTTAACTCCTAAGCAGTCTCATTACAATTCTTCAGGTACTTGGATGGACTTGGATTGTGGAAGAATGTTGTAATTATTAACAGCTGGATGCTGACTTAACTATAATTTAACTTCAACAATTTTTAATTTAATTGACCATAATCAACCATAAGAGAATTTCATACAGTTTGACATGTCCAGTGGATTATCCTGATACCTGTTTAGCTGTGGCTTCATCAGATTTTTAACATGTTCCAGGTTAACCTGGAATGATTTAAACTGCCTCTCAGGAATTCCATTCTGCAAAAAATAAAAAATGAATGAGGAATTAATATAATTTTCTATATAAATTGCATCTTTATTAAAATTTTGTCCTTTATGACCGGTGGAAGATTGGAAGTTTATGTATGTGTTTACAAATGGGAAGGTCCTAATTTTTACACTAAAAATTTAATTCCATTGCCATTTTACTTTGCCCAACAAGTCCTGGAGATTCAAATGGTTGGAAAAACACGGAATGGTCCATGTAAATGGTGGGTTATATTAAAATGAGAAAGTCTCTTACATCTTCACAAGGTAAGATACAAATCGCACCAAAAGGCATTCTGAGGAAAATATTTGTTTGAGGAACACAGGAGACCTCAATTACTATCCAGTGAGGTGACCAATATACTTTTGACTGTTAAAAAACTGCATGTTTTTTTACAAGATTTTAGTCATATATTAAATATTGCGTGTTTGAATACATACTTGTAACACAAAAAACACAACAGAAAAGTAAAATCCCAACCTTTTCCCTATATTTAAACAGTGATATTTTGAAATGAGGATACAGAGCCCCAACAAATTTAAATTATTTTTGTACCTTTGCTTTGATCAGGGAATTTGCCATGTCCCTTACTTCTGGTTTCATCCAGTTGGAACTTGTTTGTGCAGTGATTCCTCTAACATTCTGGGATTTAAACTCTTCCCTGAAGAGATAGCTGACATAAAATTTACTGTGATGTCAGTGGTTAGAGCCTTTCTAATTATTTTTCCCCTCTCCCAGTACCTGGAATCGTCTAATCTCCTTCACTAGGCTGCAAGCTCATTAAAATTGGAACCTTAATTAAGAATATTCAAGCAATTGCATTTTTCCTTGCTGACAGCTGCTTGACTCATCCTTCAGACTATAAATAAATAAATAAAGCTACTATGGTTAGGGTTTTTTTTTTTAAGAAGACAGAGTAGATTTGGAACAGACCTCTTCCAAGGAAGAGTTCCTGAAGGAAGTGACTTACAGAAATCACTGAACACTTGGCAGTTTGGCTAATTGATGGCAGTTTGGTCTTTACAAATACAAACCAACACTTTCACTGCCACATGTGGTGGTTGGCAATGTTGAGTCTGAAAACAAGAGTACTGTGAGGCTAGTTTCTCCTCCAGCCTCCATTTTTTTTATGTACACCAGCACATGATCATCTTTACTAAGACTTGCTGCAAGTTTAAAATACCCTGATAGGGCTGAAAGAGTATTAGAACAGTATTAATCTACTGTCTCATTCCATAATTTCACAGTTCTGAGCAACAACCCCTATTTCATGGGCAGGTCATTGAGCTCTGTGATACATTAATTGGTTTGCAGGAGAAATACATGAAAAGTTGGTTGGAAAAATCATATTATACAGAATCTTCACCATCCCAGTGCCTTTCAGTCCTACCACTCATGGACTACTCAAGCAGTTTTAGCTCATGTCAGTGAAGCTACAGTGATATGAAAACCCTGTCCTTCTGACAGGGTAAGAGTTGCACACACATCTTTACATGGGTGTAAATCATAAGGCAGAGGAAAAAGCTATAAAATACCGAGTTCTGCTTCAAAATTCCTATTTTTATGAGCTTCTCACTTACAGGCTTTATTACTCAAAGCAGTGAATGTTAGAAGTGTTAATTTGAAAGAAATAAACAATTAGGTAAACATCTTCCCTAACCTGATTTTGTGAAAGTTCAGAGCTTGTTTTCTTCGTGATCCCACGCAAAAATGGGATCTGAGAAGGAAAAGGGAAGAGTTGGCTGAGGGGAGTCAGCTGATAGTAACGTGCTGAAGTCATGGGTATTCATAGGACCATCAAGGTTGGAAGAGAGCTTCAAGATCATCTAATCCAACTACCAATCCAGCACCACCATAATCACCCCTAAACCATATCCCCGAGAGCCACATCCAGATGCCTCTTGAACACTTCCAGGGATGATGACTCCACCATCTCCCTGGGCAACTTATTCCAATGCCTGACCACTCTTTAAGTTAAAAAAATTTTTCTGGTATCTACTCTGAACTTCCCTTGGTGATTTTAATCCAAAATATAGTACCTTGACTGCTAATTGCCAGTAACTGATGCAGAAACTTGCAATAACATCCTTCCTCTTCCTTGGAAACAAAGCATAATAATAATGCAGGAAAACGTTTTTAGCACAAATAAATAAAGAATATTTGTACTGTAGCTGTTCAGGACTGTTGAGTGCGTGGTAAACCCTAATCTTACCTCTATCTATTTTAACAGCTTGATTTCCATGGTTCATTAGATGCTGGTATTTCTGCCTGTGGATTTTGGAAGGTTGGCTGGGCACTGCACATGGAGGGTAACGCAACGCTCTTTGTACCCTGGATGTGTCTGAATTACTGGATGAACACCCTGTAATGGATCTGCACATATCAGTGGCCAGTTTTCCAGGTTACTCCTGCTCCAGCTGACCTGCTGGAACTCCAGGGTAACAGGACAAGTGTTTCGTTTTCCATCAAGTCTGTAGAAACCACAAAAGAGGCAGAAGGACAAACAGGATTCAAAAAAGCAGCAGTCTGTGGCCAAAAGCAGCAGAGTCAGCAGCTAACATTTCACTTCTTAGGATATTCCACTTGCAAAAGTTCCAGTTGAGTACCTGCTGAAAAGCAGAGGTTATACTTCATGTTTATGTCAAACCACAATAGACACACTGCTGTTGCTATTTGAAGAACAGGGGGAAACTCTGGGATTTGTTAGATTTTAAACAGTTTCCAATTTCAGGCCTAATAGAAAACAAAATGGAAAATATCACAGGTATTAGGACTTAGAAATAGAGATATGGAAGAACACGAAAATGTTATAGTCAGGTTGCCTATTGCTTTTTCAGCAGAGCAGAGACTTTGCAAACACATAAATACATATTTTTTTCCCCATGAAGAAGAAAAAGTGTCTCATAAGCTGTGAGGAAAGCCATAAAAACAAAGCAAACCAGATTCCCGCAAACAGAAAATGTTCTTCAAAAATTCAGTTTGGGGAGCATAAATATTTAATTGTCTCAAACACGTCTTGGAAGCTCAGATTTACTCCAAATGGTGTCAAGAGCAAACAAAGTAGCAACACAGTCTCTCTTAATAAGAAATAGCTTGTGAAAAAGTATTTTCTCGTAATCCTTCACTATTCCAGCATATTTAGAGAGATAAAAAATATTCTGAAGTATTGCTTTATGTCTGCATCTTATAAGTAACTCCAGCTCATAACATCAGTGGTGGAGAGACAATGAACACTCCTTTTGTTTGATTGACTGCAAGGCTTAGACACATACAATATTAATAAAACTAGTTTATTCGTACACAGGTTTGTTAGAATAATAAGCTGGTAACTTTGCATATCTTTAAGAAGCAAAATGAAACATTTAAAGTAGTAGGACAAAACCTGTCTACATCTTCATTAAAAAAACCCAAAAACATATTTTTAAGTATATTTTTAAGGTAGGTGTAGCCTATTTCCAAAGCCTTTCTCTGAGCATTAGACAACTGGCTCCAAACTTGAGATTTGTCAGGTAATTTGGTGAATGTTGAGTGAATCCTGGTTGATAATTAATGTTACAGAAGACTACTAATTGTAAGATATACATCACCCAACTTCTAATAAACAAACTTTAATAAGAGCAATTTTAAATCTAAAATGAAAAACAGAATTTCTAGGAAAATTATTTTAAAGAATCATGCTAATAAATAGTAAGGCATTATAGACAGTTAAATGACTAGCAATTAATTTATATAATCAGATTAACAGTAATATATATGTACAACAATTACAAATGTTATGAGCTCAAAGAGTTTATCTAATTGTAATATCCAAGCATTACTTTCTAAATAACACAAAATAATTTGTCTGATTAAACCTTTGTATAAGATAATATGCAGTGAGCATGATTAAGAGCTAAAATTCATAGCTAGTATTTGCTTTGGAAGACAGAAATTTACTCCTGATAAGTAGGAAGACACTCAGAGTATACATAGAAATAAATAACATGTGCGTTCATACTACATACATCAATTTTCAATAAACTTATTTCAGGTAAAAATTGAAAACAGTGGGAAAATTCTACTGTATATGACCAGAGTTCTGTGTGAAAATACAGACTGGAAACAGTCCTGCCTCTCAGAAATATTATTCTGGTTTTAGTTAGAGTTTTAGAAAAATTATATGGTAAAAATAAGACTTCCATTGGGTTTCAACATTTGTTATTCTAAGAAATTCTTGCTATTGTTATTTTTTTAAATGAATATCCTGTGAATTTGGGCACATTTCTAAAAGAAGTAAACTAACTCGAATACTTTAAACCTCTCATTCTAAAATGTGATATTCCAGATAGTTCAGCTCTGTGCAACACCTCGAGGCTATTTTTAGATGTATTTTGTGAGTACAGAAGAAATTTGTAAATCATTTTAGCTGGGTTGAGTTAGACACACACTGAGCCCCTCAAACTTGGCACTCACGTTCTGTGTCCTCAGCAATGATAATTTCATTTTTCTGAACAGGTTCTTTTCACTCTAGCAGCAGCAAACCAGTCTAAATGGGAAATCATTTGATGCTGCTCCCCAGGTACTGCTAATCATGGTAATCTAATCTCTTCAAATTAACCCTCCTGCTGCAGTTCCACAGACAATTAACCCTTGTATTGCAGTGGGTTGTGCAAATCAAATCTCAACCACATTACCGTCACCTTCTGCTGGCTGTGCAGATTGCTCAGGACCCATAATTGCTCAGGAAGATTTTCCTTTCACATGATTACTCCCAAGGCTTGCAGTAGTGTCTGGGGAAAATTCAGAGGAGAACAGAAACACCAGAATCAATCCATCATCTCAGTAAGTCACGATGCCATATCCAGGTCAGCTCCATAAGTGTGCTGAGGAAGCAGCCTCGTTCCCTGATTGGGAAGGACAGGCTGGGATGTGATGATGTTTTCACAGTGCAGCCTTACATGGCTGAGGCCAAAATGCTCTCACCACAGCTACTGTGGGAGTTCCTTCTGACACGGCCTGTGCTTCGCGGCCTTTCGGCTGGCACTTTCAAAGCAATTTAGAACCGACCACAAGACAGACTGTTAAACTTCTTGACAAGTAGCTTGACTTCCTTAGGGCTTAGTTAATAATAAATTCACTCCCCTGTATCTACTACACATGAAGGGCCTTGTCTTGGTCCAAGACAGCGTGAAATAAGAGAAAAGTGGATTTCTTCCAGGCCAAAGTGAGACAGCAAAGTTTGGGTCGTAGCTGTGTGATCTCTCAACTCTTTAGCCTGGAGTAGGATCTCAAGTGTGTTTGTATACAAGAATATCTTAACTGGAAAAAAAAAAAAAAAGAAATCTTCTTGAATGGCTCTAGTGAGTTTTCCTGACTCTGGGCCAAACTTATCCAGAGAATTTCCCAGAAGAGAGATGCCAGAGAAGGCAGAGGGGAAAAGAACACACCAAAGAAAACAAGGCTCTGGAACAAGGGATCCAAGACATATTTTACTGTATATAGTGAAATTATTGTTTACCATCCTTGGTGGTCTAGAGACACTCTGATGAGCTGAATTACAGATGGAAATAGAGCATCCAAGACAAGGGGTGAGATGTGACAATCTCCTTGAGGATCTGCGTGATCCTCAGGTATTGATTTACCACAGAAGTAGAGATAAAGCTGACAGCAGTTACACACAGTTGGAGACTTTATGATGGATACATGAACCCAGGGACACATTCAAGACTATGGACTGCTTACAAATAGCTCACAACAAAAGTAACTCTCCAAATTAGCTGCTACAAATCCTGTGGCAAAAATCCCCTAACTCATTTCCCTCTGTATCTTACGCTGAAATTATTTCTTTTGAACTTGTCACATGTAAAAACCGACTTTCTTTAAAGGGACACAGATTACAGGGTGAAATCTGCTCCTTGATTAGATTAGCAAAGCTCATGGAATCAGGGTTTTAGTAGCCAGCTTCAAAACTGTATTTAAAACCTATGTGACCATTATTTACAGATCAGAAGCACAGAAACTCACACTAACAATGTCCATTTACAAACCTGAAGAAGCACTCACACAACTTTCTTGCACTGCACTGCACTGACAACACTGTTGTTCACTACAACACACAATTACAAAACTGTGACATGGAATAAGACTTGCATTCAGTGGCAACAGGACATTTAGAAATCAGCAGTTTTTAGAAGCAAATCAAGCCATGCCTTGCATTACAGCTTAAAGGGGGTTGTGATGCACTTTGGTAAGGCAGAGTTAGAGACAGATGGAGAAAAATATAAATTCCATTTCAACAATCATTTCCTGTGTTACACTTTCATAGTCCCATGCAATGATTAGCTCTGCCATTCCCCAGGCAACTTCAAAGTCATCATTAGTTGACAGTAAATAATCGGAATACTGATTAAAATACAAAATAGTTATCAACATATTCCAAATGTTTTTAATTTAAGAGACTATTTGAAGATCCCAGGATAATGGCTGAGTAACTCCCTTGATGATTTTTCCAGCTGACAGTGCAGCCCCACGCTTTGCCAGCTGGGATGTAACTCAGCTTCATGCTGCATTATCAACACATTGGGATAGCAAATATTTTGAACTAGTCTGGATACTTTGATGTGCAGGTTCCTGCCTCACTGGCCCTTCACAGTCATCCCTTTCAATCAGAGGCATTTACCATTTTGCCAAATACAGGGTGTTTCTATGTTTTCTTGCTGACAGGTTTAAGAAATCGCTCTCTGCAGGCAACAGTGAACTGCAAACACAGACATCCAGGAAAGCTCAGATACTTCAGAAAGCCAGGCAGTTTGGGTGTCTCACTGCATTTAGCCTGAGACAGAGATGAGAAAGTCCAAATTCTCTTGCAATTACCAAGCTAAAAGCAAGAAGTAAGGGGTCAAGAAATAAAACCACTGCAACAGCTTTTCAACCTATTCTATCCAAGTGTTATCACTTTCCAGTCACACTGTATTTGGTGTTCAACCTGAGTACTAAGCTGACTTTTTAGCTACCAAAGAAAAAAATTACCTCTTCTGTCTTTCAGTCACAAAGACACATTCTGTTGCTTCTCTTTCACCAGGAAAAGTTACTTAAGTCTTTGGATGCAAATTTTCCTGCCAAATTCTTACAACACACTTTTTCCTTCAATCTTCTGTTATTTGTTCTCCCCAAAGACCCAACAGCCAAGACCAAAAGCTTTTGCTAATAGTCTTCACTGCATGGCTCATGACTTAGAAAGGATAACAGTGGAGCTTATATGACATTAACCTTAACAAGTATTTACACAGAGGAATTGCATCCTACCAACATCCTCAAGTTTTCTAAATCTGCTCTAACATACCAACTGCTATAGTTACAGTGTTCAGTCAAAGCACAGCAATCAAAAACATTTGGAGCAATAAGTCACAATATATGAGTTTGGGGGAAAAAAAAGGGAGAAATATGCTGAAATACCAACACAGAGCAACTACACAACTCTCAGGAGACCCTCAAGAGTCCTTAGATTCCAATAAGACTTCCCAAGAAGTCTGTGGATGCAAAGAAGACTGTGTAGGATTTGACTTCCAAATGATACACAACTGTGGCATAAGGAGTTAACTGCTTTATGACATTATATTAGGAATTTTTCCTTTGATTTAGTAAACGTTCTGAACTAATTCCATGATATTTAAATAGTAGTTCTATAACACATCGTATCTGGGCTGAAAGACACTCAATTTTCACAAACACACAAACAAATCTTACAGGCAGGTCTGCAGTTATATCCCTAATAATCCCCCTAATACAGCTGTAACAGAGTTCTCCAGTTCACCTGTTTTGTTTTACTGTGGGGATTGCTTTAGTCTATCCCCAGTACCTAACTGGACTCTGCTGTAAAAACCCACAAACACATTAGTCCCCACTGCAGAGTTTACTGAAATTAAAGCCAAGAATTAAATAAGCATTAGGAAGCACAAGGAAACAATAGGGCACCAGTGGTCCCAGGGCTGGGATGCAGTCTCAAACATAAGCCACCTGAGCCTTTGGATGGCTTCTTCTGGACATGACCTTATGAGTTACAGGGATGGATGAGTTACAGGGAAGGGTTTGACAGAAGGTAATTAGAGCAGTTTGCAGACATGTAGAAAGGTAATGGTGGAAACAGCATATTTATTTTCAGCAATTAATAAGTGGGTGCTGAAGGCTGGTGTCACAGGTCCACTGGAGATGGAAACAACATTTTAATGAGAATTAAAAGAGAGCTAAGCCACAAAAGTCCCCAGGAAGAGCAGACAAAGCCCTTTCTGATGCATGATACCACAAGGGAGCCAGTTTAAAAGAGCAAGGAGGAGAACACGTGGTTAAATATGATCCCTAACAGAGAACCAAAGGCAATTGAGAGGAGGAGGCTGCATCCCCCGACACGAACTGGGCAGAATAAGCAAGTAGAAAACTTGACCTACCTTCTCCCCACAGAGGTAGGAAAGATTACACGAGGAACTTTTTCCTCGAAGAAAATGTGACCTCCTGTTTATTTAGGAGTAACTTTTCATTCATATTGAAATTGGTCAATTAACATTAAAAATGCAAGAGGAAGGGCTATAAAAGCTGCCTCTGGGATCATTAATTTTTAATCATCCCTTTGAAATGGCCAAACAACAGCAAAAAAACCCTCTGTCCCACTCCCCGGTTTGAGGTGTGGAGCTGCATAAAACCAGTTACTTCTTGGAGTCAGCAACCCAGGCAATATAAACACAGGCTCCTGCATGAAAAGAGAGTAAAGATCTCACAGACCCTGCAGGTCTTGCTCAGCAGAGCCTCTGTTCATTCTGAAGCCACGGGGTGTGTAGGGACATCGAGATGTTCCTCTTCGCAACAAAGCTCGCAAAGAAAGAGGTGCTGATTAACATTGAGACTTTGGAATATTATTAACGAGAGGTGGTCCTTTAAAATCCCTCCCTTCTGCCTTTGCACTGTAATGTCTTGAGAAATAAATGCAGCTCCAGCTTTTATTATTCTGTGACTACTAACTTTAAAAATATCAGTACTGGCTTTTGGTCGAGACCCCACGTCATTACAGAAAATTCAGCGTTCAGATTGCTTTGTTTTCTAATTATATCCTGGCTCTTTAGATCATTAAAGACTGGACATTGGGAAAAAATTCTTCACCAAAAGGTTTGTCTAAGCATTTTCTGTTGCAGAAACTTTTAACTTCACTGCTTTAATAAATGCTTTAAATTGCATTTATCTGTGATATGTCATGCCAGTTTTATCCAGCTACAAGATATTTGGAGTAAGATATGGGAATAAGTAGCTCCAAATTGTCTTAGCACCCGAGCTCACAACATCATTATATTTATTACAGGGTCTCAAGAAAACACTCTGGTAGTGTCAGAATAACAAATTTCCTCTCTGTAACTTTTTTTGGGGGAAAAGTGTTAATAATTAAGCAGTTTTTCCACTTCTAGAACTTCATTATTTTGGGTTAAATTATAAACTTCCTCATGGTTTACTCTTTTAAAAAGTACTTTAAGACACATTTAGACTTTTAGATTAAAGAAAAATAAAATAAAATTCTGTTATATTGCTTTCTCTTATTTTTTTTTTAACCTCAATCAACGTTAGGAGAAAACTACTGATGTAAACAAAGATTTTATCACTTCAAATTATGATAACTCAGACACCATTAAAACTAAATTGCAATAATTCATGCCTGAGAACAGTTGTTGTCTTTTCTGCTACTGTAAAAGAGCAAGTGCAATTTTTTTCCCCCATATACAAGTTTAATGGCTATTTTCAAATTTGCTTTCTGATGACCACAGATGTAGGATAAACTAACACAGCAGTGTAAATAACTGTAGCTGTTTCTCCAAAGACCAATAAAGAGCCATGATCATTAACAATAAACTATAACCATCAACAATAAACATTTAATGACAAACATAAAAAGAATTGGCCATTGTGAAGCTCAACAAATTTAAGACAATTTCACATTAAATTGGTGGTTGGGCATTTAAGAAGAGAGTATTTCACTGAAGGACAGCAGATGATGAAACAGCCACTGCCTTCTGATTTGGGATGTTTAAAGGCATTTTCAGAAGCCGAGCATTCTGGTTTTTTCCTTCTGCATGTTCCCCAGTGGGTCACCTCTCCTTGCACAAACACTTAATGTGCACTCCACTGGCTGAAAAGTTGTGTGAGTAAAGCAAAATAAGTCCATTTTAAAGTTGCCAGTTTTGCAGGCTGGCAAAACTGTGACAAACTCTCTGCTCAGCAGAGCGGTTCTGCTCCTTTCTGAGCGGTTCTCAGTGCAAGAAATTACTTTCCTCCTTTCAATCTGCCAAATACAAGGAGCAGATGGGTGAAAGCTGATTGTTTTTCTTGGAACATGTTTGCACTAAACAGTTCCTAAGCTGGCTCCGTGTACATCACAATGAGACCACAGATTCACATTCAGGATGGGACTTAAGCATTTGTCAGCCCCCGTCAGTTATCTGGGAGATTAAGTTCCGTGCTGAATTGCACTAAGAAAAGATTACAGGGAGAAAAGGTGGCACATCTCTGTTTAGTGTAGGTCTAAAGTTTCCAGCTAACATGTTGAAAACACAGGTAGGATAAAACACCACAGACACAAACACACTGAAACCAGAATTTGGTGCCTACACGGTCAACTTTTAAAAACTCAGCGGATTTAACAAACTTAAAGAATATCATGGTTCCAAGTTTCATTAGTTATCCTGAAAAAGCTCATGAATCTCTTTTGGTAAACATAAAACTTGCAGGACCATGCTTTTCAAAGGCAAAATGGGAATGAGTGAAATTTAAACCCTAATATTTTTTTAGCCAGAAGATGCCATAACAAGAAAATAATTAGGCACATCCAGCTCAACAACACAGCCAACCATTGGATCATACATAGATTGATTTAAGGTTTCAAATGATGATAGTTTTTTTCTTCTTAAAGTCTTCTATTAGTTGTTTATACCAACTGTTTGAAGTCACCACTGAAACACTGGTTTCAGAAGAGGTCTTCAACAAAGAGTGATTACTTTTCCAAAACCCACTGAATGAAACTGAATTTCAAAGGCAGGACACAGTTTTGCCACAGTTTCAAAGCTGTGATTATTCTTTTGGTTTTCCGTGGACATGTATGAAATTAATAAATCAAAGAAAAATATATACATAGTTAGGTCCAAATGTATAGAAAAAGAATGAAACATGACTTAAATGGAAAAATTAACTTCAGTCATACCCATTTTCAGATAAATGATGAGAACAAGAGAGGGAAAGTGAGGACAAAAAAATTTGCTTACATTTAGTTTGAGTAAAGGTAGAACTGAAATGGGGGTTAATTACCATTTAAATTTTTTTTTCCTGTTAGAAATCCCAAGACAGAGCCTCCCACCTCAGATGAAGTGCTATAAATTAAAGTACCTAAAACCTCTAGCATCTTAAGTTCTTTTCATTTGACCGCTCTAGTATTACTCTTAAAAATAATTAGCACCTCTTAACCTTAGCTATAACTATTTCATTTAGTGTCTGCTATCATGTTATCAAGGTCTTGAAGTATTTTTGAGCCTCCTTGATCACGAGTAAGTATTTGGCACTTGACCCGTCAGATATCAAATCACAGGTATTTAAGTTTAAAGTATACACATGAGAGAAAGCTGATAACAAGAGTTAACATTCCTTGCTCCACAGCAAACACTGTTTGCCTTGACAAAGCAAATCTTGTGCTCCCTTGAAGAGGGAACATGACAAAATATAAATCCACTGTCACAAAAGACTGGACTGTGATGTTCACAACCGAATTTAAGCAATGAAATCGCAAAAGTGATTTTTACTTCCCAAAAGCAAAAATAGTTGCATTATAATAATAAAAAATATTATTTCTTTTCTTGATCTCACACTAAGATCTCCATGTTCCAGAACAGTCTGGTGTAAATAAAACAAAAACTTCAGAATACAGAACTAAGGTGAAATTCCTTTTCGATGTGGACTCAGCAGGTTAATTTGTCAAGGACACTCATGGTGGTGCAGTGCTTGGCAGTAATACGTATCTGTAAAATTCCAGCAGAGCAAATAGCTGGAATAAGTGTCAGGAAAACCCAGTTATCTGCTATACTAATAACCACAAGGCTGTACACACCATGCTGAGAGAACCTGTAGCAGGAGTAATGTCATTACCTTCAAATTTCAGGTTGGCTTGATGAGCTGTTTATTCCAATTAACACAGAAGGAAATTACTGGGTAACTACCACCTTCATTTAGAAAGTCTCCCTAATGTTCCCCTTATGATGAGTTCTGCAGCACACTTTTTTTTGAGGATCACAACATTTAAAGCAATATTAAAATCACACACGGCAACCGAAAATTTCATCTCTTTGTGCTGTGATCACAGACAGAAGTAAATTTCTAGGGAACTTTCACACACCCAACAGAAAAAGTAAAACACCTGAAACTGCCTCTGATCAGAAAATAAGATAAATTTGCTTTTTACAAAAGGTTGCCACAATTCTGCTTAGATGTTGAAAGACTACATCTGTAGCCATTATGAAGTTAACCGAATGATCAAAACACTATAAAAATGGTATCTTTTTGCAAATAGTCTGAAATGGTCACTGCTGTCATTTTCTATGTTTGTTTTTCTAAGGATTAATGAAAATGATGGTGCATACCGTGCATAAGATTTAATTATTTCAACTTCTGTAAATCAGCATCATTTTCTGTGTAAAAAGACTTATTTTCACAGGATATGATATTAGAGAAAAAACTTAATGCTCATTATCAATGAAGTAATATAGTAAACCGCTCATTTATTTGTCTACTTTTTACTATTGCTTCTTTCTTCTGTTTGAAAATTATCCCCCAGAATTTTCAAAATGCTCCACAAAAAAAATGGTTGTGTTAAGATGCAAAGTTTAATGCTTTCATTCTACATGCTTGCAAGCTGACCCTTGATCAAATTAAGATATGGAAGGCAATGTTCTTTCTTATGGAATGATGTAAATAACTAAATTCTTAGCACAGGAGAAGAGTTCACAGAAAATTAAAAGTTCATGCTGAGCCAAGACAGGTAGAAGAGATCATTTTCATCAATACATAGAAAAGCTCAGGTCAGAAGAGTAAGTACATTTTCTTGAGAGCAACAACCATTGAAATACACAGTCTGAGGGTGAAATTAGGTCAAGATTTCCCAAAATGAAAAAAACCCTAATCTGATCTAGTTTACAGCATCAGCTCCAGTTATAATTTACAATTTTGAAAATAGTGTTCAAAGTAATGAATCCTAAACTTTGAGCAGATTGACCGATTCTCTTGTTCTAATCATTTTCCTATATTTCATATATTCAGTTTTTCATTTTAGGCAGAAATACTAAGATTTACGAATTGGAAATAGAGAAGAGCCAAATGAAGGGTTGGCTTCTTTTTCTCATTTCTTAACAGCATGTTCAATCTTTTCTTGGAAAGATAAATATCACAGCTAAATTAATACGTGTAAAGTACAACACAGATTCCTTTCAAATTATCCAGCTCTATCTAGTACTGTTCTTGACATTTAATAACTGTCTGCATGATGATCCTGGGACTGTCATGGGAAGGTAACGAACCTGTCCTTGTTCTAAAGACAGTAACTGTGCATTAGTTTCTAAGATATACACAATGTCTGCAACTGGAAAAGAGAAATCAGCCTTTTTGCCATATTTTGAGATGAAAAGCCACCTCTAAGTGATCACAAAGCAACAATGGGCTGGAGGTGAAGTGGGTTCAAGAAGCTTTCAGCAGCTGTGGCAGTCACAGCATCCAGCATTGCCACAGTTCTCAGCTGACCCACTCAGAAAATATTACTGGTGAACACTGAGGTTCTCCTTTGAAAATGAATCCAAGGAATATATTCTTGAAGTAGGTTCTTCTAAGAAACGTAGTCTTGAACCAGGTTCTTTTTAAGTGGATCAAGGCTGGAGTAAATAAAACACAGAGTATCTCTGAAAGTGTGGTCAGGGCTTTTTTTCAGGATCTAAACTCAGAAAAGATGTGTTTATGAATTTGTGCTTTATTTGTGGCCTTGCACTTGCACGTACAAGCTCGAGTAGGAGCCCTGACTAAACTCGATATTTCAGCACTCATCTGCTTTTCTGTCTCCAGGTAGCAAAGTGAACAGTGAAAAACAAATAAGAGAATTCCTCCTTCAGTTAAAACAGCTTCCCAACTGCAACCAATACCTGTAATGCTTTCCCTCACATTAGACCTGAATTCCAGTGCTTATGCAAAATAAGGAGCATCAAAGGTAAGCAGTGCAATTAGGTGGGCCTCAGCAATACATTTTAGAAAAAATGTACTTACCCTGTGTTTTGAAAAGCGGGGGGAAAAAAAGAACAAGAGATAAACAACTGCGTAAAGTTTCTAGGGAGAAATAAAACAATAGTAGTTTTGGGATGTTTTTCTTAAAAAGCAAAGGCAATGAGGTTTACTCATGCCTATAACACAGGAGGAACCATTTCAGTGTTGATAAATTAACTGGATACACACAAACAAGTGTGTCACCGGAGATTATTCTGGAACCTGGGTGGGCCACAAGCATGGGGATGCATCTCACATCAAAGTTTTCAGTCTAATTATGGGTGGAAATCACTACAGTGTTTTTGTGACTTAAAAATTTAAGTCTGAAAAACCACTATACTAGAGCAACTTTTAGATTAAGATCAACTTCTCATTGAAATCATCCAAAAGAACTGATAAGATGAAATAATCACGCTGCAGAAATATTTCTGCTTTTGAGGAAACAGGTTACAGTGATGTTCTAAAAGCCATGGACAAACTACATCCACATTACAGCTTGGGACAGTGAACAACATTTCTCATATTCTTCAGTATCTCTCACAGTAGAAGTGGGAGGATGAAATAACCAAAGTTAAAAATACTGTATAACAACAACTGCATCCTCACACACATATGGGTTACCTGTGCCTGCTTCAGAGACATTCACCCTGAGTTTGCCACAGCCCCTGTAAACACTATAAATATCAGGCAACCTCCGGTGAAATTTGTCTCTTTGATTATTTGAAATCTTTTGTATTAAATCTGGCCCTTGCTACTGGCCTCAAACATGAATCCCACATCTGATGGGTAGGATTCTCATTCACGGTGTAAGAGACTTGGATTCACTTCCCAAATCTGGATTAAGTAAAACAGAATAATTTCCTTCAGAGCTTGAATTTTAACCTTCAGCGCTACATTCACATGCCAGTTACTCCAGGCATTGACTCTGCATCTTCCTTTACCAGAACTTAAAGAATTGGAACATTTTTTAATTCTCAAAGCTCTGTGGGACACAAGAATCGTTGTTTACTAATGAGAATCCTATCAGAACACTGCGTACGTGTATTTAAGGTTTGTTATATACATTGCACATACTATGAAGAACTGGAGAAAGACTATAAAACTACCTAGCACTCTTAGTTCATTGAACCCTACCTTGTTAGGGACACTGCTCAGCTACTATTTCACATGTGCCCCCAAAGCTTACACTTCCAACAGCCAGGGGAGAGATGGAAATCAACAGCAAGGGCTGGGATAATTGCAGGAAAACAACAACATTATTGGCACATGAGGAATTAGTGAAATATTGAGTACCTGAAGGAGCTGAAAAATGCACCTTATCTTCTGCAGCTTCCACACTGAGGCTTTTTAATGGAGGCTGTCATTTATAACTTCTAAATTTTTTAGTCTCCTAGATGTGAAATCCTCAGCCTCCCTCTCTAGAGTAATTACTGAAAGGTGTTTCCTACCAAGATGTTTATAATGTTGGGGTTTATTTTTTACATTGTTTCCTGCCATCAAACATATTGGTTACATGAATACCTGAACTAGATGTATCTTTTCCCCCTCCATTTATCAACTGATACAAAGAAAAACTTCTTCTTTTTCTGTGCTAATTGTTGTAGCAATATGTTACTAGGAATAGAATGAGTCTGAGTAAGATTTGACACTAGGTGCAGAGTAAAGGATGCATCTAAGATGGCAAACCCTGGATCCCAGCCCTGAAATCCCATTTTATACTCATTTCCTTGGCTTTGGGAAGACATTAAGACAGCCTGCAGCTTACCAGAAATAAAACATTGACACTGACAATCTCAGTTTAAGCAGATGTTCTGCAGATGCAAAGGAAGATTTAGAATGTTTTCTGGACAAGGCTCCTGAAAATTACTCTCTCACAGATGAATAAACATCAATACAAAGCACAATGCTGCAAGCCTTGTATTTCTATATAACAGATAAGGAAAAACCATCTGCCCATTGTGGTAATTTGCCAAGCAGCCAGTCTAGCATACCATTTTACTATCTGTAAAATATCCTGCTAATAAACAATATTTCTTAACTGTTTTCATCCTGCCTGCACATGCTAAACAAAAACTTCATTGCGTGCCCCACCTCTGTTAAGGTCAGTCATGTACATGACAAGGATATCAGTTCCTGCAAGTGTGACTGTGTGCCTCTCTTCAATCTGGAGAAGAAAGAGAGCTTTACATTGAATATTACTGTTACCCTTTTATTTTGCAGGAACTGCTCTATTTAAGTGTAACATTCCTTTGGACTTTTTATTATTAATATCCCATGCTCTCAGTATCCAATTCTATTCTTTATTGTCTTTCAAGTGCCAAAAGCCAGTGGGTATTAAGAGATAAATTGTACTCAGCACTACTTGGGTCCAACAAATAACATCAAGAATATGTTTGCAATTAAAATTCACACAATGGAATATTCTAAGTGAACACAATTTAGTATCAGTAGAAGCACATGTTGATGATGAAAAATACACAATGGCCTGGTACTCTGTGCTGTATTATGCAAATGGATGCAGCAAAGGTCAAAGCTTATCTCAATCTCATAATAATGTAGTCTGCAGAGAATAATTAATTTACAGTGTGCTTTCTTACATTGTGGAACACAATACTAAACCCCATTTAATTCAGGAATTTTCTTTTTCATTCTGTAGAAAGAAATCACATCAAAGACTTTCGATTTCCTGTTTGGGGGCTGGGGGGAAGGAGAAGGGACAGTTCTTTAATTCATGTTAGTCTAACAGTAACACCAAGCTAAAACTAACCATTAAAAATTCTGTGTTTTAATTGCTGGAAATGCTGCTAAATTTTAGTGTTTAGAAATGAGATTTCCATGCCCAGTAGCTGCCTTACATTACTACAGCAGAAGTGTTTGAACGATTTCCATAAACCAAGCAGTACTATAAGCATTCAGTTGTACTCCACAGTTCCCTACACAGGACAACAATTCAGATCTCAGTCTCGTGTTGTGGATTTGAGGCATCATCCAGTGCAGGGAGGTTATGAAGTTGGAAGCATAAAAAGCCAGGATGCTCACCTGTGTGCCACGTGCTGGTGGGAAGCTGGGAAATGGAACTCTGGTTCTGCCACTGTAAGCACAATCTTCCCCATACACTGGTGCTGCTCCATTTTTCTCTGCCTGCCAAAAAGAACAATGTGATTTCTTGGCTTTGTGAGAAAAAGACCTTTCAGAAGCCCATGATATGTTATGCAAACACTTGTTCACATATATTAAGTTTTAAATAAACGTTAAACATGAAGAGCTGTAAGAAGAGGGGGCTTCTGACATGACCCTCAGGAGAGCAGATCTCTAAACAATAGGATGAGATTTTGGTATTCTTTCAAATCCAAGGGAATTTATGCCTTACCTTCAAATGTTTGTACCAGATTGTCATTTTGATTTGGAAGCTAAATACAGGTGCTGGGGAATGAAGAGAGGTCACACTGTACAGAGCACAGCAAACTAACACAATAAAGAAGTAGTAGCTATGTTACAGAGTTGTGTTTTACAAAGCACTAATTGGTCCTAGAGGAAGTCTGTCATTCATCTGGAATTCTAACCCAACTTCAGCTTCAGTTCCTTTAGCTTGTTTCACCTTGCATTTATTTTCTAGGAAGCTGAGTGTTTGTGTGGTTGCTTCCAGGAATCTTGAACAACATGATGTCCATGCCATCCAGCAGTCTCTAAAGCTCATTCCGTGCTGCTCCCACACAGGTCAGAACAATTCTTTCACGCTTCTTACTGCCTTTCATGGGAGAAATTTGCACACAGCAAGCACTTTTCCCCTGTCCTGAGAAGTCATCCATCATTATAACCTCAAGTGCTGGTCACAAGATGTAGAAGTAGACCAGCTGCTGCAGTACATCATCATCCAAACCACCATAGGTACGGTACTCCTTGTGTCAGGTACCTTTACACACTCCAAATGAAACACTGGCAATTCCAGAGGAGGGCAGAAATGCTGTGGAGTAGTTAATGTTGACAGTAGTTGCTAAAAGGTCATTTGGAGACATTCATTAGTTGTTTGCTTTAACAGACAGTCATTATTATTGGCAGCAGGAATTGGCAGAAAGCAGTGTTATTGTCAGAAAGCATTAAAAGAGTGTCATTTGTCAATATGGGCTCTTCTGTGGAGCTGGCTGAGAACTCCATCTTTGAATTTAAATGCAAAAAAAATAGCATGAATACCCCAATGTGGTTTTATCTGCATCTCCTGATATTGTCACTGAGGATTCTTTAGGGACTCTGTATCAGCCCACTATCCTCTCTGTCTGGGAGAATAAAAGAAGGATTTTATTGTAAACTTCAGCTTCTATGATGCTGTCATGAGTTTTTCCAGATCTAATAATCTCTCTGTTTGCCTATCCACCTGTCAGCTAGGCACATTTAGCATTAACTCTATTTTTAAACACAGATACAAACATTTTTACTATCTAGATGAATTTTTATCTGCTTATCTGAGGGGGAAAATATATTCAAGATTACGTTCAATAATATTCAAGATCCCCTTTCTTGTTCCAAATACCTGAGCCAATGCTAACCATAACTCAGGTCAGACTCAGAAGGGGTAGTGGAAGAGTACTACAAATGACACTTGTAATTTTCCTTGTGGGGCATTCCAATAATGGAAATAATACAGTTTTTGTCTTTAATGCTGTCAAATTCCACTAAAAGCATTTTTTAGCCCTTCCCAAACCTACATTATAATAAATGGCAACTCTCCAGTTATTAGATATTTAAATATTTGTACTAAGAGCCTTTAATAATGAGAATACACATTGCAGACATGTATGCTGTTGTACTATTCAAGTGAAATAAATCACTAGGGTCAATTATTCCCAGAGTCTTAATAAAGGTGATTTTCTTATCAAATCTCAAAATGTCTCCTTTTTAATATGGGCACAACTGCCCTAATGATTTAGAGTTATTATTTAATAACTTCCAGAATAAACACAGAAGCACCCACTAATTATTTGATGACACCATTCATTCTCCAACTGGCTTCCTTCACCTCTAGCACTTGGAATCTGTTTAATTCATTTCTCCAGGTTCTCTTCCCAGCAGTGAGTCACATTTCCCAGTGGCTGTAGGAAAAGAAGCTTTTAAGCTTAGTAATGGCTTCAGCAGAATCAGACATTCAAGGACTGGTACTAATCACACACTCAACTGCTTAGAGCTTAAGTCCTCAATGGAAGAGAAAATACCAGTTCTAAAACCCCATAAGAAGAAGTTAAGAATTTCTAGAGAGCCTCTTCCTTCCCACCTGGGGAGGCAGAAATGGCATATTCAGCAAAAAATGGAAACTGGCAACAGCCAAAGTGTTGATGCAAGTCTAATGTCTTCAGGGTTGCTGACATCTTGGAGTACTAATTTTGACCTTGACCATCATTCTTTTCCTGATTTAAGAGTTTTCCTTTTTATTCAGTTCATTAACAACGAAACTGAATTTTTTAATTAATTTGCCTAGTGAAAGAGGGCAATGTCTTCTCACTTCAAATGTTTCCATATTTTAAAGGGACTTGTTCATGTGCCCTGTTTGTGAATAAGAGGAAGAGGTGGTTACTATGTTACAAAAGCAGTAAAACACACGATTTACTAAAATATTACCTGAAAATATTATCCATGGAAGAATGAGTCTGATTAGCTAACAGCAGCAGATAGGTTTATGATTGCAAGTTTTATGACTATTTGATAACATAAAGTGTTATTTGCTTCTCAAAAGGAAGTTGCAGCACATAATGCATTTGCTGAGCTTAGTGGTGTCATCCCTATAAATCACACAACAAGTTGCACCCTCCAGAAATAAAATCTGCTCTCTATTGTTACAAATTTAGTGTGCTAATAAAGTACTTGAGAGATTATTTCTGATTTTCAATACACAGTCAAATGAACATTTTTATTGTAGCCAAAGGCATTCGCTGCTGATAAAATTATAAATAATATTACCAGTTACTGACATTTAATAATGACCATAATCAACCTGAAGCAAGTTGTTCCTTACATTTAAAACCAGTAAAAGATGATAACCTTTGGTGGTCTGTTTCAATTACACTTACAGGATGTAGTAATACAACGTAACTACAAGACACACTTCAGCTACATTTTTTTCTTGCATTTCCCTGGTTAGGGAGAAAAAAAATAAATCTTTGTTATGTGCTGTTCTTTGGGCAGACTGAATTATTCAGTTCCTTCCATGTGTTTGCAGACCATGTTTTGTCAGTGTTTGGTTCAAGCTTCCTTGTGTTGATTCCATCACAAGCAAATATTAATGGAATGCCACAGTCACACTTGCACTGCAGCGAAATCTGGAGGCACTACATCCACAGCTGCTGTTCTGGGTTACAAACACCCCAAAATGAAATAACTACCCAGCCACAGAAGTGTCATGTGATCTGTCATACACTGAGTTCGGGAAGCTGATGTTCGAAAAGCTGGTCAGAATAATTACCAGAAAAGGAAGATGTAATCACTCTGAGTTACTTATAGAGTTTCTGTTACTACAGTAGCTGAGTAACCAGTTATGTTTGACATCACCACACTCCAAAACTCCTCTTGGCCAGTACAGTATATATAGCAGACAGTGGAAGGTGTCAGGAGAGCAAAGGATTTACATGAGCTTATAAAAACAGGCCAAGGTAAAGCAAGAGAAACAAGTATTCCAAGATCAGCACACGAACTGTGGAAACATTTTTTTATAATGCAATTGAAATCTCAAATATTACTACTGTCTACTAGGGTTAATCCTATTCAACTTATACATTATGTTGTGGGTTCAGCCCTTGAATAGTTTGCCATGCAGCACTTCTGCACGGGATTACCCAATCAAAAATGCTCAGCTCCCAAGATTAAGAGAGCCCTTGACTTCAGGAATAATATTTGTTATTACTCTTTTTAGTATTACTATTTTAAAAACTGATAATTAAGGAAGAGTAATTATTATTTTAATGTCATTTCCAAGTTACTGACAAGAAATGCTTGACACTAGAAAGAATCGAAAAAAAAATGCAAGTTAGTGCAGCAGTATCTCTAAGAGGCAGCTATTTGACTTGTGTTTATACCATAAAAAAAATTAGGCAGAACACAACTGAATAGATTGTGGCAGATCAGGATTATCCAAGCACAAGAGAAAGACGACATAAAAAATAAGCCAGCAGCCAAACTAGTAGAAATCACCTTTTCTAGGAGTGTGGTGTGAAGTTTCATTAAGGCACAGGTTCCCAGACTGTTTTCAGGGGAGATGCAGGTATTCAGACTGCAGATGTTCCACAGACAGCTCATTAGTCACACAGTGCTCAGTTCACCAGGCTCCTTCCAGCTGAGAAACTCTACTGGCATACAACAAAAAGTATAAAAAAAGTGTGTTAATGACGTTACATTTGTCTGTAAGCAACCTTCATGATTACAGAGAGGTCACAGGCCTGAGAGTGTCAAAGGATGCTCTCAGTGAGACAATAAAAGCCTTAATAGAACAATTTCTATTAAAAACAGAGCCCATTCTGTAGATGTCTTGAGCATCACTACTTCCAGCTGCTCCCCTTGCCTCATGTAAAGGTGCCACTTCAGCCATATGCAGACACCTGTTCACTTTATCTGCTTCCCTCCTCTCTCACTTGCATTAACTGCTCAGCTCATATGATACAGAGATCATTCCTATCCCCTTTGTTTAGTACCAGCACAACAGAAATACAAACAACAACAACAAAACATTCCTTCCTGGAAATTTTACAGCAATTGCAACACTCTTTGTCACTAAATAATAATTTCCCCATTTTCGTCTTTTTGTCATTTATTACTCACAAGGCAGTAAGAGCACAAGTATGTTGGAGAAGGAACGTCTATTTAAAATGTTATAATTCACATGTTCTTTAGCAAAACCAGCTCTGAGCAAGACACTAGACAACTACCAAATTCCTAAAAGCGGGAGCCACAGGAAAAGGTAGGGAGGAAATCTTCATGGCATTGTCCTCCCCTCACTGCCACACCAAGGGGGCAGAAGAATCTGCAGAAGAGAGGAAGTGATAAGAAAAAAAATCTCTGGTGCATAACTGCAGGGTTTGCTGCAACAAATTCTCTTGCTGTGCTGTCTGAGCTGCACTCACATCGTGCACAGCCACCCACTGCCTGACCAAGGCCTCCTCACTCCTCTCTTCACTGAGAGATAAAACGAGCAACAGCCACCTCAGGGACCAACAACAATACCCACACACAGTTAGGAGTAAGAGAAGCAAGAATCACAGTTTTACCTTAAAATGCTCTGGGTCTAACACACTAATCTGTACATTAATTAGTGGTTTGAAAGAGCTACATAGATACCAGACTTCTGGCTAACTAAAAATCCCTTCTGAGCTGCTTTCCCTGTCTCTGTGGTTCCAGAAACCACCCGTTAAACTGGTAACAAAAGATAATTAGCCCATAACTGCAGCTATTTGCATGTTATCTCCCCTATGTACAAATCCTTGAAATTTCTATTTTGCCCAGTTAGTAGTTTGGATTGTTTTCCCCTTCTAGTAGCAAGAAGAGAAGAAACTCTCCTTTAAGACCTTGATCTCTCATTAGTCTTTCCACTGAATACACCACTCAGCTATCACTAGGCCACTGCCATAAGGTACAAAGCTTTGTCTTAATAAACCAGTTGCTTGCTAAATCACAGACTGATTTTCCCTGTATCTAACACTCCATACTCCAAGATCAGATGCATTCACTCCATTGTGCAGACACTGCAGGTGAGTACACTTAATAGTTAACAACCTGAAAGCTAACACTGATTTAAATTACTCCAATAATATATGCACATTCCCCCTGAGGAAATGTAGAATATTTGTGAAATGCTGCTTTTAAGATTCTTGGTTTAGTCACTGAAAGACCTACTCACCTAGAGAGAAAAAAAAAGTATTATATCTTCTACAATTCTACATTTTATCCATGGCTACATTCAAACAAAATGAATTATTATAGAGCCAGATTGAATATTTTAACAGGAACATTTAAGGTGTTATCTGAAATAGCACTAGAATATCAAAATGCTTAGTGCCCATGCAGGAATTGCCCTTTGCTCAGAGCAGATAAGCAAAGACTACCTGATACTATATTAAATACTTATGTACACATTTCTCAGGCCAGTTTTATTTATCACCTGCACATAAGTATAATTCCAATGCCTTAATTCCTCCTGAAACCTTGACTCCCTGCAGCTCTGTCCCAAGCAATGATGGCATATACTGAAAATCAGAACCCAGGGTGCTCCCACACAGGATTCCCAGAGAGAGCTGGTCAAGGAGCTGCTCCTCCCCAAGTGCTGCAGGGAGGTCTGTCACAGGGATGGCAGAGGGCAAGGTATCCTACAGCCTATCCTGTGTGGCAATACTTCAACAGGAATTAAAAAAAGCTATCAGTAGTAGACTCTTCCGTGTATCTGGAAAGGAGTTTACCAGAACTCAAAAGTTTGTTGTCCCCATCCGTTCTCCTCCTTCAAGTGGTGTCACTGCGTGTCTCCAACACTGAATTCCCATTGCTCAGGCAATGCCAGCTACAGACCAGGCCTGTAATTTTTGTTGCCTTTTTGCAGGCCTTTGGGACCTGCAAAAGATGGTTCATCAAAGTCACCATTTGAATCCCCTGTCAAACTGGTCTCTGTTGCTGAGTGATGTGCACCGTCAAAGCCTCTGAAACGACCACCACTGCAGAATTTGGGATTTTGTCACTCCTGAGAAACACTAATCTGCCTTTCTTTGAGGACATATTTTCATGCTGCTGCCACCACAGCAGCTTCAGGAAAACAACATGACTTGTGTCTCTCTTTGCTTGTTCATCTTGGGCCTCAGTGTTCGGGCTGGCTGCTTTCTGCTTCTGCTGCTACTCAGCCTGCCTGGGGTTACAGGGATCTTTGCAGAGCATTTACCTGCAACATTTCTGGAAAGTCAGTCCTCAAAACACTCACTGGGCTTTACAGCTCTAGAGGAAGATTTCATAGAAAACTTCTGAGTACACAGAAAACTCAGTGAATTTGTCAGTGGTTACAGTTATTATGACTGATGGAATTAGGTTTCCTAGTTTCATATTGCCTTGCTTATGTTTTACCTGTTTCAGGTGAATGTGGGTTCCTCAAGTATTCTACACTCAATGCAGCAAAGTTGATTGCCATTATCTGTATCAAAGAACATTTCTGCAGCCCCTTTTTTTAGTTTTCAGCCCAGCATTTGAGCATAAAATCCACTTAGAGAGCTCTTGCCTGCATGGGATGTTCATGAGCTGGTATCTTTTAAAACACACTTTCAGAAGTGAACTCTTATTGCAGCACAGTTGGGAAAAAGGTCTTGCTGCATCAGAACCACAAAAATTATACAGAAGGTAAAATCAATATAAGTCTTGACCCCCTGTGAATAAGATGAAATGACAGGTCAGTTACTCCTTGTCATTTGTGACTAGAAAGGAGCTTGGGAAACACATTCCATGGTAATGACACAGGAGGAAAGAAAAGGAATCCTCTCAGTACTGCAAGCGCTAAAAGAACACCACATAAACTAGTTCAGTAGCGACATTTTAACAGATTTAAAGACCAATTTTAACAGAAACTGTATTGTCTACTTTAAAAATACAACCCTTAGTAAAAAGAGCCCTGTCCCACTGCTGCAGCTCAAGCTTTCTGTTTAGAAAATTCTGGTCTAAATTCCAATCTAATAACCTATTTTGGGGTCTGGTTGCAGCAAATACGCAAGTTTCACTTAATTGTGTCATGAAGTGTTTGGGTGAAGCATTTTCGTAGTCCATCTGCACAAATAAATACTGGTGGCCTTCTGGTGGGAAACCTCTCACTGCAGTGAACGCAGTAGCCAACCTCATTGACATGCAAGCCAACCATCATCTCGTTCCCTACATCATGTGTGAAAAGAAAACCTATTTCAATGCTGTCCCAAATGCACCTGACAGCAGGAATGAAGTGCTTTCAGCTTTACGGTATCCATTACAATTCATTAGCCCAAAGTCCTGGCATCAGTCAGGAAAAAGCCCTTCCTTCTGAATAAATGGACCTCCATCCAA
Source organism: Manacus candei (assembly GCF_025592945.1). Taxonomy (NCBI): domain Eukaryota; kingdom Metazoa; phylum Chordata; class Aves; order Passeriformes; family Pipridae; genus Manacus; species Manacus candei. Next base: position 1,292,413 of record NW_026138110.1, read on the forward strand.
ATTCTACTGGCACCTGAACTGACTGCAAATGAACCCAAATATTCGTTGGCATTTTGTTAAAAGCAAAAGCCTTTTCTCTATGAAGTTGTTTGACAGAGGATTTTACTGCCCTGAATTTCTAGTGTAACAGATAGCACATTGTTTTTACTAGGAGATAAAGCTAAGAAGGGGTGGTTTATGATATTTCAGGAGATGAGGCCAATAACAAGAGAAAAGATGGATATTTTATGTCAACTTTTAGCCAGAAAGCTTATTCAGTGTCAATTAGACTGCCCATTATGCTAAATATTAGAAATCAAGCAATAAATTAAAAATCTCCCAGAACCATTGATAATACATAAAGAGAAAGAACATTCAAGTCAACTGTGTGCTAGAAATGTGTAAATGGAAGGGACAAACTATATTAGTGGGAAAAACTTGCCTAAGGACTGAGAGTTCTTCCGTTTAGTTAGAAATTACTGAGTTGCTCAGAAGTTACTGAGTTGACAAAAGCTCAAAACTTTGTTATGAATTCTTTCTCCCTTCAGGATTGGAATAGCAGAAAAGAAAGGGAGCATTTTACCATTTCAATTCTGTGTTAAGTCCTCTCTTTATGACACTTCATTTATCAAGGTTAATATTTGCCTTTCATTGTCCCTAAATAAATTCTGCTTATTATAGTTACTAAAGTTACCTGGCAAGTTATAGTAGAGTCAGCATTTGCTGTGTTATGAACTCTGCATTGTAGATATTTTAAACTCTATCCTTCCTCTGGGTGAAATGATTTCTGTAACAATGGCTATTCTAGGTGTCTATTTTGGGATGGACCTACATTGAAATGACTGCACCAAGTCGTCATTAAAATACAAATGAAAGAAAATTCAGCACAAGTACTGTGCTCCTCAGATTGCCTCATCCTTGTTTTACAGCACTTACATTTGTATTGATTTTATAATGAATGCACATGAGATGAGGGAAGTGCTGACTTTTCTTGCTCTGCCATGTTCATTGCAGCTTTTCTTGTCTGAGTGAGGTGCAGTGTCTCACTGAACTATTAAAAAGGACTTACTGCAGTGGAATGAGTTTCTTTTACAGCATAACCATTATACAGCTTTTCTCATAAGACAATAGGTATAACTCATTTAGTGCATTAAGAGAAGAGTGAAAACTGTGTTTCAATATTCTTTAGAATGCACAACTTGAAAGAAATTGCAGTTTGGAACACTACTAAAACATCCACAGATGCACCACTAAAAAACACACTACCTGTGCCTTCACCCTCAGCCTACACGGAGATTCTGTGGATAAAAGTGACCATGCAAAATCATACTGTGTATGATTCTTCAAGTGACAGTGGTAGTGGGTTAGGCTGAAATAAGGTACTGAAACATTGCCAGTCAGGGCTTTGAGAAGTTTTCCTAGAACATTAGACCGATTTTCTACCTGTGAGGTCTCTTGAAGACGTTATTTATTTAGAGACAGCATGTAAACCACAAGCAGAACAGTCAGCTGGCACTAAGGAAGGGTGATGGCACCACAGTGGTTAATACCACTAGAAATACCATTTGCCACAAGACAATTAATACCAGGTGACAGATAATGTTGAAACTTATTCCCAAGGAACTCTGCTTCAGAGACAGCCACCTACCTGATTAGCAAGCCTTGTCAGAACTCACTGCAAGCTGAGAAGAGACAGAATGCTCACACTGAAATATATGAGGGGAAAAAAATTTAAAATATGACATTTTAGCCCTTGAAACGGTTGTTTAGACAATACAGCAAATTAAAAGAAACTTTGACAGCTGTGCACTTTATGCCAAGAAAAAAATAATCATATACTAGTACTACCTGCAAAAATATGCTACTATGCTATAAGGAGTTACAAATAAAATAAAAAATAAAAAACACCTTTTGGGCTTGACACAGCTGTTACATGAACAGTTGTAAATTCTCAGTGGAGATTAGGTCCATCCTTAGAGACTGCAGAGCTGAAAAAGAAAGATTTTGTGAGTTAGCAATATTTACTCATTTAATCCAGGTCCTCAAACTGTTTACAGAGACTGCTGAAGAAAACCATGACCAAGAAAGCCAGGCCACAACATCACATAGGCCACGGTCCATATTTTTCTAGGGCTTTTATAGGTAGCTATTAATTTGCTAAATATTAAAACAACGAGGCAATTTTAACCTACCCAAAACTAGGGAACTTTCCCAGTAAGGATGTGACTGTGGTTTTTTCTCTGCTGCCATTTCAGCAATATTCCCTTTGTAGGGAGGAAGAAGTAGAAGTAGTCTTCATGGATTAAGTCTATATTGACACATTAAAAAGTTTCAAGCTTCTGTTGTCCATTCGAGTACTTCACCATTACCAGTTACAGATTAAACTGCTGTCCAGATATACCTTTTGGAGTTTTGAAGCACGTACCTCAGATATAGACTGCAGCCTGGTTGGGTCAAAATGTACTTGGTGCCCCATTATTTCATCTCTATCTCCACCTGGGTTTTTAACACCATCAGCACACTACTTTAGATCACAAAGACAAGCCTAACTGGACTTCACAGAAGACGGGGGAAGAAAACGTTACGATCTCTAGAAAATAAGCTTTTTAATTTCCAAGTGCCTTTCTTCCTTTTTAAGAGAAGCAGTCCCCTGCCACCTCTCTCAGAGCAACAGGGCAGTTCAAACATGTCCCAAGAGCACAGCAGATGGTAACACAAGCTGTTTTACTCCTGCCACGCGCTGGCAGTGACACCAGCTGTTCTAATACACACTCAGGGTTACAGACCAGAGCCTCCTGTGGGGAAACGAGAACATTCTAGAGGGTGCTGAAATACTGTATAAGGACCTTCCAAAAAGATCCACAGTCGAGTGATGTGGAACTACAAGGCAGGTATTCTGAAAAGTCTGGAAAATCTGTAATAGCAATTGCTGCCTTGCTAGCCATGGTACCACACTGGTGACCATGGCCACTGTCACAGCTACACCCTGCTCAAGTCCTTACAAGGAGGAATACTGGGGGTTTTTTTTCCCTAGATGGAGAGAAGTATATTTTGAACAAGAGTTAGTTATAAAGCTTTATCTTTGTTAAATTCTGCTCGAGGAAAGAATCCCAGAAACTCCACTGTATCGCACAAGGCTCAAAACTTCCCGGTCAAATGCCAAAATATCCCTTCTCTGCGCAGTGATTTTAAATTTTTGTCAGGTACCACCTTTCTATTTTAAGCAGGAACAAGCAGCTTCAACAGTACATAATACTGCAATACTGTGAATTTTGCTCTAATAAATCTTCCATGGCTTTCTGAATAAATATGGTCCACCAGTACTGTTTTGACAAGAAAGAAACTTGTAACTCAACTTGTATTTTCTGTACCACTTTAGGCAAGTACTCAGTAAGTCTTTTTTCAGTTGCTGTTACATAGAGAAAGAAAGAGAGTAAACCATTACAAGATTCCCCAGGTTCCAAACTAAGGAGATTTCACTGCTAAAATACTTTTCAAGCAAATTATATCCTTCTTTCAACTGACTTGAAAAGAGCTTCCAAGATAGCTTATTTCATAGATAAAAGTTGTCGCAGTAAAACTGATTAAAATGTATTACATTATTTATAGTTCAAAGTTATCTTTGCTTCAGGCAAGGTATTTATACCTTTCATCAGGATTAACTATTTTACCAAGTATTTTTTAAACGTTAAGTCACTCAATTTTAATTCAATCCATTACACCTGTTAAGTCTATTTTGGAGAGATTTCTGAGGATTTATTTCACAATAGATGAGCTTAATGTGTATTTCAATGGGAGACAGGATGGGTGGTTGGACAGATATGATGAGATGATCCATGTATCAGTCTCCTAAGAGAAGAATTTAACATTAAAAGAGGGAGACACAAAATGCACACACTGGCTGCTACTTAAGGCTTTTTTCAATCTGTCTTCTCCTTCTGTGCACCTGAAAAGAAAATGCTGAAGCAAATTATATTTCCTTTGGGAGCACATGCTATTAATGGCTATTAATACACACAGGCTGCTGTGTTTGTCAACAGAGAACTTCAGAGAGGTGCAGTTACATCAAGAAAGCAATTCCTGTGTTGGTTTCCTGCATTTAAACAAAAAGGTCCCAGTATAGCACATGGGCCATCAGGCACTTCTCTATTTACCTCCTATTAGCTGGCAAGGTGACTATATCAAACTTAGAAACTCTAAATTTTGGTTACATACTGATAAAGACTGTTTAAAAAATCCTCAGTTTCTCAGATCATTTCTAGAACGTGCAAAATTCTCCTCCTATAGCCAATACACCATTCATTTTATTTTTTTCTCATACCAAAAAGTACAGCTACATTACATTTCCCTGTGCTGCAGCATTTGCATGTTGATTCTACTTTAAAAGATTTAGGTATTCCTTCAGCAAGTTCCTGCACACTAAGGAGTTTCCCCCCACCCCCCCCAAAAGCAAAAAACCCCATCTTCCTCTTTCTTGGAAGTGTTTGATACTAAAAATCAGCCAGATACATTTCTAAAAATGCCAACAGAAGGAATGCTTTTCCCTGCAACTCTTCTGAAGTAAATTGATTCGGTTTGGTAAGCACTACCCACTGCCTTGGTGTCATCTGGAATAAGGAGATACATCCTCTGCCTTGTAAGATCCATGCTAACAAATTACTGTGCATCTTACCTGCCTCCACATCTCTCTGAACACCCTAATGAGAGAGTTGTTGACTTCAATCTTATTAGGTGTAAACCAGAAGCTGCTCTTGAAAGCTTCTGGCAATTGTTCAATGTTTATTTTGCACGTTGTACACTTAATTTTTCAGCTGAGAAATAAGAAGCGATATGTTTTGCCCAACATTCTCAGGCAGTGTAAAAGAACAGCAGGGTTTACATGGTCTTTTTGCTCATTCTGTTGTTTTGGAGAGGTTTTCCGCTGTTTTCAAGCTCCTTGCCATACAATTTCACTTTATGCAGCAGCATTTGTTTACATTTGCATGACACATCAAACACACTAAAAGCTCTTTGTCATGTTTTATCAATGTTTCCCAGATTATGTCCTGCTTCCATACTGACAAGCTTGACAAAGGAATTCTTGTTGGATAGTGAATTAACTAGACTCACAAAATTTCTTCAAATTTCTGCAGATTGGTTGTATTCTGCTTTTCCCTTGAGGGACAACATGTACATAAAGACATTGAAAATATATTTTTCTCTCAGGAAACAACTTGAGCTCTTTAGCAGGTAATAAGAAAAAGCAGTATCTATTGATTATTTTTGAATCCTGCACCTCAGAAAGTAATCCATTGTGCCTTGGTTCTTGGGTGATCAGTTTGGATAAGATTCAAATATAGGGGTGAGGTTAAAGTAACAACAACAACAAAAAAGGCACTTACTGGCCACAGGCAGCTCAAGAATCCTAGCTTTGCTAAAAACATTGCTATGAAAGGCTGGTTTTTGAGGGAATAAAAGTTAAATTTGTGTCCATCTTTCAGGAACAGGATATTGGTAACTCACAGGAGATGACATTTCGTTACTCATCCTATCATCCAGCTTTCAGACAGACTACCAGACTGGATTCCCTGTGTCATCCTACAAACTGTGCTCTGTGTGAGGTGTAACACATCCACCACGCTGAAGTGATCATGCTATCAGTAGCATTTCACATAATGTGGATAACTTCTTTTTCAAGAATAATTACAGGTTCCTGTGAAAAGCAAAGTTCTCCAAAACTCTGCTATAAACTCTTCAATTAGAAACCAAATATTCCATCAAAATCCCCTTAACACATGACACCAATAGTGATTTTTGGAAAAGTATTTTTCTGACCTTTATCGTAATATCTACCTATTTCCACAAAAAACTCTTTGGCAATAGAGTTACTTCTTGGTATCTCACAATCTTTTCAAGCCGTGGATGGTATCTTTAAAAGGTCTTAAACAAAAATCATGTCAAATTCTCCAAACCCAAATGTGAAAATTTTATTCTAATAGCAAAGACTGAATGACCCTTCCTATATTTTTCTGAATACTGTCAACTATTCAATGATCACTTGAAAAGGAGTGGACACTAATCAGAATGTTCCTCCCTAGGCCACGAGGCACTATTTAACTGAAATTATAACTGTTTAGCATTTATTGCTATTATTATACAGAGCTCACTTTGTGTAATACATGTAGCTATTTGTACAAAGGAGCATTAAGCAAAGGATTCTCACCCCATTCACAGTTTTCTGTATTGTATCCACTGTTTCCCTCTGAATTCTCTTGCAGCTGGAAGACTCATTAACCTCCTTCTCTGGCATTCCTGCAACACATATTTTAGACAGAAATGTTTTGTTTTGCTCCAAATAACTGAGTTACCGAGGGGAAAATTATCCTTTTAATGAACATCAAGGTTTTAAAGCACTCTAACCCACTGCTAAAACAGATATTTTGGACTAGAATATGGCTTGATCCACCACCCTTTGAACAGGCACAGGCCTGCTGTGAGTTCCTACAGCAAATACTCTGAAGAATAAGGGAAAACCCAGTTCTTATCTAAACAGCCTCTAACAAATTTCGAATAACACACATGAAAAAATATGTTACAACTTACATGAAGGTGAAGATTTTAATTGGTTCTATTTGACAGTCCACTCCAATAAGAAAGCCATCTTTACCTCTGAGCAATGTTGTCAATGTATTCTCAGAGCTAAAGCTGAAAACAATCTGCAAAGGCAAGAAGCAAGAGCCCTCCTTGGTCAGTAACCTTTTCACTGATGGCAGAAATCAGAGAAAAGTGACATCACACTTTTTGCATTAATAAGAAGAGTAATAAAATATAGTTGGGATTAGCATTTGAGAAGCTCAGGCTCGTGGACCAACATGCCTGGTGAAAGTTCTGCCTGACCAATTACGTCTTCACTAAAGTTCTTAAAATAATGAGAACCGAATCTGACATTTAAAGAAAAGAACAAGAACATTTGTCTACTTAATTATGTTAAGCCTGAAAGCACTTCAGTCCTATAGTTTTCCCTTTCATTATGTTATTATATAAGCAGCATTAGAACAAGAGAATATTAGGTCCTATACTTCACTAACTCCACTTTCTAAAAAGGCCTTCACATTATGTCAGAAGCCAAATAATGCAAAACTCCCTTAGTTTACAGCTCCACTGCTTTGAGTTACTAAAGTATTCAGGTGGGGGGTTTTTGGTTGGTTTTGGGTTGGTATTTTTAATTTTTCCCTGGTCCCCATGCACCAGGATAATTAGAGACTGAGAGTACCTGTTGTTACTATAGATTTCACAATACTTCACTAGAATACCTCGTTAGGTCTGCTTCCCTAATTACACCAATCACACCAAAGACATTGCCATCACAAGGCTGAGCCTTCCATTATTTTATTTTTTTTTTTTACCTTGGGAGAGAAATGCCACTAGAATTGCTTCAGCAAGATTCCCTATCCTTTACAGTGAAGGAGCAATTTCACTCAGGTGGGTTGACTTTTACACAAAACACACTAACACAAAAAACTTCCACACAGCAGGAGACAGGGTCTTCTTGTTTATAAACACTTTTGGGAAGCAAATCTTCCTGCTTGTGAGAGATCAAGAACAGGTATTAAATGCAAGGAATGGTAATATCAACATATGCTGATATTTAAGGGAGATAGAAGGCAGCATGGTAAGGATGGAATGAAGGATTTCAATGGAAAAAATATTAACCAAGCTTTGGATAAAATCAAAAAACTGTTCCTAGTGTGTTCACAAAGCCATAATATTGGTTATGGGTGGCTTTGTGGTAGTTTTTTTTAGTTGGTTGTTTTTTATACAGTACAACACTTTCTGTGTTTCTACAGCGTGAAATAAATAACATAATTTTGATATTTAATACCACTTCTGTGACCTGTTTCTTTTACTAAAAAAGTTTTTTTTAATTTGAGGCTGCAGTAAAATGCAGGTTATTCCAATGGAAAATATTCTTTGATTAAATATAATCACCTCCCAAAGAAAAGAAAAACTGGTATTACTATATCTCTACAATTTGGTACTTGCTGCTAGAAATACACTTATAACAGAAGTCAGAGCAGCAGAACCGAAGTTAAATTTACTCTTGTTCCCTATAAAAAGTATATACCTTTCTCAAATAAGAAATGTTTTCCAAATTAGAGTATTATGAAGAGAAAACTGGGAGGAAAATAGACTTTCATCCTACTTAGTCAGGGAGCACAGCGTGGAAAAAAAAAAAAATCAGTTTTGCAGGCATAAATATTTTTTCTCAAAGCAAAATTGCATAGATTTTACCAACGGGATGCTCTGAACAAATTTCTTAATTCAAATCACCATCTGAGTTAACAAAATCTCTTGTAGGCTGAAACATATAAAAGAACTTTCAAAAAAGGGTTTTGCATAGTCATTTCCCTGCAGGGAAAAAACTGGCTGCTTTGATTCCACCATATGGTTCAATCATATTCCACCTCACGAAGCTGTTGCACAGCCAGTAGGAAAAACGGGATAAACAGACAAAAAAAAGTAGTATTTTCTGTGCCATTATGGGGATGACAGTCTTCTGAATGCTGTTTACTGTAAGCACATGGAGTAACTCAGATGTTTAACAGCTCAGTGTTGTTACAGAAAGCTGTACACTTGATCAGAAGGCCCTAACAACAAGGTTTCAATTGCTTGTCAATTATGTACTGTACCTTGTGGAACCCAACAAATACAAATTATTATATTTTTAAATGTTGCCATATTTTGGGAAAGAAACACCGATGTGACAGCAAGAAGTAAAACTACATATTGCTAAAAAAAAGAAGTTTACCTGGGAAACTATACTTTTTAATTAAAAGCATCAAACCCCAAACTTTCATTGTGAAACAAAAGGGACATATATCCACTATTTTTCAGTAAGCAAAACCAGGTTGACTACAAAAATAGAACTCTGGGATTTAATGGAGAAGAAAACTTTGCTAAAATAAGTAATTGCAAAATATCTGAGGAACTCAAGCTTAACTGTTAATTATTCATGTTTCTGTTTTCATTTCCAGCTACTCTGGAGCTGCTGATGCTGGCACTCTCTACTAGGTTTAAGCATCCTTTCAGCTCAACTCTGCCAAATTAAACTGTCACTTTCTATTAAAAAAATCTATAGCAGGAGGTTTTTAATCTTCTGATTTATACTTTGTAATAGGAAGTCAAAGTTTAAATTAGGACGGTATCAGCTTATGAAATAAAGCCTGAGCAGTGCAGTGACAACCACCAGTGAAGAAAAACCTCCTGCTCGCACTAAAGTGCACAGCAGAGCAGTTTGAGTTTCTATTTTTTAAAGGTTTTTATTGTACACGCTCTCAAGTCAGTCTCACGCTTGTTTAAAATAGCAGTGCCCATGGATTCTGACAGAGCACCCCTGAAGGAAGGGGTCACTTGCCATGCAGTGTCTGAACTGGACCTGACTTCACTGACCCACTCCACCTGCAGCCTGTTCACCTTTCAAGTGTATTAAGCAGGCACTGCACAACTCACCTGAATTAACACTCCCTTATATGAGCTGCTCCTCCTCAAATTTTCATAAGGAACTAGGGGCTCCACACTTCACTGTGCTGAAAATTAAACTGAGCCAACTTTGGTTATTAAAAAGCTTTAAAAAATGTCATTCCCTCTCCTTTTTTTTTTGTAAAATTATTACAAAGAAAAACTACAGTAATAGTCCTATTTAATTCCCTTGAACACTACCTTTTCTTTACATTTTTTCCTCCTAAGCATTCTCCATCTTCTCCACTGGTGTCACTCCTGCATTTTCTATCACTTTTTTCCCCACCAATCTATCTCTACCCTTCTGATTTATTTATTTATTTTTTTCTGGCAGCTCTATCCCTTGTTTTCTGTATAGGTACAACCACTATTTCCTCTCTATTCTCCATTTGCTCCTGTGATGCTGCAAAGCCAGTTCCCTCCTCAGAAGAGGGGAAGCCTCGTAGAGAGGACCTGATTACTACAGAAGGAACACGTGCACTGGAGTAGCTGAACCTGTTTGCTGGGTCCCAGCAGAGAGAATCCATTGCCCATCAGCTGATTTCAATTGCTTCAACAGCAAAAGAATCTGTGGCTAAACATTCAGATGAGAATTTGTCAAGGAAAAAATGAAAATCACAGAGACAAGAAAATCTCGAGTAATGGAGTAAAAGCGGAAGAAAACAGAAATACCTCAACATCTGCTGTGGAAGGAAACTTCCCAGACACTTTACCTCACATGTTTACCTAAAATATTCTCATGATCTAAAATTCCTCATGCAGAGTAAATTCTCAAGCTCTCATTTCAATTCTAAAGACTTATTAGCTTCCCACTTCCAAGAAACCTTCAGCCAGAGAGCTTATCCAACTGGTTTAAATTTTCACACTTTAAAGACAGCTCTAATATGTGCTTTCTGCTTCTACTTGGGGCAATATTTCCCTCAGTGCCTTTTAGAAGTCCAACTCAAGATTATAAGCAGGACCTTTTAGTATCACCATAATTTAAACATTTATTTTTTGAATCAGTATATTAGTGTTTAAAAATGGAAAATTAGCTTCCAGGATTTGAGTTTTCTTTCATCAAGTTCTACACTTCACCTTGTGTACTATGAAAGTTTAAATTCCTTTGTTCCCAAGTCATGAGCACCAGAAATATTGGTTTTCTCTATTTACACAGAGATTATTGTTCTGAGGTACAGCTGAAGAAAATTCAGTTACAAGATGTGCTCCAGACAGGGGGAGAGTGACCTCAGCCTGGGAGAAACAGAATTTATTAGGGTTACTATAACACAATTGCTCATAAAATGATTATTTACTGCAATCACTGGCACTCTCTCCATCATGTCATGTCTCATGAACTTTGAGATCATTTTTACAGAAGTTTAAATTGCCTATAAGCATAATCTTGTTATGACATCTTTATCTTGTCACAGGAAATTTTACTCCCATCCTTCTTTTTTCCTAGGGATCTATAGTTCACTCCCACTATTAATAGATGTCAGCCACTCTGTCTGGCTCAGCATGTTGTGCCAGGCTGGATTCCACTGGAGCCACCACTTACAGCTGTGGCTCAGCCAGAATTCACTCTCTCTTTGGACAGACTGAGTAAGAAAAAGAGATTAGGGAGGAGAATACACAAGCTGGCTCTAATACAATTAGTACACAACACTGCAAGGTCACGAGAGGATAATTAAACTGGGTGAAAAGATTCAATCTCTACAAAGATTTTTAGAAAGGACTATTAAAACAGTCTTCTTGCAGCATGGTGTCCTTAGTATTGCCAAAAAAGTAATGTAACTGCCATTTCCTATGCTTGGTTTATGCTTTATATTCTCTTGTGCTGCCCCACATTTGGTTTTTGTATCCACTCTGCTTTGTACCAAGAGCCTGACCCTGCAAAGTGTGACACTACTGCTGTCCCCCTGAAGAAAGCCAAGCTGCATTTCAAAGCTCCATAACTCAAACTTCATGGGGATTTACCTCAAGATTCCAGTGCAGGAAGTTACACAGATGAACCACACAGTGTGTGAAGAAGTATCCCTTCTTTTGTTTCAAACCCATGACCTGCTGCTTCATTTGAAGCCCTCCCGTTACCACATCACTGCTTTCATGATTTCCTAAAAGCCTTTTTGCCCTCTCTACCCTCCACCCAGTTGTTGCATTTCCAAACTGAAGGGATTCCAAGCAGCTGCTCCTCACACGGAAGCCATGCTGTACTTACGATTCTAATCTCCACAAAATCTTATACCTGCTTTTATCCATGGTTTATGACCTTCTCCCCATCCTACCACATAAAAAACAGGAAGTACCTACTTTCTGGGGTGACCACAGCTGCCAGTGAGTGGTTTAGGAAGCAAAAATTCGAGAACTGACTGTAACAAGAGTGGAAAAACTGCTTCTCCTCACCAGTGCCACAAATGGTATCTGACAACGGCATCATCGACCCTCTTCTGACTCGTCCTCCTCATTTAAGCCTCATCCACTTCATTCACTTTCCTTACATGAAAATCTGAAGGCTCCAATTATGTAATAGAAATTAAAATGCCAGAGAACATCAGGAATTAAATACTGTGATAACTGTTTCCCGCTACATTTTCCACATTGGAGCAGCACAAATGGGGCAGAAAGTCACCACATGAATTACACATTATTAACTTTAATTATTCCAAACTAAGAGGAATATTTTCATCACAAGGTTTAAAGAATGCATTTCTCCCATACAGCCATTTTTCAAGAAGGAGGCAATTTAGGATACAGCTTTTTACTCAGCGTGCCCAGTTGGGTAACTTAAACAATTCTTTGCTCATATGTGACAAGATTTTAAGCACCCCTCACACTCTTTATAAAGGGTCTATAAGCTGAACAGCTACATTCACTGAGATTGTTCAGAATTTTTTCATATAATAAAGAGCAGTGAACAGTTGCAAACAATCACTACTGTCATTCAGGCAACTCTGAAGCCTAAACTCCACTAATATATATGACAGACTCTCTAACAGAACACACAAAACCTGTTGAGATCAGCAAACAGCTACATTATCCCATCTCTGCAAGGGAAAGCAAGGATGGGCTTCTCTGTAGTCCAAAGCTTTTCTGAAAATAGATAATAAATCATAAATTAAATTCCCTCCCCTACTAATAACCACTGCCTGGAAGAGATAAGCAAAATTTGGGGTTTAAGCACTCAGCCTGTTTTAAATTCCAAAGATGCTCTGAAATATGATAAAATTTAAAGTATGGAGAAAAGAAACCACTAAAAAAACTGTAATACAGTAAGTTCTAAATGAGGATGGGCAGGAGCCAACGTGAAGCTTGTGTTCTGCTGCAGGCATTTTTGCCCCACTCTCACAAGCACATTGAGGAGGATCCATTCAGTAAAAGTACACTAGAGACCTCCAGGACACCTCTCAATGGATTTTCAAGTAGTCTGAAATAATCAAAATTGACTTTTTGCTTCTAAATCGGAAAACTGGAAACTGCTAGAAGAGTTCTTCTGGATTAGATATTCCTGTCCTCACGCAGTTTGTCCTACATTTGATTAATTGCCACCATGAAAATCATTTTCTTCATGCTCTGCTAACTGTATTCTAAAGGAGCTTTTCTCTGGTAATAACTTCAAATTCCAATTGCTGTGACAGACTCTTCTCCTTTGAATTATTTGGCCCTTTGATGAAGACATATCACGTTTATCTTTGCTGAAATCTAAGGTGATAGCCTCTGAAGCTCTCCAGCATGCTTCTGCCCTCATAAGGTATGTGTGACATCCTACATTTACTAGGAAAAGGTGCTATAAATATTTTAACTTAATGAATAAACTGAAAAGTGTAAACCCCATCTTTTAAAAATACATTAAGACTGGGATATACACATGTAAGGATATACCTCAGGGAAAAAATAATTTATTACAATGTTGCTATGTGAGAATTAATTTACAGCTATGTACATCCACCCTTTATTTATTTACCCTATATTAGTCCACACAGCATTGCTTAATAACTTGTGGTGCTTTCTGAGGATTGAGGCTGTCTGTGAACTGCAGGAAAAGTGTGTGCTCCAGCAAGCCTGCAGTTCTGCCACCTTTATAAATGTGTGCTTTTCATTCTGAATTTAAAAAAAGTTAGAAACACAGCTAACAGGTACTTCTGTGAGAGTAAGATTGAAAAATTCTTCCTGTTCCCCTCACCAAGCAATTCCAATAACAGCTCCATGAAGTCACACAGAAATAAGGACTTCAAGTATCAGGGAAAAAAAAAAAAAAAAATCAACCATAATATCAAGTTACTCAATAAGGGAAAAGTTTTTCTAATTATCTACCTTGTACAACTTCTCAAATTCAGGTATTTAATAACTGTCCCCTTCAAAGGAATTTAACAGAACTCTGCATCTGGAAGAAGATGGGATCATTTCAAATTTTTTTTTTCCCAAAGTACATTACAATGCACTGCTGATCAATATAAATTTCCTCAAAAACCTCAAAATAATTTTGGTTTGGCCACTCTGTTGAAGCCTCATGTAATCACTATGGTCAAACTCAGTTGCATTAGCATAAGTTTGTCAGATCTTAATCTTCCACCCGTGACAGATCTGCCTTACATTTCTCAATAATCAATTAACCCCATTAAACAAAAGCCATCTGCTTAGATTCTCACAGACTTAGCACAGGGTTGTTGGGGACAATTTATTTTTGCCTCATCTCAAGTTCTGAACATTGGATAAGTTATTCCAGAAGTTCAGAAGAGGTAAAGCTACAAAGCAGCTGAGGTGTTTGGGTCAATCAGGAGAACAAAAAGCAAAAGCAAAACAAAATTTTCCAAGATGCGGTATTTTTGTCCTAACACAGCCAGGAAGTTTGACTTCTTGACTTCTAATAAAAATATAGTATACTGATAGTGGGAAGGAATTATTTCATTTCCTTGAAACAAACATCACCATTTCTATCTTTTTGATCAGTATGTACAATTTTGTTTCCCTGTGAATTTCCAGGGGTTTTTTTCTTGTTATTAAAGGTGTCTGACATGGCACTAGTGCCCTTTATTTTTTTTTAGTGTAATTGTTTGAGGGTTTTTTCCAGTATAAATTATGAAGTTCTCTCCTTGGTGGATCATCTCGAAAAAGGTCGGTGTACAAATAAATTGTATGACATAATAGTTCTCATGTTTATCATAACTAATAGAACTAGATTTAACTGAATTGCCCAGTTAAAAATTGGAGAACATTTACCATTTATTTAAATGTTACCAATTATTTAAATATCTCTTGGCCTTGTATAAAGCAATTGCTTCCAAATCTGCAGTTGTGGCCAAAGCCGTAAGTATAGCAAGTTAAATTATGCAGATGAGGGATCTCAACAATAGTCTTTTTAAAACAGTAAAGCTACTCCCTGACTGTTGAGAAACCAGCGATTTTTTTATGTTCCATTTTACCAAAACAGAGTGTAATGTATTTTTTGTTATAACACAAAGTCAGACATGCCATTAACACTGACTAAAACTAAGAGAGAAAACCAAGCTCCAAGCCTCCAATACCATCACTTCTTACCATCAGGTGACAGCATTGTGTAACACTTACAATTCCCTGGTTTAGCTGGGATACAGGCACATGTGTAACATTGAACAATTCTGTAAGGAGATGTACTGAAGCTGTAACTATCAGAAAAATATGGGGACTGTTTAAAATGCACAGCTGGAGTAGCAGTGCACACAGCCAAATGGAGGGAGACAAAGCAAGCATGAATACCTGATTAAACAAACATTCATCTTAATCTGAAAGAATTTATACTGGCCAAACGAGCTAAGGTTGCTCAGTTTCATCAAAATGCTGTTTGCTTTAAAATAATCAGTTTATTGCATCTTAAAATAAGATGTAGGTTACAAGCAAAATCCATCATGTGTCCTTTCCTGATTTGGAGTATTTATCTATCCATGTACCTACATGCTATGTACACATCCTCTAATCAGATAGAAGGTCATGGTTCAATGCACCAAATTAATTTTTCTGCCTAAGGACTCAGCTGCCTGGGCTACTCGTGCTAAAAGCAGAGGAAAACTAAAGGCAAGTATCACAATACCTGTCATTTTTATGAAAGCACAGAGTCACTCACACACTGTGGGTGTCTCTGCCTGTTGCATCATCCAAACAATACCTGGCAAAACCATGCCAGGTATGGCATGCAAGGGTATCCAGGCCACCCAGTTTTCTGGGAGAAGCACCACAAGTACACTGGCACAGTATTCAACCTGCTTTCCATGTCCTATTTGGCTCAGGAATAGCTTGGTGGTCGCTGTGGTACTGCTTTATGATGCCATTTGTGTTCTCTTCATCTCCCTTTCTAGGTTTTCAACCAGCTAATTCATTCCCATGCTCACAAAGACATCCCATTCACCGGTGACTCACAGACCTACAACCAGCTCTGACACATTTCCTTATATTCAGTTCAGGATATCAACACCTTTTTCTGACATCTCCCCAGGGATATGTCTGTCAGCTGAGATTTCAGAGGGGGCTGGATGCCCACAGAATTGCAATGGGAATTCAGGACCTCAGTGCTGAACATTAAAGACAGGCGACTCAAAACAGTTCTGACTCATCTTGTTCCTGAAAATTAGCATCCACTACCCCACAAATGGTAAGTGCACAACCAAAGGATGCACTGGACTTGGGAAAACTATCCTTCTATAAATTCTTGTAAGCTCTAAACTATCTCAGAGTTAGCTCTGAAACAGTACCTATTAGAAGAGGTGCTACGATATACCCCAAATTAAATACTTTTTTCTGTTGAAGGCAAAGGCTGAATTGCAACTTAAGAGGCAGAAAAGTGATAGAAGAAAAATTGATTTTTACTTTCTGATGTTTGTTATCTGGGGGAATATTGTCTTTAAATTTGAAATCTTGTATCTTCACATAGGACTCATATTCTTCCATTTCATGCCTGAATTTTGGCTCTAAGTCCCACTGATTATTTGCCACCATCAGGTGCTACTACAATATAATACACTGCACAAAATTGCTGTCTGGTTTACCAAAAAACAGATGAGCTTATAGAGTGAGAATCTTATTTTACAGGAATGTATCAAAGAACTCTTGATAGAACTGGTCTAGCTGCATTTCCATATCCACAGTCCATAATCACAGAATGATTTGGGCTGGAAGGGACTTTAAAGACCAGCCCTCCTGCCATAGTCCTAGGTTTTTAATACTAAACATTTTTTCAGCAATAACTTAAGTATTTTGTTGATATTATTCATGAAAACACCCTACTAAAGTAATTTTTTAAGTGCCACCATATGTTAAGCCGTAGCACAGTCTTGCACAGGGCCACAGCAGAAATTTTGCTAACAATTTACCTTCAAATACAGGATTTAAAACACCATGTAACAGATATTAATATCTACTGTGGGTGTTCTTCCAACTCAAGTGGTAAAGGGGATTTCAGTCAAGATATAACTTTTCATGGGATTAAGCCTTTGCATAAATATTAATCCTTTTACTCCATCTAGAGCTGTGAAGAAGTTCACCACATAAGCCCTTTCCTATTTTACATTTTAGGAGCATAAACTGCCTATGGTGCATTTTTATAATGAAATGTGCACTGCTAATATGATTTTTTTAATTTTTTTTCCTTTTTTTTTTTTTTACAGAGCACTTTAAAAATATGAGCTTCAATTTTTGAGCTACTTATTAAAATCTGCTTTCAATGAGATCAAATGCTCAAAAACAGCGTCTGTTTTCATACAAATAATAGTACATTTTTAGATAGGAACTAGACTTACATGCTTTTGTGGAAAACTGAATGATTGTGCTGCACAATAATTTACATTATATGGTATGTAGAGATTATTTCTTTACCATTATATTAGATCTCTATGTAGTTTTCTGAAGCAAATACCATTCAGAAGCAACCACCACTTACCCTCGTGTTTGAATCAAGTAATTGCTCAGAAAATCTCCAGCATTATTGGGAACCGTACAAAAGGACCGATCTTTTTGGCACTGTCATGTCAGCAAAACAGCCAACCACCCATTAATTGCCTCTTTCCATTGGGTTTCACAACTCTGTTCGATGTCTCTATGCTGAAGAAAGGCATCCCCACAGTACAGGTGCCATCCCTGCAAAAAGAACCTCACATCTGCTGTTCAGTTCCTGCAGTTTCCAGTGTCTTATTTCCAGCACGGCTCTCAGCAGACTGAAAAAAATTTGCAAAAGGTGCACTAGTCCAAAAACAAATGCAACTTCAGAATACAGTTGATTGCTGCTCAGAAAAACAACTGACAATTAGCTGATTACAAAAACCCATTCATCTTAAAAACAATGTTTCTCACTGTGCTGAAATCCTATAAATATCTAAAAATTGCTTGGGTGCCAACATCCCCATCCATATCTCTTGTGTCGAATAATAACCAGTTCCTGCTTTAGAGTAATTGAAGAAATGGCAATCACAATTTTAGACAAATATACTGATTGTCATGGGGCTGTAAATCTGTTGGGAGACAAAGTTTTCTTGCTGCAGAGAACAGTAAATACCAGCTGTGTTTCCAATTACATGTGTCTGCTCAGGGAAGGTGGGATTTTTCTCTCCCTTCAAGGCTTTAGGAGAAGCAATAAAAAAGGAAGTTATGACTGTGACACTGAGCCTACTAAGCAGGATTGTATAGAATTTAAGGGCTAATATCCAAAAAAAAAAAAAAACAAACAAACAAAAAACCCCCAAAACTTACTCCCTCCTACCCTCAAATAATTCCAGTGGGTTGACCTTGCCCAGCTGCCAGGAGCATCCCACAGCCGGCTCCTGCCTCACTCTCTCTCCACAAAAAAACAGGGAGAGAAAATAAGATGGAAATGCTCATGGGTCAAGATAAAGACAGGGTGAATTATTTGCCTGTTATTATCACAGGAAAAACAGACTGAAGAATAAATTAATGTAACGTAGCACCAATTAAAAATAAAGATTGGCAATGATTAGAAAGAGATAAAAGCTAAAATACCTTCCCCAGTCACTACTCCTTCTTTCCAGGCCAGACACCTATCCTTCATTCCCCATTCCTTTACGTCCTCCTGCCAAGTCCAAGTGGCACAGAAGGGATGAGGAATGAGGGGTTGTGATTAACCTGTAACCTGTCTTCTCTGCTGCTCCTTCCTCCTCACACTTTTCCCTTGCTCCAGCATGGGTCCTTCCCAGCCTGCAGTCCTTCAGGATAAACCAGGGATGGGTCCCTCCAAAGGCTGACAGTTCTCCTGAGAGGTTCTCCTATAATTCTCTTGCCTGTCTTTTAATCATCTTTTATTTTAAAGTTTTGAAATATGTCTTCATTTTTATAGGTGCCTTCTGGAATTTAAGGACAACTACAGGGTATTTATGGGTGAGTCACCATCCACACCTGCTCCAGAGATGTATGCATTAGGAAAATAAAAAAGGGGGGAAAACTGGAAGAGCTTTTGCAACACCTTGTGGAGAGAGGAGATAACCTATGCTTCGGCCAGGGAAAGGCAGGACTGCTGTTAGGGTAAAGAACTTGTCTGTAATTAGGAGAAAACTCTTGTGGGGGGAGGCCAGACAAGGTGAAAACAAAGCAGGGTTTTCACCTTTTTTACAGAGTTATTAGGAACCAAAAATCTCCAGAACTGATCACCTAACTAGGTCCAGCATAACTATTCAATGGATCAAAGGTTTCTGCTGGCCACGGGAGGTATAGAAGAGTCTCAAGTCCTTGTGACCATGTCTGACAGAGGATTTCACACTTGTCTTAAACACCACCTGTTATTTCAACCCATTTCCTTATCCTGGAAAGGGTGCATAACCTTATTAAGCTCAAGTTTAGTTTCTGAAATCTGCAAGACCAAGACAAGGTTGGAATGGCAGCAGAAATGATGTACTAATTATTTTGGCACACACTTCCTAAAAGACACTTCTGTAAAGTAGCTCACCACCTTGACAACTGTCCAAAAATTCAGTAATCCAAACTACATTAAAATCAAGCTATGAAGCAGCCAATTTCTGGCAATTACTTCAAGTGCTCTATGTCAAGACAAGGCTTGTGATAAAAACTCCAGATGAATTAGGGAGAGGAAAAATGTGATGTGACAAAAATCTCATTGCTCCATTCCCGTCTATCTTAATATTTCTCCAAACAAGCTCTTACCTGTCTGTGTAATTAAATTACTGGTGATGTTACAAGCTCAGGACCCAACGACTTAGTTTGCAGGTGTCAATCACTTCCAAAGAGCCCCATTCATGGCTGAAAAAGCCACAAATTGATCAACGCCATGCCCTTGATAGTGCTGGCAATGACAGCAGCTCTTTTAGTCTTTCTGAGAACAACAAAAAGAGGTTTTCTCCACTTAAAAATGAACAAGCAGCAGCAATCTGAGTCTGGGTTGAGCTTATCTCAGTAGGTCACTGATGCAATTATATGAGTCTTGCCAAGGGGAGCCACAATTTGCTGCCAACACACTGCACATCACAGTTAAAATGCAGGCTGTATAAATATAATTTATCTTTTTCAATACAAAGCTATCAGGACACTACTTCTAGAACCATCTGAAACGTGCATGGTGTCAGCTTTTACCTGTCCAGTTTTACAGATGAAAATTGCAAAAACTTTCTATGTGAACCATTGCCACACTGCATTCAGCATTTCTCACACTTCAGCTATAACTATGATTAAACTAAGATTTCCCCACAATGCAAATCCTGAATAATGAAGTAAAATGAAGATATAAAGTACACTTTAACACAAATTAGCATTTTCTTAAACACATGGACGACATGTTATATCACCTGAAGCATTTCCTTCTGAAAAGGAAACATAAAAATTTCATGTCCATTTTTTCTCAAAACAATAAAAATTTAGCTAAAATTTCAGAATCAAAGTGTGTCCACAATATAAAAATGGTAGGAGGAAACCACTGAGAAGACTCAGTTCTCTCTTCGATAAAGGAGGTGGGAATTTATCTTCAAATCTTTTAGCTTATCAGAAGGTGCACTGGCAGACCACAGTTCAAAAGTCATCTCTGCTATATTATTTACCCCCCCTTTTTTTTTTTGCACTTAAAAGTCCTTATTAAAGAGCGAGACCTCATAAATTCAGCTGCAGGAAAATATAATTCCTTGTGTGGAGGTGAAAGGGCACTACATTTTTAGCTTTTAATCTCCAAAGAAACTTAGATCTATCTCTGCACGTAATTCTTTCAGAGTCTCCGAAAAACACAAAAATCTACAGTTGTGGGGATTTCAAGGCTCAGAAGGCCCAGCATGTAAGACAATTTAACTCCCTGAATAGCTGGACAACAAAAAATAACTTCTGCTCGTCCCACCTCCAGGGTTTTGTAAGCAATTGTCTTTCACAATGGATTTTTTTTATGTTCTAAGAAAACGTGGATTAGATTACAGAAGACCTCTTTTAGTGCAGATCAACTGACAGGCTGAGAGGCAACACTAAGAAATGGCAAACAAAATTTTCCCCCAATTTTTGCCCTGTCAGGAGAGACATCTCTTACAGCTACAAAGGTAGATATTAAAAACACACTGTTAATTAGGTAAAAAAAATTATACATGTAAGTCAATTTATGATTAATTATGGTGCCTGAAATATTCAAACATGTAATACATGTTACTGTCTTTTAAAAAAACAAAAAAACTGTAAAAATATTTTAAATGATAGTCCAGGATATTCCATGTTCAGCAATTAAATGAAAAAGCAATAAAATTATCCTCATATTTTTTCCTTAGGTGACAAAACCAACAATCAAAATAAACCTTTGGTTTCTACCAGAAACTTTGATACTCAAATATTGCATCATTTTTCATATATGCAGTTTTCCTGTAGCTAGGCTTCCTCTTTCATTTAAACAAGAAATAAAAGCATGAAATAAAAATTAGTAAATTTTAATTAAAATAAACCCCAAGCAAACAAAACCAACTTAAACTGGGAGAAGTTAGAGAACACAGAGCAAACTAATTTTGGAGGAAAACAATAGAACCATCAACTTAAGTCCAAAATTGTAAACTGCAAAGAAAGAAGTACAGAGTGTCTTCGTATGACAACAGTGTAATGTTACAGTTAGTACAGTAAACACTTAATAAGTGTATCAGTGTGACTTCAGTTGTACACGTGTATCACTCCCTAAAATATAAAACTATACAACAGCCCTGTAATTAAAGTGACATGAATAACCAAACCCACACTGACTGTAGTCACGAAGATCAGAAACTGTACCTGTAATTTAAACTGGGATTAGCAAACCATGGGACTCACACACCTCCACACAACACCAACCCCAGAGACCATCACTCCAAACAGGATTTCAGTTTCAAAAACGTTGGAATCTGTCTGGAATTCTTACACAGGCTTTGCAAACTTCTTTCCACCAGTCCCTGACCAATAGTGCTGTTTAAACCCAGGCTTTTCCATTCCAGACTGGCTTCAAGAACTTACCACTTCTTCCAGATAGTGTGGAACAAATGCATGTTGAGAGGAAATCCGTTTTAAGGGCTATAATTTGGCTCAGTATAAAATTAACTGGTTTCAACACAATTCAGTAATAATAGAAGCAACTAAGAATATTTATAAAATCTAATTTTGAGTATGACAATGAATGGTCCACAAAGTAACACATATAAGAAGCTGTTTTGAAACTCTGACTAGAAGAGTGATTAGGAGTTCCATGAATAGATGCTAATAAATCTGGACCTTTACACAAGTGGTACAGTGCTGATTTTTGGCTTTGTCAGTGAAAAATAAAGGAGAAGATTCTATTTATTAATATTAGGCATCAGCACAGGGAGAACTCAAAGTTCTCCAGTCAAATTGCTGCAGAGGAGTCAACAAATCACTGGACATTTGTCCAGGATGAGCAGGGATTTATGCTCTCATTCTATTGCTTCACTGACAGACTTGAAGTACCTTCAAATTAAGGTTATTTACTCCCTTTTTGTATTTTTTCCCAGTCCCCTCAAGCATTGCACTATATTCATTATAGTCGTAAGCTTCCACACAGTACAAAGAACAAACATGTGAACGAAAGTACTGAGCAAAAATGCTTGAATTTTTCTACAAATGCAAATGGATACATGCAGGAAACAAATTCTAGAGATAATTATTTGTCACTGAATAGAAATATTTTAAAATTGCACACACAGTGGAAAACCCAGAAGTCTACAGCCTGAAAAAAAGTGTTTGTGTCTTTGCTTGCAGAAGCTAAACAAACATAGGTTCCATTTGCCCAAACATTTCCTACTCTGCAATTTTAGAGTCAAGTGAAACAATATGAAATATGAGCAGTTGTTGCATTCAACTCCTTCAGCTACTGAAAATCTTCTGGATTCAAGAATGCAAATATTGTCAAAAAAGACAAAAGTTCATATTGTTAACATAAGATTCTAGAGAGCCAACAGCTGCAGTTTTAGTGCCATGACAGCTGAATTACACACTTTATATTAGTGAACTGAAATTATATCTAACAAAGTTTTCCAAGTCTTTTTTTCCTATTTTTTAGATGATTATGATCCAAACCGTGGTTTTATATTGAGTACAGTTATATTCTGCCATTCTTCTTTTCCCATGAACAAGTTCCTAGTACTGAAGGCAACACCCAAGTGGATTTTTTATAAAGTGAATATACTTTTCATGACAGGCAAGGTGTCTGGTCACTCAGAGCTCATTGCAGGATAATCATCTAATATGGTAGATTATTGATTCATTTGCTTGATACTTTGCTTCTAGAAAACCTTTTAGCACTTTGTGCATTGGTGAAAGATTCCTGGTTGACAGACCTGAAGAACAAAATTGAGGAGTGTAAATGTATGAATGTGGTTTTATCACATCGGTGGACACCACTAAAAAAAAATAGAAAATTCTACATCTTTGCTTCTTGACAATGCTGTCAACAGAGAGGCTAAAAAAGTGTCATAAAGACTGTTCTGACCTTGCTGGTATTTATCAGCATTGTCCATGTGACAGCAACTAAATGCCACTAACAAGATCTCAGCTTTTCTACCTTATATGGACACAGCAAAAAGAGACCTTTTCCCCAGAGTTAATCCTGTATATATAGAGAGAGAGACTGGACATCACTTGCAAAACCATGTTTGAGGAAGACTGAGGAACAGAAAAATACAAGTGGACAGAGCCAATGAATTTGATCAAAGGATAATTTCTTGTATTAAGAACCAAATTTTTCTGTTTATGACTATTAAAGCAGGAAATGCTGAAGTCTCTCTTGCCTATCATTTTCCCAAGCATCACTGTTAAATCTGTTTACTTTTCTAATGAAGAAGCAAACCTTGACTCCACTCTGTTGCTCACTCTCTGCTGATGCAAGACTTGTGAAGCTGAAAAGCAGTAAAGTATTTTTATTGACATGATGTAAACTACTCATGACTGACCAAAGATACACACCTAAGCCTCATAAGGAGTGTGATCCCAGGTTTGTCTCATGTGACATCCCAAAGAAGTGAGAAGTTGATGGAGTTCATTAGGACAGTGTGACACCTGGGAGCTGGCTAACACTGGGGAAATATTTCCAGAGGATCCAGTACCTGCACTGCACTTTGTCACTGAAACAGCCCGCAAACACAACTGATTTTGTTTCTTCCCCTTCCTTCACCATTCTCCCCAAAGCTTGGCCACCTGTGACTGCGCAGCAGCTTCAAAAGAGGTCATGAGAAATTGTACCCTTGGAGAGGAAACAGGTTTCTGTACAACAGAAGAGAGTAATGCTAAGTGAATGATTCCCAAAATGGGATTAGAGGATGGCATTTGGTGATCTGCAAAGAGATGATTTGTTGCACGCTACTGAGTCTCATTCCAAAGCAGCTCTTGTCATTTTACTAATGTTCCTGCTCATGCAAGCAGGATTTTGGCATATTATGACTTGATGCTCAGCTGAAGCAGCTTAGTTCATGGCATTGTCAGCATACAAATCCCTCCTCTCCCAGACACTGAAAATGAGGCACCAAAGAAAGGGATTTGTGACATGCACTCAAAGATGACAGGCCTCAGTCCTGCAACAGGAAAAACTGAAGAGCCAGAAATAACTGAATTCCTGTACCCCTTGGTAATTTAGGCATCCCAGTGATGCAGAATGTGACTGTTTTACATCTATTCTGTGACCATTAGTGATTAATGGCTCACAGCTACTGTGGGTAAGAAAATAGAGTCTAAAAATGAAGAGAAGTAAGCAAAGCATTAAGCAACTATGTGCACTTAAAAAAAAATCTATCAGAAGCATAAAGAAGGGAAACTAACTGCTCGATATTTTTTATTTTTTCTTTTTTTTTTTAATTGAGTATCTGAAAGAAAGGTGACTGTGCTCTCTACTGAGGGAAAAGAAAGGCAAGAAGGCCATACTTTTCAAATGGACAACACACAAATTTAGTGCCTGCTAAAGGGCTGTAAACCTCAAATGTTCCCATTTCATTTTTGAACCTGATGTCATGTACTACTTTGCAGTTCACATATGTGCAAATTCCAAGGACCTTCATGGCTCCTCACTGCAACACATACATGTTAACACTAACCTCAGAGAAAAGTCTCTAATCTGCTTAATTCCACTGATAACTGATCTGTGGCATTACCAACAAGTGACATATACTCATTTGGTTATGCTATTCACTTGACTTGCCAGGCTTGCATTAGATTTTTTTTTTTTAATCAAGGAGGTAAGAGCAACCACTGATGAGGTAAGTACTGTCAGACTTGTCAGACAGCTCCTCTGACTGGTATTTAACAGTTTGACACTAATGTGCTTCAGTTTGAATGGTACTTCGTGGAGTTAACATCTGAATACCAATAATTCCAAAACTACATGGGATAATCAAACCTGCAACAGAGGGTAACAAAACAAATTGCAAGGAGGAGAGGTCCATAGATCTATTACCAAAGCAACATGTGCTGCTTTTATCTTTCAAGAATGTCTCTCAGTAATAAATTTATCAGAGGAAAGCACAAATGTTAGTATTAGGAACCAGAACACTGGCTTTTTTTCCCTGCCATTTTTAAAGTAAGCTCATTACCAAGCCAAGAGCAGACATCTGGTAACATGTTCATCTTTTCATTCTCTGTGACCCCAGTAGCAAAGCAGAGTCCTCAATGAGAACCTGCAGTCTCTTCTGATTTGACTCTAGCAAAAACTTCATTATCCCAAAATTATTCCTATCACAATCTTGGCATCACTCAAGTAATATACCAAAGAATTAATGAAACAGCTCCTGAGAATTTACTGTGAATTCTTAAGTGTTTTGATGCATGTTCAGCCTTTAGATTAAATAATTGATCATCATTAAATTAGATTATCAGACTGAGGAACACAAAACATACCAAAAACTTACTCTTCTTTCCTACTCCCAAATAGATTCAAATCCCAAATCAATACATTTGTTGATCTATGCTAGGAAAACAACATGCCAATACTGCCCCTAGCAAAAATATTTGCTTAAGTAACAGATATAGACTTATCACCCCGCTTAATACTTCAGAAAATTTCTTGTGCAATATTTTAATGTCTTAAGTCCTAAGGACAGTTTTCATTTCTTAATGACTCATGGAAGTAGAACTGTCAATGCAAAAATGAACAAAGCTCAATCCACTAGATAAAAACATCAAGATATACCCATCCTATTCATTTATTAGATTTGTCTCAAGTTTTAAAGTTCCAGGAAACTGTCATTTAAAATAATGAGATACCATCATTTATTCCCCTACAATTAAACTGAGTCTGTTCAGATCAGTAATACTTCCCCTAACTCTGGAACATATTAAGAAGTTGCCTTCCTTTCCTCCCAGGCAATCATCTACTGAACTCAGCATTCATAATCAATCCCTTTTGCTTTCATCTAAATGCCACCTCTGAAAATACCAATTTCTTCTTTCAGAGAAAGCAGACAGCGCTTACTAGTTTGTGTAAATGAAAAGATGGAAGTTTATCTGTAAGGGAAAAGCGGGAACATTTGCCCAAATACATACTCCATTTTTATGGGCAATATTCAAACATTAATAATGGTGTGCTATTGAACGCTGGTTCATTTTCATAGACTTGTCTTGTAACATTCTTTGGACTTGACATCACAAAGAGGAAGAGTTCTCAGTAAACCCATTCAAGGAAGTACAATCAGGATGTGGTTGCATAATCCATGTAGTATTGGATCACACAGCAGTATAAACACAATCAAAATCAAATGTGAAAAGAGGATTAAATTTCCCTGAAAACTGCCAGAACAGATGACATGGACTTTATGCCAACTTTATGGCACTTCTATGACAGCTGTGGGAGGACAAATGATTCATGGTCCAGAATAAAATAAGGAAGGGTTGGACAGATGCTACCCTGATGCAAGCACAGGGTAGCATGCACAAAATTAGCGCATCAAAAACATGGCAACATTTTGGACCCCACTCCAGTGGGAGTTTACATTGAAACAACATACTCCATGTGTGTTTGTTATCTGATTCTGAGCCCTGATGCCAGGTGCACTGTAGGATTTGCTCAAAGGCCATATGCAGAGATATCTTACCAGAGTGAATGCAGAAATATCCAACCTATTTCCTTTCATTCAGCACCAGCGACTTCCCTGTCAATAGGTAGGAGAAATTCAACATAGAGTTTTATTCATCGCAGTCTCACACGATAAATCAGCTGTGAAGGAACCTCTGAAAGGCATTTAGTCTGATCCCAACCCTAAGTAATTCCACCTAGATGAGAATGCTCAGGGCATGTACAGTCTGGCTCTGTTTTCCTGGGATCAAGGTTCTCTGAGTATCCCACCACTGTGTGCCTTCCCTCAGATGAGAGGAGTTCTGCCTTAGCCTCTCTCATGTTACAACTTGCAGAATTTTCTGTTTCAAATTAGGTTTCAATTAGCCAGTAATTTTAACTCGATTCAGGCACACAAAGTGACAGAAACTGACTGCTGGTGTGATCTCAATTCAAATTTCTACAGGAAACCAAGTAAAAAAAGTGGGTTATGAATAAAAGCAAACAATCCCTTTCTTCTTCCTGAGAAAAACCCAAACATTCAATATTATTAGAAGTAGTGGTATGGAAACATATCAAAGAAACTGCAGAAGTATTTCCACAAGGAGCCAATCTTCTGTCTACTACAGAAGCAAGATGCACAACCATCTGGCTCTGAAAAATATTATGCCTCTATAGGCAGCTATGAACAAACCAAGGCATTAAGCAGTGAATATCACTCATTATCAGCTTAAAACTAAACAGGAAAAACATCAAAAGCAGCAAAATAACTCTTCCAACCAAGAGGTATCATTAAAAAAAAATAATTCAGATTACCTAGTAAAATCAGAGGCAATTTTAAATCACAGGAACACAACATTGAGAAAAGGTGTGTAATTTTTGATTAGTACTGTGCTTTTTCATTATCTGATTATTAACTGCATAGTTAATGCTTGGAAAAAATATAGAATTAGCTCTTCAATTTATGTAAGTGATCCTAAATTCATGAGTGTGTAACACAGTTTTGAACTATGCCCTAGGAGAAACATAAGAGGTTAAAGGTATGTCTGAGGGGCTCAACATGACAACTTGAATCAAATTCATTGCCTTCATTAACTTAATTATTTCCAGAAGAATGAGATGTTTATGATTATCCATTTGGACTGAGACTCCAAGACGAGAGTTAGTTCTACAATACAAACTTTGTGATTCAGGCAACTACTGCCAGCATTTTCTGTTCTTTAAAGAAAAGTATCCCTTGGATACTTTTCCACAAAGCTAGGATAGTCAACATCTCCAGGATTCATTGGTAAGCCTGACTTACCAGTCTCTGTGAAAACTGAGAATTTTTTGAAAGACCTAACACATCCTTCCCCCTTCTCCCAAAAAAACCAACAAAACAAAATTTGTTGCATCTGCTTCTACAATTCTTGTGACAAACTGGCAGGATTACAGGCTACTAGCAAAGTGAAAATTGTCCAGTTGGATCTTGTTCAGGTGGCTGTAGTCAGCTGACTGACTGAGTTCCTCTCAGGATACTAAGAGGTTCTAATTTTGCACACTAGATGGCTTTAAAGTCTGAAGATTCAGTCACTGCACTTGTTTTAATATCAACTTTTTTTTTTATGTAGCCATACTGCAATTAGTCTTCTTTTAATTTCTGTTAATCACCTCAAAAATTATTATAGCACTTAGTGGAACAGATTTTGATGTAAGCAGTACAAAGGCAAAAATTAATTTGGACAGAACTCTGTGCAAACGTAGGGAAGATCTGTAAAACCGAGCCCATCTGATAGCATAATACATTAATACAGTATTTCTGACTATTTAGATTTGGTTCTTGGGCTGCAGGTGAGGGCAGATATGCATTTTTCAAACAGCTACAATTCCTCTCCAGCAGCTTTTTACTGGTAAAAAGAAGTGAGGTGCAGAATGTTACTTCATATGACAGTTCTTTAGCTGAAGCAACCCAGTTTAGCTTGAAAAAACTGAGTAAAAGATTTAAGATAATCTGGTCATCCAAACCAGAAAAAGGGGCAGGATAACACAAGCCATTTCAGTGACAGCCACATCAGAAGTCACCCCTGGCACAGCTGCAGCAACTAAAGACAGTGGCAACAGGGAAACAGCAGCAGCTTTGCTCAGATTCACAATGGCATTTACACAAAAATAGCAGTCATACTACCTAGAAAATTATAGATCGAGCAGTAAGTTTGGGAAAGATTATGAATTACATTCAAAAAACAAACAGTAGCAGTTATTGCTGCTAAAGACTCAGCACATCTTGGGCTGTGTATTTAAGTTACTCAGAAGGTGATATACCCGAGTATGAAGAACAGCAGGTTACTGTAAATCAGGAGGATTTAAAAAAAATACATCAAAAAAAATCAGAAGCATCTTCCTTACCTTACCATATTTTATCAAGAGCTGGATGTTGGGGCCTCCACAAACAAATTATTCATCTCCTCCCACCTCTGTTGACCTGAATTCCTGGCACACAACAATGATGCATACAAACCAGCACCCAAGCTGATAGACACGTGTCTTTTTATCATCTATGTCGGAGTTCATCTATTCAATTTTCATACTTTTTCCTGTCTTGTTCTTAGCAAATAATCTGTACAGGTTCTAAGGTGTGAACTGAAAGCCACAATATTGCATTTTTTACAAGGATTTGGTATAGATACAGTGAGGGGGGAAAAAAAAACAAACAGAAAAAAACAAACAACATAACTTAGTTATGTTGTTCTGAATGTTCCATAAGAGCAAGTTTTAACCATTAAGACATCCTGCTACAAGTTCAAAGGTGTAGTTACTTAGGAATTACGTGCCTTCATATAATATTCCAATATTTTTATATAGGAGGGGAGTTCTCCTACAGTGCCATGGAAATTAAAATATAACAGGATGTGGTTTTGATTGATCTTCCATCAATTTTCTGTACTTGTCTAAGTCTGCTTTGAAAGAGTCACTGGCACTACCTCAAAAAGCACCAGATGTACCATTTGCATAAGTAGGGGTTTATATGTGAGCTTCTTCCTTTTCTTTGTCTATGACTACAGATTTATGGTAAAGGGGTTTGTTCACAGATGGACAAAAAAAAACTGCTGAAAATTTTCTCCATATCAGAGAGGAGCTCACCAAGTGTCACGGACCATACCCAGCTCTGTTGGACATGGCACTGAATGGCTGAGGTTGGAAGGCACTTCCAGGGCTCATATGGTCTGTCGTGCACCTCTGGTGTCAGTACCACAGGTAACATGGTCTGCCAGCAGAAACTCTCCTACAGCTGTCCCAGACACACTTCTTGACACCTCTGGTTTAACACACTCTGAGAAAACCAGCTGCTGATTATCTAAGAAAAAGAAAAAACAAGTAAAAAAACCCCTGCATGTCTCCCAGAAAATTTCCCTGCCAAAGCTTTAGTGAAGATGCTGTAATTATCTTAACCCTAGTCTATCCCACAGGAGTGGATACAGGTGTTCACACTGAAGAGATGAACAAAATGCATCTTGGAAACCCAAAAACCAGAACCAACCTCTTCACACAGTGGATAACAACTCATGGCTTTCATCCACACACAAGAGAAGTCACAAGTTGCAAGTGCAATTAGCATAGAATATTCTCCCCAGCAACCATTTAAAAAAGTAATTAGAGAATTACTGTCAAAATGCAACATATTTCAAGCACTAAGTTACAATCTGATTCTGTTGGTTCAGTAATCTTAATTGTAATAGACTATGCTCAAAAACATCTCACTCAGTTAAATTTTCAACATTTCCTTCAATCCCCAAAAGTATAAAACAACTAAAGATAGCTTCCCAAAGAGAAACAGATTTTCCTTTTCAAGTTCATCTCACTAAGATGCCCAACTTTGGAATTCCCTTAACACATAAAAATATTTTTACAGTTTCAAAACAAGTTCAGGAATAAAAACATAAAACGGTCATTAACGTGGTAATAGAGGACTCCACAAAAAGGTAACCAGGAATAGATGAATCCAAACTAATATTTCAGTTGTGTATCTCAGAAAACTAATCAGCAATTATTAATAAAACCAAGAAGTATCCTGTAGGGAGTTAATTTACTTATAAAATTGAGTCTCTAAAAATAAGAAACAAATTCTGTACCCCAAATGCTTTATTTTTTCCAAGGAATTCATAGTGATGGAAAGCCCAACCCATGACTTTATGGTGAATAGCTGAGAAACACTGCAATTACAGGAGAATTTGCTTTGTATCAGGCTCATTAAAAACATAAGGATGAAAATTACTTTTCAGTTGGTAGTAATTGCATTTTGTTGACATCTGATTAGTCATGCTGGTCCTAAATACCAGCAAGGCCATTAATAAGGTGGGAATTAATGAATTAGGTAATTTAGAATATTTTTGAGTAAATAAATCTTTAGAGTAATTACCCTCTGCAATGCCATTTGAAGACAATGAACATGGCATATTTGTACTAAAAAAGCCTTTTTAGTAATGTAAATATATTAATATTTTTAAATAAAGGAAACACAAATAAATCATAAAAAGGTCAACTAGATCATACTGTTTAAGGAAAAAACCCGACATATAATTACTATATTAGCTAAATCATATACTTCCAAGAATAGCTCTACACTGTCACAAAATAATCATTGAATGTTACTTATTTCTACAGTGTCAGCTTAAAAATTAAAAAAGGAGATAATAGAGGATTCTGTTGAGACTTAATAACTATATGTTGTAGTTACCACTGCAGTGAGAAGGTATTCTTGTTTCAATGGGTACATAGAACAATAGGATTTTTATCTTTCAAAGAAGTATTCTTTTTTATGGGTACAGTAGAATTCCATAAACAATGCCTTACCGTTTTTCCAGTTGAATAGCAATGAAATCCTAAGTTCATTAAAATGACAATAAGTAGGTAATTCCTTTATTGGTGATCAGAATAAGTAATTATAGAGCTAATACTACTTCAAAGTCATCTAAATCGATGCAAAATTCAGAGCGAGAAATGAAACCCCTTAAATACCTGTGAGGACTAAATTAATCACACAGAACAAAATTATCAGACAATTTCTGCCACTAACTCATACCTAATGACTTCAAACAAGCTTTCTGTCTGTTTGTAAGGAAAGTTTTTTGGGAGTTGTTTCTGCAGTTCCACAAAGACTCTGGTTTCTGATGGAGCTCTTCATAGGCAGGTTCCTGCTTACGTACATCCAGCAGCAGAGCACACAAATATTTTTGCCTTACCTCAGTTCTGAAATGCAAGAAAAAAAAATCCTCCCCTCCCTTTTGATTTTGATTTGACAGATTATAATTGCCTTTACTGTGTCAGATCGTAACAATCACTGTGAGTCATCACCAAAGTCCATGTGACAACTCTTGATAAAGTTAAAATGTGAACATTTTCTTTCTCTGCGTGGCCTCCAGGTAGTGAAAAGGACTCCAATGATTAGCTGTTAGAAAATACTTATGTGGAAGGAGCTTTTGTGTTCTGATCTCATTCACTTCCTTGGCATTTGTCAAAGCTTTGCTTATTAATAGGGTCAGAATTTCATTCCAAAAATAACCAGGGAACTTGTGCCTCGGGCTTAGGCAGGGCAAGATTTCACACACTGAATTTTAAAGGAAAAGGCTCATATAATGTTAATCAGAAAAAATGTGAATGAGAAAGAAGCTTGAAAATAAGCTTTGCAAAATGTGCAACTTCCCATGAGAGTTTCCTGAGAAAATGATTAATATTTCTCTACTCATATGGAAAAACAGTGTTCAAAATCACTTTTCCCTTGCTCAAGCCAAAAAATGTGAACTGAAATCAAAGCACATTAGCAACAATAAAATATTAATGCTCTGGATTTCTTATGCAAACTTTTTCAGCACTGCATTATTAATGACATCTAATTGTAGTGGAGATTGCTGCAGGACACGCTACTTTTACTACAGACTTTATATTTTTACCTATAAAATACTTACTTGGAAAACCCATCAAGATCCTGATTGGATTTCATCATGTCTTCTAAGATTCAGATGTTCATCTTGACTGAAAATTCATCATCAGAAGCAGTAACTTATGAAAATACCAGCAAGCATTAAAATGTTTGTACAAATTTATTTTGTGATAAAAAGAATAGTTTATTTTAAATTATTGTAGCCCAGATTGCACTCAAAGGGTACTACACCCAGTCCCAGTATTTTACAGTATCAAGAACTATCTCATCATTACTACTGCCAATATTTAGGCACACATCTTTGATTTAGGCTCAGGTCTAGGTGGGCAGCATTAAACTACTTCAAGTTGCTGAAGTAGATCCTGAAAGCCAAAGACCACCAGAATGCAGCAGTATTGTTTAAACATGTCACCTTCTTCCTCCAAGAGCTCTGTATCAAAAGGGCCTGGAAGATCACACAGGAGCTCATTTACCTGATCTGTGACATCTGGGAACCGTCAGCTTCTTTCAGAGACACAGCAACATAAAGAACACCTAAAAAGCAATATGATATTTATATTGGGAAAAGGCTGTTTTGTTCAGGAATGGGATCAGCTAGCTACAATTGAGACAGTTTGCAAATCAGAAAAATATTTACTCTCAGATGTGATTTTCATGAGAGCCTCAGAACATGCAGCCTCCATCTTCAGCCTAATTGTACTCACATGTGTTCCTTTTTCTGAAGGTCTGCACGCTTGGAAACAATAACAGGCTTTAACAGTTGCTGTAACAGAAGTTGTGGTCACCATCTTTCTCATCACACCATCAGTCACTAGGATTATTTTTACCCATACGTTGATTACAAGGTCTCTTAATTTGCATTTAAATTCTTGTTTTAAATAGTGCCAAACCTCGGATCTCTCAAGCATTTCCCTTCCAAGCTACGGCATTGCACACTATTCTCTGGTTTTACCAAACTTGGCATTTTTGAAATTATTTTGTCTTTGCACCCCTCTAGTTTTAGTATGTGCTATAATCCTAAATCAGACGAGACAGTGATCACTGCTGCCTATTTCCCTCCCTTATCTTTCCAACTTAAATTATGTTGTTTGTATTACTCTATTTACTGAAACTCTGAAATGACTCTTCCGAGTCTACTCTTTGGTAGTGGATAATACCAGACTGCAGTTCAATTTGATGGGTTTACATCCCTAAACATACCCTACTTTCTAATTTTACAAAGTGCTTCAATGCCTTGCCTATTTTTGCAGCCCATTTTAATTGCATTTTTGATAGCCTCCTTTGAATGCATTTTGTTATATGATAGCATGTGCCATGGTCCCCTCTTTACTTATAGGTCTGGTTTTCTCTTATGATTAATGTTATAAATGCAGGTATTGACAGTGGACATTGAGCTAGATAGATTGCAAACTAGGAAATCCAAACCAAAATAAACTAAGAACTTAAGAATTCTGTGTCATTATGACTGACAAGAAATTGTTTCCATCACTTAAATACACAGAAAAAAAGCTCAGAACTTCCACCTTATTAG
The DNA here is from genome assembly GCF_025592945.1 of Manacus candei. Classification (NCBI taxonomy): domain Eukaryota; kingdom Metazoa; phylum Chordata; class Aves; order Passeriformes; family Pipridae; genus Manacus; species Manacus candei. The sequence goes on from NW_026138110.1 coordinate 1,326,784, forward strand.
TGGTTTTAGACACATACATAAGTATAGCATATCTTACCTGGTTTGAAAAAAAATCAAGAGAAAAGGATGATCTTGGAAAAAGTCACATCTATATGTAAGCACTGATGTTGTATTAAGGCCCATTGTTTCCTACAACAGACAGTTATCACCTCTAGTTCATAATATACAACTGAAATGTGTATTATATTTGATTGTATGTGTACAAACCACAAGACAAACTAAGTAACATCAGACATGCATATAAAAAATAGACAAGGTGCCCATTTCCCTCCTTTTTTCTTTTATCACATTCAATTTATGGTACCACCAGCTGCAGTTCTAACAATTGTTCCAGAAGACCATTAAGGAAAATCACATTTCTGTTGCTCTTAATTAAAAGAGTGTGAAGTCATTTTTGAACAGACAAAACAAAACAGGAGTTTGTTTTCAAACATACAGGGAGATTCAAGGGACAAACATGACAACAAACATGACAAACACGGCACTGAGTTAATTTCTGACACTTGACATTTTAGAATGTATACAGAAATGGATAACCTGACCCAAAACACTATAAAGTCAAAAGAAAGGTGCTCATTAATTTTAAAAATTTCCAATATTTTGGAAGTATTGGAATTGGAAATATTAGAATACTCCAATATCCAATAATTAATTTTAACAATATCCAATAATTAATTTTAACAATATCCAATAATTAATTTTAACAATATCCAATAATTAATTTTAACAATATCCAATAATTAATTTTAACAATATCCGGTGCTTCCAATTCGAAGCTTTTTCACCATGACTGGGCCTAAATCTATTGTTAATCAAACTACGTGTTTTGAAAGTGAAGCTGTCCTTAATTCATGGGACAAAAATTGGTCTTGCACATTACTTGAGCTCACTTAAATCCTCAGTCCTACATTTAATGAAAGGAGAGATGTGGCAAAGAGGTAATTTTATGTTTAATTAAAAGTGATGTTCTTCAGATCAGACAGTAAATACAAGTACATCCATTTATTGGGTAAAAATTAAGTCTTCTGTGGTACTTCAACAAAGTTACAGAGCCCTCAGTAAATGTACCTCCTTACTACAACTTTACCATGAAAGGTTTGGCTGACTCATCAAAAAACAAGCTCAGTAGCTTGAGACATCTGTGACTGGGATGAACACTTGGAGGGAAAATAATGGCACAAACAGCCCTGCAAACCCAGGGAAACGGAGAAGGTACCATACTGTAATCAGTCTTTCTCCTTGCAGATCACTCAATTTTTACTGGCACTTTACCACCTCAGATGTGAGGAATAACTAGAAACAGTTGGAGATGAATGTTCAATTTGAGCAGGAATAAAAAGTTGTTCAACAGAATTTGACTTGTTTCATTACACAGATTAATAATGGCTCTTTTCTGCAACGTGTACACAGGATTTTTATTAAGCAAGTGCCTGTTTATTTCACATTGTTCTACCAAAAGTAATAAATTCACTGAAGCTATACCTAACCTAGTGGCTCCATGACACACAACTTCATCTACTGCTGGTTGCCCTTCCCTTTCCCGTGTTACAGTCCTCATTGCAGTGCACTTAGTTATCAAACAGAAGACTTCCTTCTCCTTAATTCAAAATCTGAGTCACTTTAACAAAATTACATTCTTTGGCTGCTGTAAATGGGAAGAACCATATAATCTGTTCTTGCATCAACCACTGTTTTCCTTATTCCTATGGTAGATTTGCTGTCCCCTATGGCAAATATGCAATAAGAAAACCTACTTCTAAATCAACTACTAAATTATATATTATAGCTCTTGTCATTCAAAGCATATAATACACTGAGCACTATAATAACTGTCTCTACTAAATAACATGGAACTACAGCAGGCAAACAGAAGTGAAGCAAAAATTACTAGGTCCAAGCTAGAACTGTTTGTTGTACCTCCATTATTCAATGTATTATTCATTCTTAATGGGAAATTCCAAAAGAAAAAACCTTCTACAAATTACACTTGTAATTAGTTCCTAAATATTCCCATTAAAAATAACAGACAAATTAATTAGAGGAGAAATCATACATATTTGTCTTATTAAACTCTAGCACATCTGAGCCCAATGTACAGATATATTCTAGGTTCAATAATGAGTGGCCATATTAAAAGAGGACAAATAGTACAAAACTGAAAACAAAAAAAGTGTCATTTTTAAAGGGAAAATTAGTGCCAGTCAGATTGAAGCAAAGAATTCATGAGCAATACAGTCCTTGAAGTATATTCCTAATTTGCCTATTATTCCTAAAAGAAACTATACATTTTAGACCCTGAGTTCAAAATAGGACTAAGACCATGCCAAGTTTTATCCCAACCTTCTTTTAAACCACAAAAAAAGCTTTATTATTTAGGCAGTCTAGAATTATTAGCTTTGTGGAAGAAAAATACCCAACAGCAGTAAGCAATTATGCAGATGCACTTGTACTGTGGAAGTTAAAGGTTTATTATGCTTTCAGATTAATAAAAGAATGCCCCTGTATAGAGCCAGCCAATTCCTTTAAAAGTTTGCATTTCACATTTAATCTAGTCCTATAATTTAATCGTGATAGTCTTATGCACTAGGGTTGAAAAACTGTGTAATTATCTGAAAGCAAGATTTTTATGCATGAGATAATTACAGTGTGACTGACTAACCTAGCCCCACAGTATAGGCAAGAAGAGATGAACCAATTAATATTTGTTTATTGTTTTTATTTTATGCGACTCTTTCATATTCCTGGGTAAATATAAAAGATGATACAGACTATCACATTTATATGAATTTAGACCTTGAATACTTGCCATCTGTGAGAAGAGCACACTTTGAGAAAACTGTGAACATTATTTTCATTCTTCAACAAGAAATGAAGTATAAGCCTCTTAAGGAACAAAGGTTTGAGTCATAAAATTTTTTGAGAAATGAAAACTCAGCATAGTTAAGTTTACAGATCCCAAGATTGTGTGCATGATATTAGTGAACCATGAATGTGATTTTTCTATCATCTGACCTTAAAAACCTTTCTCCCTGTGTTCTTCCACTCATGAAACACTAGAACAAAAACGTACTAAGAGGAAAGGCAGGACATAACTTCTGTGTGGAGGAGTGGAAGCAGCCTCAAGGCAAGGACACCACTCAGTATTACTGCTGCTTAATCCTTGTAGGTAGGGTTACTGGAAAAAATTAGTAATAAAAAAGGGAATTTCCATCAATCAAAGCCAGTGTTTTTAATACCTAGTGGAAACAAACACAGAGGCATTGTACCTTTACGTTCTCAAGAGGAAGAAAATTGAAGTGATGTATATTCAGGAGAAACCATGTCAGGAAATTAAATCTAGCTTTTATCTCACGGTTCCTTTCTTTCTTCTCTCGTTTTTCCCCAGACATGGTCTCTGTTCATACAGCTTTACCCATCTCTGGCATCTGCACAGACCAGCTTTTACTTTGAATTTGTGGGGATAAGAGTTACTCAGGCATGAACACTTCTGTGTGCACACAGCTACAGGATCTGTACCCGTTTTCTCTGTCCAACACAGTGACCTATGTTGGATAGCCAAGACATTCCCCCCTGGAGTTGCATGAGTGAAGTATTAGGAGTCCCTGCTTCCTTTTCCTCCCTGCCTCGCTCAGCCAAAGCAGCTAAGCTGGACTGCAGAAAGATGGTTGCAGTAGGGAAAAGGTAATAAAAACAGCACAGCTCAGATAAGGTAATAAAATAACAAGAATAATCTTAATAAATATTTGCTGTGAAAGAAAAGAAATTGTATTTTTTTTTTTGCTTTTCAGTCGTGGGCAGGAGAGAATATAGGTCCTGTCAGGCATCCATCAGCTAGGAGAAGAAAAATACAATGAGCTGATTCAGTTTCTGTCACGTAATTTATTTTCTTAGCAAAGAGATTATTTTCTTTTGTATTTGCTCAATATAGATCATATCCACCAAAGCAAGTTTCTTTCAAATATCAATGTGAAAAAGCTTATCTACCAGTTGAAAAGAATGAAATAAACACTACCTTAATGTTCAACTTCTTCTGTTTTCTCTTCTGTCTGAAAAATTGCTAAACAGACAAAAATCTGCACTCTTTTCAATTTGGAGCTTTAATGAATATTTAGCTTCAAAGAATATCAATACAGAACAGAATTGTAAGCATGAAAGATTATATCCTCTTCCTGGTCTACTTCAGACTTAAAAACCAGTCATCACAAATCAGGATGATGTAATGTAGTTCTGCTGAAACATAATAAACTTAGAAAATTACTTAATTTCCATTACTGACTTACTGGTCTCCATTTCTCTACTAGATCAACTAGAGAGGCCTGGATTTGCTTAAATGCACCTGAACAACTTTAAAATGATTTAAGGAGAGACATAAATGGGTAAATAAAATATCCACTATTCATTAATAAGATTAGGATTTAAAAAGACTTACAAGTCTTACAAAGGCATATTTTCTTTCTGAGATGCACAATCATGAGGTGAATCTTACCAAGCACAATATGTTGGCTGCATTCAATCACACAACCAGTACAGGGAAATCTACCATTCCCCATAAAGTTTCATGCCCATGCCCTGTAGTTAAATGCCCAGTTTGGGCACCAAAATCTGGCACATTTATGCAGAAAATGAACAATCAAGTAACTGCTGAATGAGCTGCATTTAATATGCCTTTAATATGGTGGCCTTGCTGTGATTCCTGCCCTTATCCATGCTTATACTCTGCCATTTCCAGCAAGTTCCAAGTAGCTCATAGGCAAGCAAAAACATGGTTATAGGAACTATTTAAGTGTTTACAAACTGTAAGCACATAGAATTTCAAGTATCTCGATTGTCTACCCATATCTCTAGATTTACACCTGTATACAATTTACATTTACCTATTGGTCATAGAAACACTCCTTGACACATCAGTAACATTTTAACAGTAATGGCAGTAACACTATCCAACAAGAGCAAGTTTTTTTATTACTTTTTATTACCAAAAAAACCCAAAAACACAACAATTCTCTCCTTCCAAGAATTTACCTGAAAATGGTGAAGTTGGTATCCACTGGAGAGGTTTTACAGTAGTAGCACTTTGAATTTATTGCTGTTATACACATAAAATCACAACATGAATAAAGCAAGGAAGCAAACACAGGACACACTCTTACCAGAGCACAGGGGTCAAGCCTCAGCTGTTCTGAATTTTGTGAGACAAACTCACTGTTTTGGGTGCTTTTCTGAAAACTGCAGGCCAGCAAAGGTTGGAAAAGGTGGCTTGAATATGCACACAGCAGCATTCTCCTCAAAAGCCAGCTGAGCTGTTTGACAGCACTCTGAAATGAAAAGGTACATGTGACTACTTTTCACACAAATTCACACTTCTACTTAAACAAAATGAATATTTCTAGCCAATAACTGAGCATTCTAATTTGCCTCACTTTTATTATCACTAATTAAACCCATTTGTTAAAAAAGCTGCAACAGACAAAGGCATATGGAAAAGCTGAATGATACTAGTCTGTCATACAAGCCAAATATCTTGGCAACATTTACTGAGTTTTGTGCTAAAACCTTGATCTAATCATAACAAAACACAAATATTGGCAAATATTGGCAGCTTCCCTATGTTCACAAGGAAACATAATCCTATAAAACCAATGTAATGTATTAACATTGAGGTTTTTCTAGTTGGTGTCATAAGAACCATTCACAGACGCACATATGGTGTTAGAAGTCATTAATACTATTAATATTATTTTATTAATTATTAGTTGTGTGAATGAGCATCAGTTCACACTTCTGGGCCCACTTCAAAACAAACAGGCAAAAACCCCAAACACAACAAGCACACCATGCTTTCCTCTGCCTAATTCTAATCATCAGAAGGAATAGTGCTGTCCAAAAAAATTCAATTTTATCATATTCTTACAGAAATTTCAAAGAGCTTTCATTTTGTAGCACTTCAGGAAGTAAGAGCTGTGTGAATGGCAGGAACTCAGGCCAAAGATTTAGGCAGTTTCATCCCAAAACAACTCTTTCAACAGTTTATTAATCTATTTATTAGTTCATTCATTTGTTAATGGTGGAAGACCCATTAAAATGCATTAAGCCACATCTTCAAGTTCTTCATCTTTCTATGTTAATGGTTAGCAAAGATGGTCTTTCTGAGAACACAGATGACAACTGGACAAAAAAACCCCACAATTACTACATGTATTTACCTTGCTCCTTCACAAATTTCTGCACAAGTGAATCTTAAAACCAGGCATTAAAAGCCAGAATTTTCTAAATTGGTGCCTAGTAACACTGAACATCATACATCACCAAGGAACTAGTTGCTGGATGGCCTTGAAGACAGGAGGAAAACCATGACTGTTCCTCAAGTTTCCAGGTAGCACGGAGTAGAGTTAAAAAAAAGATAAAGTTATAAAAATAACATTGTACTAGTGTGCTACAGAAATAATAAGCATTTGGCAATGGGGCAAGCAAATCTTTTACCTTGTAGGGGCCTGTATTTGTTGTTCAAATATCAAATAATAAAAGGTTAGACAGTTTTTCATTTCATATCTGTAATATTTTAAGTAGCTATCTTTAATAAAGCAGCACACAAAGCTCAAATAATGACCTGAAACAGCACTATTTTACTGAAATGCCTTTGTAAAGCAATGGGGCTGCTGCTTTTTAAGTCAAATTTCATTTCAAGCAGTAATTTTAATAGCTACTTTAGACCCACCCCACTCCCTTAAGGGGGTGTTGGGTTCTGATAAAACCAAAATCATGAACTTGTTTTCTTCTAAAAGAAAAACATGCTTTAGTAATAGCTGTTTCTTTTATTAGCACCCTGCTGGTCGGTTTATTAAGTAGAGTGGGGGGGATATATAAGATAAGGGAAATAATAACTCCTCACACATGAGGGCAATGAATAGGGTTAACCCCCACTTGCCCGTAAGTGCTCAGCGGCATCTTTTCACCATCCCCGGGGGCTGACAATTCAGATTTAAATTCAGGTAGATAGATTTAAATTCAGATAGATAGATTTAAATTCAGATATAAATTCAGATGATATAAAATAAAACCACAAGCAGAGGGAAAGGAGTGACCTTGCACCCCAGTCTGTGCCACGGCCGAAAGCGAAGCAGCCTGCAGGGGATGTGGCACAGACGGGCCGCAACCAGCCCCTCAGAGGGCTTCCCCCCTGAAAAACGAAGTTCTTCTTCCCTGAGGCAGAGATGAGAGGAAACCCTTCCCAACCACAGCGTTAGCAGCCGGCATAGACCCACTAACCTGCCGGGAGAGCGCCAAACAGCCCCGAGGAGCGGGAGCCCCGCCATCCCCTCACAGCCGAGGGCAGCTCTGAGGGAGCGGGGTAATGAAGCCTCCAAAAAGGGCGTGAAACTGTGAGGGGCGGGGGCAAAGAAGCCTTTAAAAGGGGAGGAAGCGGTGAGGGGCAAAGGTGACTCCAAGAAGGAAGGAAACTGTGAGGGAGCAGTGGGCAAAAAGAGCCTCTAAAAAGGGAGGGAAAGCGTGAGTGGCAAAGAAGGCGCAGAAAGGGTGTGAAAGCGTGAGGAAGCGGGGCGCAAGAAAAGCCTCTAAAAGGGTAGGGAGCTGTGAGGGGCGAAGAAAGTTCCAAAAGGGCAGGAAAGAAGGCTCTGAAAGGGCAAAAAGAGGTGAGGGGAGCAGAAGGCTCTAAAAGGGTGAGAAAGAAGGCTTTAAAAGGGCAGAATACTGCGGGGAGGCAGTGGGCAACATTTTTGCCCTCAGACCTGCCTCAGGAACAGCACCCAGGTGAGGAGATACTGGTAAAGCCTCCAGGTGATTGCTCGCTCAGCTGTGTTTGGCAAGTTCATTTTCGTTGCTCACGTTCTTTTTTTTTTTTTTTTTTTGTGCACTGTTTGGTAGGTTTTTTTTTATTTGGGGTTTCTTTTTCATTTGGTTCTAAAAGCCCCCTCAGAGCCTTGTGGGCAGCCCTGAGGGACCCCAGACCGTCCCCTTCCCTCCCATGAAGTGCCTCCCTCAGTGCCCCACACCTGAGTGAATAAAACACCCTCAGGAAGTCCCGTTTAAGAGAGACACCAAGTGTGCACTGCTTGCACATTATTTAAGGAGACTGTCTTCTGGTGTTCCTCAGTTCTTGTTAGAAGGTGGGTATCAGCACAAGAAGTGGTTTAAAGCCAGGTTACTGGTGAAGGGCTGAGTTAGGAGGGCTGAGCGGCCCCACTGGGCCTGCTCCCCCAAACACCACTCCCCTCTGAAAGATGTTTAAGCTAAATCACAACTCCAGCAAGCTAAACACAGAGCAGGTGAGTAACTAGCAATGGTTCAGTGTTGACCAGTTGTTCATTAGGCCTCCATGCCTAGGTTCTCTCTCCGAGTAAGTTTGGGGGATATTTACACAGACCGACAACCAAACTTAGGCTCTGCAAAGTCCAATAGAGAAATCGTGATTGCATTTCTTTTTTTTTACTTATTACAGGTGATTGTTGAAACAGAACGGAGGACTATTGCGGCAGCATTGGTATGAAATTTATGAAAGAAATTATTGATTTATGTTATGCGTGTGGCTGTTTGTTCTGAGGATTTTTCTATAAAGCAAGTAATGTTTATGAAATATGAAATGCTATTTTAAAAATCTGAAGAAACGGGGAACAGTGAAAACTGACAACTCACTTCAAATCTGACACAGCCTCTCCAACACTGATTACTAGTTTATGCAGTGTTTGCTTTTCTAAGTAATTTAAGCAATACATTTTTAAATACATCGTCTATTACCCAACTCCTGCATGTTTAATGACTGCTGTGTAGTCAAAGTCTGGAGGACTCTGTAAACTTTCTTTTACATGGCTTACAAATCTTCTTACTTAAACCATAGTTGTTCTCATTTTCAGTCTGAACCAAGAACAGTCTATGGAAGCCTAATGGCAGTGTTGCTTTGTTGCAGAATCTCACAATATCTCCTCTTTAATAAAAGAAAAGGAATTCTTGTCCCATTTTCCTCTCACAGTGTGGCAAATGCATCCTTTTTATTTCAATCTCACCATTTTTCATGTATTTAAATACTGTTCTTTTGATTACTTCTTAAATCTCTCTGTATTTCACCTATTAAATTCTGCATTTGTGATTTTTGTGGATTCAGGCACATTCATTCAGTTTTACTTTTTGAAGGAATAGTTCTATTTGTGATTATTACTAGCTTGATGTCATATTCTGACTTAAGCAATCGTCAGCACCTGTTAGATTTCCCAGATATTAATAAAAGTATTATCTCAGTAACTGTAGTTCATACTCCTTTCCAGTAGCTAATGTAGTTATGATATATTGATTAGATCTTTTGCCTTAAGATGTTACTCTAATTCTAAATAAGTTTAAGCTGTTCTTCTTTATACCCTCTCTTCACTCTCACACTGAGTTTTTGGTCCAGATTCAAAGGAACAAACTGCAGACTTAAGCTGACAGATAATTGTATATAACAGCAAATACAAGGAAGTATTTAGTAATTCTAAAACTTTCATGTTATCTAGGGTATCATTTTTCCTTATTTATGTCATGAACAGGGGAAGCACAGCTGGAAATCTCATTGTACGAGCATGGGAAGCTTTTACCTAGTCATTTAAACAGCTTAATCTTACTATGTGCTGATGTAACTGTGAAATGTGTTCTCTTTGCATTCCTAATTACTATAGAGCAGATGGCAAGGCTGCTACTTTAAAGCAGCAAGCCTATTTTAAAAACTCTGTGGTGATTCTTCACTCTTAAAGAAGTTTACTGTGGTCTATGTGGGGGGGGTGGGGAAAAGCTCTTTTTATTTCTTTTTTTTGGCTTCCATGTTGCTAACCTAACATTCTAAATAATTTCAGCATGTTTTCAAAGGTTCTTGCTAGATTTGAACAGTTCCCAGAGAAGTTACCTGACCAAGAGTATGATTTTTATCTAGCTAAAGGAGAAAAATGTCATGGCATTTTTAATACAGAATACCATGAGCATCTTATTGAATATGAACACAAGTTAAACAAATGTGTATTTCAGATATCATAAGTTGATTGTAGCTACAACAATAACTCATTTTTTATTTATTTTTTTAAACAAAAAAAAGAGGGGAGTTTATAGAATTCATCATTTGAATATTAGGTATAGAGGCTGCTATGTTTGAATCCCAAAGACTGTCTCAAGTTCTTAATAACCATTAGAACAGCCCTATACTGAGAACTGGCTTTAATATTCTGCTTTTTATTCACGAGAACACAATAAAACAGAAGAAAAGAAAAACTTGATCAAAATTAATGCATTGTGAAGTCGGTCTACCTCTGCTTACCTTATTACTTTGTAATAGTCTTTCAAAATTCTGTCCATGAATTCCATGTTCTTAGTCACAGTCAGGAAAGGCTTTTGGGGAAGTACTAGTGAGGTAAGTTTTCTTGCAACTGTTTTATTGTTACACTGCTACCTATGCAGATTAACAGTAGTACTGCAATGTAAGTGTGCTGAACACATTTGCTCGACACATAAACCATTACAGGCTCAATTTGGAATTCCCATTGGTCATTTCTGCTCAGGGGAGGTTTTTCTGTTTTTTTGTCTCATGTTTCTCCTTAGTAGTGACCCACTGACCTGTCCCTTGTCTGCTCAGTACCGTTTCCAGCTTGTTTGGGTTTTATTTTCATTTGGAGTGCATGTTTTGATTTTATATAGATTATTCAAAACACACTGAGACACAACAAAATGTAAATTACAGCACTGTTGGAATTTACTCTGCATTCACTTGGTTTTGTCTGTGCACTGCAGTTCTTGGCCCAAACTGTTCTTGTCTCATCGCTTTGCAACTAAGCTGAGAACAGGGAATTTCAGTGGGCAGAATTAGCATTACAGAGTTCTTTTATCTCCAGAGCTGCTGAGATCCTTGGCACTGCAGATGTGGAACTCCTTTGATTTTGGGCTCTTGTGGTAACTCTTCCTTTCTAGAGTTCTACTTGTTGCAGTGATTTACAGCTAAAACTGCTATCAGCTTTTTCCAAACTTCATGTGCGTAATTTTGCCTTTCCCAGTATCCAGTTTTCAGTCCCACTTTGTTTTCCAGAGAAATATTGCTGCTAAAATCAGCTCCCTGTTCACCCTTCAGCATTCTGTGTGTGGAGATGGTGGAACTCAGCCAGTTCTGTCCATCTGCAGCCAGACAGTTGTCTCCTCACTGTAGCTAGATTGGCTTCAGCTCCTTAGCAGCTCTCTGGCTCCAGTTCCATACTTGAAAGGTTCCTAGAAGATCAGGCAGGGATGATGGATGCAATGGCACTTCAAGGGAAAATAAAAAAAAATGGTGGGTGGGGGAAACTACATGGCCACGACAGAAGGAAAACTTAGAAATAAAATAGGGACAGCACAACCATGACTAAAGCTGTATCATTCAGCTTTCATTCTTATTTTAATCTAAAAGGTCCAGTTCTGTAGGTAATCAACTGCCTTAAAACAGTGCAGAGCAAAATCCAATGTACAAAACCTTAGTTGTGATTTTAAGAAAAAATAGAGTGAGTACACTGAAACAGATAATCTCAGTCAATATTTTGGTTTTCCTTTTTTTTCATGAGGTAAGTGATAGGTAAGTCTCTACATTTATTGTAGTACCTTCTTAACATACTTTGGCTTTTAAGAGAGCTCTGTCAGCCAATAATTATCATTGTACTTGAGAGGTTTCACAGTTTCAGGATATCAGTAAATTCATCACTTTACTGACAGCATTGAATAGTTTGTCTGTATCAACTATAAAAATGATTTTTTTTCCCCATAATATATACCTTATATAGGTGATATTTTATACTGTTCACATAAAAATAGATTTTTTTTAAAATTTATGTACTTTTAAAATATAGGTTCTGTTGGATATATATTTAGAGTCAGGCTTAGTTATTTAAATCAGTTCCTCGTCAGCACCTGACTTGGTATCAGCAGCTACACATTGAACAATAGATTTTTAAGATGTGACTTCTGGCTCATAGTTCATAAACATCCAAGTGGAAGTTAAACTTCTGCCAGCTCCTATGGAAACTGCACAATTGTCCTTTACCAGAATGTCTTACTGAGAGGAGTGATCTGCTTCTCTAGAGTACATTCCACTTCTGTGATTTTCTTTATTTTGGAGAATCAAGAAATATTTAGGGATTATGTTCCAGCTGCTTTATTTTTTTCATTAAAACTTCCAGTGGGATAGTATGATCTTTTATGTGAGATTGCTTTCACTGGAGATTACTACCACAGACAGATGGTTTTCTTCATTGCCTGCTCTAATGGACTGCACGTTTACAGGAGCAGCAATAACTATCTTCAATGAATATCTTCAAAATTAAGGGCCAATCCACCTGTAGGAACTTTTTTTCAGCCATATATTGCAGACTGAGGCCAGGAGGAGGTAACTTTTAGGTAGCTAAAGAATATGTGATGGGTAAAATTTAATTGTATTCAACTATAATAGTAATTCATAGATGTGAGCTCAAAATATGTTTTAAGTTATTTTATCAGTCTGATTAATGCAGTTCATTGGTCTGATGTAGGCAGTGTTCATCCCACCAGAGACCAGGAGAGCAATGATGACTAAGACCACCTCCTCCTCACTCATGTAGGCCAGAATTCCATGCTTGGCAACTCAGTATGTACCTCATAACTTGAGTTAAAGGATCAGAAAATCGTGTTTGGGAAAGATGGAATAGGATTTGGGGTGTTCTAGCTTTGTATCAATGCAATGTCATCAATCCTCAGGAGCTGGAATTAGAAATTATCACTGCATGAGTAGCCAAGATGCTGGAAGCCAGCAGCAAGTGCTTCAAGAATGAGTTTGGCACTGTTAGGCCAGTACACAGCTCATCAACAAAGCCTAAAAGTACAAGAAAATCGATATTTGTATTTTATATTTGCCTTCAAAAAGCAGACCGACTAAAAGTGAAAGAAAAAAGAAATTTAGATTAAACTGGTCAGCATAATGGGCTCACAGTTGTAAGGGTTAAAAAAGGCAAAAAATTAATCACCTAGTTCACTTTGGGATTTGCTTAATAGTCAATCATATAACATTTTTTTACTGAATACATTTGAATTGGTTTCTTCAGTGAAAAATACTCTGCTCTATCACATGTTCAGTGTGTGCAACCTGACAAGAACTCGAGTAAGATAAATGACATTTCAGTTCTGCTTCTGAATTTTTTTACTGCCCAGTGGTTATCCTGGTTATTCCTATAGAGGAGAAGCTGTAAAGCTTGGGAGACCCGTTGTTTCTTCAATTCTTCTCATAAATGCAGTTAAAAGACTGGAGTATAGACATGGAAAGTGTAAGAGGTGGTGCCAAAAGGAGGTAAAGAAGTAAAACAAGGAATGTAATGAATACCATGTTGGTTTTAGTTGTGCTAAAGCAGTACAAGCCACTCATGAGCAAAAGGCTTTCACTGCCCCTAGAATACCAAGGCCATCATTCACACAGAAAGTCTCTGAAGGACTACTTAGTTTGATTATGTAGATGCAAAACTGCCTGATTGATTAATCAGCTAGGAAGTGACAGCTCATGGAAATATTTGGCCACAGTCTAAAAGAGAAAAATGAGGGCATAAAACTAGCAGTACAAGGATAATTCTCCATTCATTACAGACTGTGCGATAGAAAAGGTTTGAAAATTAGTTTTGATTATGAAGCCTGGTTCAGCATCAGCCTCTTACTTTCTCATTAGCACTTTTGAAAAGTAAGTCATGTCAGTATATTTCTTGCACAGCCACTCCGTTTCTGTGCTTGTCTTACTTTTCTGCATCACTGTCCTGGAAGGGATAATTTCCACTTGGATAATTGTCCTCCTGTCATTTAATTGTAAGCCTGAAAACATCAGATATTTTAAAGTATGATGTATTTTCTCCACTTTCTGTATATTTGCCTTTAAACAGACATAGACATACTGTGTAACTGCAGGGCCTGGATGTTCAGGCTGCAGTAATGCTTACTGAGCATTACTACAAGGTTTTGTTCCACCTGAACTAGATTATATGGATTCAGGTTATGTTGGATTATTTAAGTGAAGACAAAAATCTAGGAAAAGGAGAAGGGTTTTTTGAAGGGCTTTTGCTCTCTGGGAATCACGTTAGACTTAATACTTCTCTGTTTCTTCCTTTCTTCTAATTTTTATTATGACATCTGTTGCAAATACAGCATGCTTAGCTGAATGTGAAAAAAACAAATGTAAAGCACCTTAAAATGAAATCAGAGATTATTTTTTAGGATAATAGCATAGTCTGCACCAAGCTCTGCCATTCTATGCAGAACAAGGGCAACCAGAGAAATCTCCTGGTGTTTCTGAGATGACCATTTAGTCCATCCTGGACTGTTAATAATTATGAAGGATCTCTTTCTTCATTACACGTGTGTACCATGGCTTTTCAACCCCAGCTTAGAATTTACTGAGGGAGTAGTACTAATAATGGAAGTGTTCATTCAATAATAGCAAACAGAGATCTGCTTCATTAAGGTAGCAAACAAAATGCTTATCATTATGCAATGTGATCCTTGGGACAGCAGCTCTGATTTGTTCCTGCCAACAGCCATAGAGATGCATCTTCTGTTCCTAGGCATTCATTACATGAAAGAGTTTTTTTAAATCTCCAGTTGAAATAATGTAGTGGGTTGACCCTGGCCAGCAGCCAAGCCCCCACCAGTCACTCTCACCCACCCCTCAGCCAGATAGGGAGAGAATTGGATGAGCAAAAGTGAGAACTCGTGGGTCGAGGTAGAGACAATTTAGTAAGTGAGGCAAAGCTTCATGCATAAGCAGAGCAAAATAAGGGATTTGTTCAATACTTCCCATCAGCTGGTGGATGCTTAGCTCCTGCATTGAAAGCAGGGCCTCAGTGCTCATAAGAATTACTTGGGGTGCCATAACTGTGAACATCTCCATCTCCTCCTCTGTGCCCTAAGCTCTCCTTTTTGAGCCTGTCATAAGGTAAGGAATGTCTCGTAGGTCAGTTCAGGCCATCTGCATCCACTGTGTGCCATCCCAGCTTCTTGTGCCATCCCAGCCTACTCACTGAGCAGGGAGGAGGTGAGAGAACCTGCTGCTGTGTAAGCACTGCAGCAACAGCCAAAGCACTGGTGTGTTAGCACTGTTTGAGTCCCAAATCCAAAACACAGCACCACAGAGGCTGCTGCGAAGAAAATTAACTTCATCCGAGCCAGACCCACTACAAACAGCTGTAAGCAATGGACTACACTGAAAAGCAGCTTTGCAGAAATCTCTGAGATTTTTCTAGGCACTTCTGCCACTGTATTCCTACTGTAGATCTCCCTTGCACATGGTGTCATCAACCCTTTTGGAAACATTCCCTAGATAGGAGTCTACTTACTGAGTGTCTTGTTGTTTGCTGCTACCCATCACTTCATCACTAAATACCATCAATATGATGGTTTTCAACATTTTCCAGTTCTTCTCACATTTAAAGAGAACTTAGGTTTTAATTGCTTTTTTTAATTGTTCCAATCTTTGAATAAGGATATTTCTTCATTTATTTTGTGGACAATAGTACTGAATAACATAGGGTAAGAACTGAAGCATTAAAAACAGATGAGAATTGTTTATGAATGTCTGTGTTACCTGCTGGAAACAGCTCCTGAAAGACTACCTTTTTTTCCTACCTTTTTCCCCTTTCTTCTTTAGTTAATGGAATTTCTCTGTGGCCATCTTCTTATATATGTTCTCTAGTACTTTTTTGGTATAAATGAAATTATTCTCTAACATAGCATTCAGTTGCCCTGCAAATGTTAGTATTGCTTAGGTAATCAGAGTTCTGAGAATTTATTTCTGAACTAGAGCAGATCTGCCTAGTGTTGACATCTTTGAAAAGGTTGACTACTTGAAATTCAGTTTTGCCTGGGTGATCCTGCCATTTTCCTGAGAAAAGGAAAGTGTGACATTAACAGTTGTTAACATTTTGTTACAGGGCACTTATTATGAAATGACACCTGAAGTATTCTGTATTTCAACAAATTATTACTGAGGATGCATTTTGCTTTTGAATTCAGGGGATGATGTTGAATTTAATATTCATTCAGAAGTACTCAGTGCAATTTACAATGACAACCAAAAATAATGAATAATATATTTATATCATCCATTAATAACCATCCATCCATTTAAAAGTTTCATCCTAATGCATTCTGGAAATCTGCAAATTAATTATGCAAAACCCTGAATGAATATAAAATTGAAATGCTTAAGAATTTAAATGATGCAATTAAATACTATTGCAGGTAACTTGAAGTTATTTTCTTCTAATACTTACTCATCAATCTTAATTTCAGTACCACCATTTAGAAACAGAATCAGCTCCTATATCTTGTCAAAATATTGGAAGTTTGAGCAAAGACTGTATTCCTATTCCTTTGATTACATTATTTCCAGACATGAATTTAAACCTTCATTTAAACAGAACTACCCTTTTTAAAGACAGATTACAATGCTTCAAAATCAAGAGGATGAGATCAGTGGTCTCAACTCTCATTCTTTAAAAACACCCAACAAATCCAGCAATGAAAAGTGATCTCAAATCATAGCTACCTAAAAAATTCTATTACTCTCTACAAATATCAGCCTGAAAATCTGGGGTGAGTGAGGACTCTTGTCCATTGGAGAGGTTCTCACAGCAGTTGTTTAGCTGTGCTGCAGCTCATAGATAGACCTTTTTGTGCTTTAATAGTAGTGACACACTTTTAAAATCTCTCACCCAGCTTCACAGTGTGGACTGGAAGGCAGTTCATGATGCTAAAGACTGTTACCTTAATAAGTCACCATTACTGAACAGGTCAGCCTTGGAATCAAGTTTTCAAGACAAAACAACAGGATAGAAAATAAAAATTTGAGTGAAGGCAGATGGTCTGTAGGGTAGGCAAGGCTGAAACACTTTGGGTAAAAAAGTTTGAAAATACTTTGATTTTAAAGAGCCTGGTTTAAACTCTGGGGAGAATGTTTGTTTTGTTGAGGGTGAAATTATTGAAACACTCATTTTGAAAAAAAGCTTGAGAAGGATATCTATCTTATGAAAAATAGTTAACTTTTTTCCTGTGTTGTTTTCATTCTCTTTTCACATACAGCAGTAAAATACGTAAATTACAGTAGTAAAATATCAGATTTGACAGTTTTCAAACTAAATTTAAGCTAATGAAAAATGTGAAGAAAGTTATTTGGAAGTGAAGTAGTTTTTTTTAATTAAGTGTGTTTTGTCAAATCACACATTCTTAGGTTGCATTATCAAGTCATATGTTTTAAAGGCATTAACTATTTTTCATATGTTCTTTAATAAATACAGTCTAAAATCCCTCACTACTTTGACTTTTAAATCCTGACTGTCAAATACGATTTTACATTAATACAAGGATTTTATATGTGCATACGTATCCACACATTATATTTATTAAATAAAATCTAACATTTGATTAAAGGTTTGACCACAAGATTTTTGACAGCTGCTACTGAAGTTCCTGTATGACCTCATTTACCCTGGTATTTTCATTGACTAGGTTTTTTTTTTTACTTCAGAGAAAATAACCTGATTTTATTATAATTTTTCTCCCATTTCGAAAGCAAAGCAGTGAGTTCAGCAGCATATCAAATTCAAAGAGCTGTGTCGTTGCAGAACAAAAATGGGATGTTTTTTCCTTCTCTTTCAGAGAACAACTCACAGGAGCACAGAAACCTGAGGGAAGAGGAGGCCCTTTGCTGATGTAGGGATGTTGACTGAGCAGGGTAAAGTAGCCTTGGACTCCCCTGGAAAGGTAATCAATGTCCTCGTTTCAATCTTACAGAAGTTCTGCCATCTCATCAGAAACACAGGAATAAATATTTAGCTTCCTTCCTCTCCTCCCCTGCCACCATGACTCTCTGGATGCAGGGCGTTAGCTGTTGCATTAGTTTATTGATCTTTTAATGTAGGCTCTGACTTGCTTCAGGGGCGCTATAAATACCATATCGTGAAAGTCCTGCCATATCAATATTCATTTATTTTTATTGATTGCTTGCCACTGCTAAATTCTGGGGACTGAATTAATGTATGCTGAATAACTACTTCGATTAATGAAGCAAAAATTGGCTCGAACAACCTACACAAGCTACAGAAATGTTTTCTATTACAAAGATAATTATTTCTTTTTTTACAGTCTGCAATTAGTTTCATAATTTGACTTATCCTTGGGATGTCACTAGAAGACACAGAATAATGAAACAGAAGCTATTTATAAACTTTCATTATTTACAATATCATACAAGAACATCCTTACTATAAGTCCTTATTTAAACACTGGAACTAATAGGTGAATGTGACCAACTTCAAACATTTCAGAAGGTGAAATTTTAGAAGATTGATTTGAGGTGTTTCTTTTCTGTGTGACTGTTTTAGCACACAGAAAAAATACATCCATGTCAGTGTCTATTACTCATACACACAGATATACTGTTGGATGAGCTATAACACAAGGTGGGTGAATATATTCATGAGTGCTTATTCTGAAACATGGTCAAGGTGTCATAGTTGTGCTTTCTATTTCCTCCTTTGCACAGCAGGTTTCTCTTCACAGCACTTGTTTTTCAGGTACCAGTCAGTCTTTATATATTTGACATTTGACTTTTATTGAACTGCATCTTTTGCAAAAGATGGTTTTTTTCCTTTTCTCCTTGTTAAATGTAATGTAGGCCTCTTTTTTTTTTTTCTTTTTTCCTTGAGAATTCTTCTCTAAACCTTAAAGTCTGCTAGTAAAATCTTCAAAACTGTGATGGTATAAGAGCCAGGGTTTCTTTTGTTGGGGTTCTCTCCCCTGAGGCACCCATCTCTAGCTGTTATTTTTTTATTGCCCCATGATTAAATTATTTTGAATACCAGGATGTCAAGACTCTGCTATGGGAAAACTGAGACCAAGCCAGTAAAGAAACCTGGTCTGACTGTGTGAGTGTGGGGGTTTAAGTACCTAAGACTAATTTATTTTCATTTCAGAAATGGCATATTTTTTCTTTGCAGTATTTGTAAATGTCCTGGGCTCTTTTGACTAACCTGAAGCCATTTGTCTTTTAAACATACTACAAAAAATGCAGAGAATAATTTCGAATGAAAATCCAGAAGTTTGGGTGTGTGTTAACTTACCTGATTTGTTGGGCTGAAGTTCTGTAGGGTTTATAAGGCATTAGCATGAGAGATTTTATTATGCAAAGAAATAAAACCATCACACCTAAACTTTGATTTTATTTAGGTAGAAATCTCATGGGAGACATCAAAGAGTATGACTTGGGTTTTGTATACACGTATTTATAATATTACAGCCTATTTTAATGGACATTTTTCCAGTGGAAGATAAACTTGGTTTTAAAGTTTAAATGGAGAAAAACTTAGATAGTTCCTATGTATTTATTTACATTTTGTAATTATAATATTTAATTAATTTTTGCTATATTTTTATAGTCTTATATTCTTAATTTTTTTATTGTCGTTTATATGACAGTATAAATGACATACATTTCCATCCCTTAGAAGAGGTGAAATTATGTCCAGTTCATTCCTTTTTAGACCTGCCTGTTAAATGGGAATACCAAAAGCCATTTTTCCCCTCACATGAAGTTGTTAGATTATATTGTCAAGCTGTAACTTATCTCTATATATAGCACAGGCATATATATGCCTTTAACTTATCTATATATATAGCACAGGCATAGGCTTACTGTTACTAGAGAAGTTATGCTGTGTCTTCTTCATTTGGGCACAAAGATACAATGACAAATACAGAGACTGCTACAGGAAACTGTCCTTAGGCAGGGTTGAACTGATACAATGGAAGGACAAATGCTCATTTTGAAGATTAATTGATTGTGAATGCCCAAGTTTAGGAGGGATCCAACAAGACCCAGGCACATGCACTAGATTAACAAATAGAAACTGAAAGCTTTGAGACAACTTTTGAAACATTTTCTTTTCCAAACCTCACCATTTCAGTTTTCCTTAGATCAGCTTCCACCAGCTGCTCTTACAGGAGGTGATTTTCCGTGGCTAGTCAAACATCCACAGAGGAATCCATGTTGAATCTGCTCATGTTACACGTGTACACGTGATGATACAGCAAATGACACATCATCAAATGTAATGGTGCAATGTTGGCAGATAAAGCATATCCTATCTTGTAGTGTCTCCCCAGAGAGAAAATCCCCCAGACCTCCCCAAACAAGTCACTTCATATCAGATAAGAATGTGGTCTTCTGGCTTCTCAAGTATCTTAGTAATATGTGTGGTTATGACATCTAATCTTAGCTTATATCATTCATACCTTAGTACATGGTATGATATATTGTAGTGTAATGGGATTGATACAGCCTGATTTGCAGAGCTCTCAATGACAAATGGGTTTGGAAAATGGGTGAAGAAAAGGTCATTTCTTCGATATCATTGTCAAACTCTTTTCTACAAGAACAATTGGTTTAAAGGATTATCAAGAACTGAAGAGGATTTGCTGTCACATTAGATACAGGTCAAGAGTTTGCGAGTTTTAAAAGGTAATTAACATAAGTATTTTAAGTGGTATTCTGTGTATAAGAGTGGGTTCTGCTTCTGTGTGCATATAAACTCAAATCTGGCTTGCAAGTGTAATTCAGTCATGGGGGAAAAAGATGGAGCTGTTCTTGCAACAGCTTTGCAAAGCACAAATTCTCAACAGCCTCTACTTCAAAGAGAGAATACCTGGATCCCATTCCCCCAAACACAAACCCAGTGCTCCTGTTCTGGCAACCTGCCTGTTCAGCTGATGGCCATAGAGAACAGGGAGCTCTAATTCTTTCCCAGACACACACTCCCCTTTCAGCTGTCTTTTGTTCCTAAATCTTGGTCTGTTTTCAGAGAGAAAACTCCTGATTCCCTTCTAAATCCGTACTTGAATATGTACCCCAGGAAAAAAAAACAAACCAAACCAAAAACCAACCAAACAAAACAACAAACCAACCATAGATAGGTTAATTAAACTTCTCTAAATCCTGTCACATTAATTTCTTTAAAGGAGAAAGTCCATGAATTCATCACTGATACAGGATGTACAGAGTTTAACTTTTATTTTGAAGTCTATCATTGGCCTGCTGAATAACATAAGGATTTGATTATCTCATGGCAGTTACCCCATTTATAAAGTACTGATAAAGATGTCACTTACTTTGTAAAATGTTTTCAGAGCTGTAGTTTCTATGAGAGGATTAGTTTGTAATTCTGTCAGCAAACCTACTTATATTAATCAAACCCCCAATCATACCATCAGTCTTAAATTTTGGGTTTAATTCTTTCAATAATGCCAGTTTGTTGCTCTGCAGACAACACTATAGGCTAGGCACTGATGTGTCTCAGAAGCCACTCCATCTCTTCCCTGCATGTTGTGCTGTTCCTCCTCCCTCCTGTTCCTGAGTAATCCTCCTTTCAATTTTAGCGAGTCAGACAAATGTTTCCAAAACAATCTTTGAATGATGGCTTTGTAAGCAGCTAAGTGAAAAGGGAAATGTGCTGTGCAAAGCTTCTTTGTTTATTGCTTTTGCTGACTGCCTGAAAGTGAGGTCACAGTAAGCTCAGAGGGCTTGATATAAATGAAATAATTTAACAAGAAAATACATCTTCAGAAAGATGACACTGCAAAATGCCACACTTACCAATCTCACATACATACCTATCATGGTTGTCATTAAAATGTGATTATGTATAAATGAAAATATACATGGCTTCCAGATTTATACAACTCAAGCATATTACTACTGTAGTTTTACATGAAAACAAATCAATCCAGCATCAAAATGAATGCGTGAAAGCAAACAGTTTCCGTTCCTGGGGTCATCACAACCTCACTGAGACTGGGGGGTCTCCCAATGATATAGAAGCAGAAAATGGTGGCAGCATTCTCTCAATGCTGCTGGCAGAAAGAGGGATGGATTTTCAGAGGAAAGAGTTCTGCCATGTACCCTTTATGTATGTTCACTGGTTCCTTTGGCTGTAAATGCCTTTACATCTGAGCAAAAACAATAATCGCTTTTAAAAAGTTCAAGAACCATGTTAGCAAATATTTTTTCTATTGACCACAAATATAATCATAAAAAATTGGATAATATCTGCCATTCCTATGCCAGAAATCAGTAGAAGTTCTAAAATAGCAATCATCATACATTTATGCAACCAGATTAACCTTGGGCTCTGGAATTTATGGCATTAATACCATTAATTTCTAATGAGCAATGTAAAAATACCTAAGATGACAGGAAAACAGGTTTTGTTATTTTTTATTATGTGCCATAGCAATGCAGAGATTTTTTTGGCTTATTTTTCTTGGATTTTAGCAGACAGTGTTATTCAACCAGTAAAATGTATGTAGGAAAGTGGATGCATGTTCCCACACTTTTTTTAAGAACAAAAATTACTAAGATACAGAGTGGAGATCAGAAGTCAAAAGTTGCTTCTGTATGGAGCGTGAAGAGTAACAATATTTTTTTGCTGGTCTATAGAAACCTGTGCAGAAGAAATAAAATTGCTATCTTAGGTATTTAAAGGTGAAAAAAGCAGTTCTATGTCCCTGCTCCTCTCTGAACAAGCACTTAGCTGCTTTGCTGCTCTTTTATCCAAGAGAAATAACTTCCACTGTGATGCTGATTCTTTTTCTTTGACATTTCCCACTAGCAAGCCAAGAGCATCATTCTCTCTCATTGCTTGGAGTACTTACATACATTCCTCCAGTGATCTGTTTTCATGACTTGTGCTTTTCCTCTGAAGCTTGACCCTTTTAACGAGACCTGTATGGACTAATTTGCAATAAAAAAGTATCCCTGTCATTTTTCTGAGCCCCCACAAGTTTCTAACTTTTGCCTGCACTGAGCCTTGCTGCTAAACACAAAGCTGAAATACTATTTAGTAATTAATCCAATAATGTACATTTTTACTTATTTTTACTAAGTTCTGGTTTGTGGGTGACTAAGCAAAAAAATTGAAACACAATTGGGAAAAAAAATCAGCCAAGAAGGAGCAAAGTCTTGCTGACCTGTGCACTAAAAGAGGATGGTTCTGAGTGGTGGCCTCAGGCAGATAATCATATGTGGAGTGATGGGAGTAGACTACTGGAAATATAATTATAAAAAATTGATGAGTTGCTAACATAATGCTATAAAACATCAGCTGCTTCAGTAGCTTTGAGAATACAGGAAACTTTGAAATATGGACATAAATATGCTTAGAGTGACTGTAAGGGATCAAAATCAAAAAAGTGGGGATAAAAAGCTGAATTAAGTGCTGGTAAAGTAATTTTTAACTGAGCTGACTCTTATTAGACTGAATTCCTGTAAACAGTCTAGTGCATAAAAATAAAGCATAAGTGTAACTGAAACTACTTTTTGTAGCATAACCTCTTTTATTTCAATGTAAGTTAAGGACAGTTTGAACAGCTGAAGTGGAATTTTTAAGAGGAGGGGTTTTGCCTGAATGTAAGTTTCAATGCTAGAATGTCAGTACTAAACAGCTGGAGACAAGCAAACATTTTTGCAGACATTTCTTATGATTTTTGTTCTTTCTTCTTGTAGAGGGGGTCACAGAAAAAAATGTCACTAAGGTTGCTCCAAACTGCTATAGCAAGATTAAATTCCATTATAACATAAATGGGATGTGTAAAATTTATAGGCCCTTGCTCATGTTTTCAGCATATGCAGAAAACAGTTTCCTCATACTATTTACAAGCTTAAGAAACAAAGTACCTTGACAATGTTATAATTGTTACAAAAATGTTACCATATTTAAGTTTCATCTGCTTGGGGTTTTTTTTGGTGTATTTCAGCTACAAGAGTAGGACACCTGCTACCTTTATATGTGCAGGAACAGATCAAAGTAATTTAAAAAGCAGTATTTGTATATGATTTCATTAACTGTTATATATATATATACATGTAAGGTATTCAGGCTTGGTTTGTACTCATACTTACAGACATACCATCACCCATCAGTCCACCACACCTCTCCCCAGCCTTGTAAGCTGCAAGGAAACCACTGCAGGAATTCATCACTGCAATGAGCAGCAGTGTGAAGGCTGTGCCACAGCTGCACAAGGAACTGGGGTTTAGCCATTATCCCACCAGTCTTGCTCTCTCCTGGCTTGCCACAGGTTTTTGCCCCTATCCTGGCTGTCAAAGCTGCTGAAAGAAAATTGGTTCTAGAGAGGAATTTGTGCCTTCTGGGTACTTGGCACGAGGCAGAGAATTCTGTCGTTCCTGGAGAGCTTAGACATCAGCACAGCAGAGGGATTGATCTGCTGGGGCTGGGTGTGAGCTGTTCTGCTGGTAAGGGTATCAGCATCCAAAATATAACCACAGTTGTCTGTTGGTAAGGGTATCAGCATCCAAAATATAACCACAGTTGTAACATTTTGATAAGGTGGGAACCCAAATAATGACCATCTGAAAGGTGCTTTTCAGACAAGGATTCCCTTTTACCATGCAGAGGTTTATAAGGTGTGATGCTTGCTTAGGAAATTGTTCCCTTTGCTCTGCCAATTTAAAGTGTACCCAGTTAGTGACTGAAATAGAGCAATCAATGTTATCTAAAGAACTGGTCTACTCCTATTTCTCTTGGAGCAAGAGAGAAGAGGGGGGAAATTAGGTTAAAAAGGCAGTATTTTTGTTAGCTACAGGGTACATAAAAATTCTCATTCATTTAAAGAAATAAACTGCAACTGTAACTTTGGATATTGTCTGGATGGATATTGGTGGATGAAATTGGGGAATTTTTTCATGCTGTGGCGTTAGGAGTAGCTCTACTTGTTGGCACTGTATCACAGTACATTAAGTAAGTTCAGGTTACCTGTAATCTTTGTATCACAAATGATCCAGCATGGGTCATAAATTCTCTTAATGTGAGGTTGCCTAAAATAGAGAGGAAAATAATCAGTCATTCTCATAACCTGATCTAGCCTGGGTAATCATGAAAAAGGAGTTGTGACAGGAAGCAAAGGAAAACATGGTTCATTTAATCTTTTATAAATTGATAAAGTCTTGCAGCTTTAAAGGAATGACCCCTTTCAAAGCAAAATAATCAAATCCATCTCTTGTCGGTTTGGGGAGATTTATAATTGCAAGCGGATGATTTTTTAGCAATCCTGTCAGTCTGCTTTTCAGATCAATGCCAATGAAATATTTTGTTTACGATTTAACCTCCATTTCCCCTAGAATTTGTGACTTTTAATACCAAAAGTAGTTATGTCCAACTCTATCGATCCACTGGTAAATTAAATGGCAAACAAAAGCAATTGTATTATTTCATCAAAATGCTCTCAATCGGGAGCAAAATTCTTTATTAAAACAGGCTATGTAGCACTGAAATGAGAAGAAAGTTTCATTTCAAGAGTGATCTTTTTAAAAAGCAGAGAAAGACCTTCACATAGCTGGATTTATTTGATGGGAATAGTACAAAGGCAATAAAACTGAAATTGTATATTGAATTTCTTTTCCTTCATATAAAGACAAAAGACCCAAAAAGAAGGTGTAAAACTTACCTAAAATTCACATGTGATAAATTTATTCCAACAATGTATTTTCTGTTTTTTTCTTCAAGTAGTTAATGAATAACTTTTCTGTTTGGAATTATTGGGTTTATGTATTTTTATTTCCTGCCAAATCCTCTGAAATACTGTGTATAAATACAAATTCTATATAAGTTATATATTCACAGTGATGCAAGGACGTAGTGAACACTTGGATAAAGAGTTTCAGAAGAAAGAAAAGGGCAATCTGTTTAAATAGAAACATTTTTAAGAGGGTATTTCCAGCGTGGAGTAAGTTAATATTTCAGCCACGTAGCAGATCAGAGAACCATAGAATCCTTTAGGTTGGAAAAGAGCTTTAAGATTATCAAGTCCAACCATTATCCCAGCACTGCCAATCCCACCACTAAACCATGTCCCCAAGTGCCACATCTACACATCTTTTAAATAACTCAGGGGATGGTAATTCAAGAGTAGACCCTCATCAAAACAAGGACACTCATATAAAGATTTATTCTTATGTGGTATGATAATTCTATAAAAGACTAAATAGTTAGCAAAAAGTAAGTGGATTTAGTAGTAAACTGTGATTTTAAAGTGTTTTCTTGATCACACTGACTTGAAGCACTTGAATCAGTACCACCCTCTTAACAAATTTCCAGAGAGTCAGACCTGTGCAGCTTGCAAAAGCTAGAGTTTATCCATCTGTAAATATCTTCTTTAAGATGGTATTGGCTATTTAAGCTTGAGGCAACATGAGAAAATTGATATTTTTATGATGAAATTCAACCTGCTACAAATAGAGCACCAGGACTCCTTTTAAAGGTAATCATCTACCTGTGTCTCTGCAAGCAAAATTATTGATGCAATGAATAAAAGCACTGTGGCATAAATAACACATTTGTATATCCCACATTTTAGATTCTTTTCACTTTTAGGGGTATGTTTTTCAACAGAAGCATTTATGCAGAGAGCTCACCTTTCAGGAGTAGGTATAGCCTACTGGTTTATTTTCTTTTGCTTCTCATTGTGACTTGTTCATACTGATAAAATCCTATTTTGTATAGCACGAGGACGAGAACATGACTTGGAAACTTGCAACTCTGCCCAGCACTATGGCAGGATGAAATGAAAATTTGTTCTTGCTGTTTCCACAGATCTTTTTGATGTGAATAATAAAGCCAATAGAAGGAACAGGATTGCTGTTTCACAGAAAATTTCGAGTTTTACTGATTTTTGTTTTGATCTAGATCTGCCTAAAGTTGCAATTTCAAATTTTCCTACTAATTGAGAACATGTAGAATTCTGATTCAAATCCACCAAAACATGTAATGAAGCAGCTCTCCTGCTTCATTGGCATTCTCTTCAGCTTTCCTGCTGCTGTTGGCACAGAAGCTGACAGGAATACCAATGTCACTGAGCAGGCAGGTTGTTCCCAAAATCTATAATTCTGGGCAGTTTATCCCAGAAGGGAACTGTACTTTGAGAAACACCAGCATTCAGATGGATTGACTGGAAACAATATATTGTGCTGTACCATGATCACAGATCTCAAATTTCTGCCATTAACAAGGGTTAATGCCCTTCAGGGATTCAGCAGGGTTTTTTAGAACTCTTCCTGGCATCAACAGATTTTATCAGTGTCACTGAAGGAGTGAATTGCCTCTGCTTAAGGCTCCCATGGTTTCTGAGCTCCAAGGCTCCAAGTCATTATAATGCAAAATATACAGGCACTGCTCAGGATTTGGAGATTTTTGTATCAGAACATGCAAATTTTCATTTATTTTTATCCTCTGCAGTGAACCTTTTGTCTCCAGTGAGGGAAAGAGCAAAGGTGGTGGCAGAGTGCCACCTGAAAATAGCCAACAGCCTGTTAATGTCATTTGCTCATATCCATGCCCCAGCTCTGACTGAGTCTACAGAGGCCACCTCATCTGCCCATATTTTAAATATTCATCTTCTCTAGTGTTCTCTAGGTCGTGGTTCCTCTGTGTTCCTTACTGGCATGTACCTGTTTGCTGAAATTAGATTTCAGAGAAAAACTGAAATACCTGTAGCAAAAAATAGCTTAGTCATTTCTGCAATCAGTCTCCCCACCTCTTAACAGAAACAAATTTAGGGCTGCTTCAGTGTAGGGAGAATCTTTTTTAAGAAGAAGCCTGATACCAAAACAAGATTAAAGTTGACATTTTGACTGTAGGTCCTTCTAGCTGAGGAATAGATTATTAAAATACTTTTAATTACAAAAATCACTCAGGTCTCTTATACTACAAAAAGTACCATTTTAGAGGATTGGGCAGTATACACTCAATGGAAGAGTTCACAGGGATTAATCTGCCCACTGGGATGCCAGTCAGCCAATTTGGTTCTCTCAATGGCTTACCTAGTTCTGATATACTTAGTACTGAATTTGATCATCAAAGTCCTGTAAATCAGGTGGGATTGATACTCTTATAACAGCTCCACTTGTTTTTCTTTTTCCTTTCTTTAATTAAATAAGAGAGTTAGTGAAATTGCATTTTCTATCTTTGCTGTGCAGACCCACAGAGCAGGTATAAAGCTGTCTTTGATGTGCTTGCTACGAGTTCACGATTTTAATCTAGCCAGATGAATTGCACACCTATATATTTTATGACAGTCACAGTAGCCAGCCTGCAGGAGCTGCTTGAGAAGCATAAATTAGCCATATGCCAGGGGGTTTCATTAACAAACATCTTAATATGAGCATTGATCTCACTGAACGTGGCACCTCGGCTGTAATAACAATGTTCAAGTTGCTCTCTTATGCTTAGATGTGCATTTTCCTCTTCAGCAGATAGTAGAGTTATTGAGCCTTCCACAAATAAACCATGTAAGAAGCAGCTAAGTATGTTAAGAGCCAGCTCCTGGTCTGCTGTAAATGAGTGTGGATTTGCTGACTTCAGAGGGGAGGTTCCTGCCATCCCTGTCCCTATGAAAATACAGGCAAGCAAATAGCCCTGTCAGCTCAGGTCACACCGTGAGGGCCCGTGCTCTGCTCAGTGTGGCAGCTGCAGTTGAAAAGGAAGTACCTGTGTGTAGACAGGACTTGAAAGAGCTGCAGAGCACTCTGATAGTGCTCAGATAATGCTCTGTGAGCTGGGAGCACTATCACAGACCATTCAGAGCAGCAGCATATTTGTAATTTGTGTGCATCACACTTGACCACTGTGGGATCCGAGACAAAGTGTCTCCTAGCTGAATGCTAACCTGCTCTGATCCTATGCCATTAATACTGGTGTAGACATATAGACACACATTTTATCCTTAAATATAAGACTGATATTTTAATAATTAAAGCTATAACACTTAAAAAAAAAGTAGGATACTCAAAAGCTCGGAGTCCATCTGTTTAAATCGAAGATGCAGAAGTTTAGAGTATGAAATTCTTATGGGCAGTTTTCAAAAGGGTAATTTCGTGACCAATAATTAACACTTCAAGTTAGATAAACTAAAATAAGGAACATGCTATAATTTTAAGAAGTAAAAGCTAATTGCCTATTAAGGGTCAGGGAGCAAGAAGAAATTCCTTCACTGCTAACATCTCACAGGTTGCTTGGAGGTAGATGATGGGATTCCATCAAGGAAATCATCATCCTTCTTTCTTTATGCCCTATATAGACCTTGACAGTGGATCATAGGACTTAGCAGGGACATTTATAGCTCTTCAAGACAGATGGAAGCAAATCTGTGGACTTGGTAGCAAGTATTGTAGCCAACACAGGGGAATCCATCACTTGGATAAGTGAGTGACCTATTCTTGCTTCCCACTCTCTTCAATAAGGGCTTGACAGACAAGAATTCGTGCTATGTGGTGCCTAAACTATAAAAAGTTTACGGGAACTGTTGGTGAGTAATCGAGCCTTGGTTTGCACTATTTCCTGCAGTGTCCAATGCTCTGCATGTTACAGTTCTGTTCCCCTGATATCAGACTTTGCCAAGAGAACAATCATTTAAAAATGGGCCAGTTGTCTGACAAACATTAGCAAATCCACCCTTTCCTCTGTAGCTAAAAAGACAATTATATCTTAAAAATCATACAGTATGTTAACCATAATGCTGAAATACTACCACTCGGCTTTAAGAAAAGAACATTAAAATATTTCCTTATATGAGCATGCACACACTCACCTGAACTTATTTGCAATGTTCCTCATGCAGATAAATCTCTTGCCACATCCAGTGCTCGTTAACAGTTCCAGATTTCTCAGAAATCAATAGTTATTCCAGAGAAAGCAGCTGGATTTGGAATGGGATCGTTTCATTTCTTGAAATCAGAACATGAAATCAGTTAGTCGCAAAACAATATTTACCACTTTTTGCAATCTCTATTTCTGATTTCTACTCTGCTAAATTTCTAGATCTGAATTTCAGTGGATAACTTTTGTTTGATTCCTTACTGGGATCTGTTCTCCAGTTAATGTGCTGTGTCATGAACTTAAGGACATACACCATCAATTTATATTCATTATTTTTCAAATAGTGGAAAAAAAGCCTAGGCAATATTCAGCCTACAAGCTTCTTTCCAATTTTATCTTGCTTATTCTGATATGTTTCCAAAAATCACAACTCAGTTGCATATCAAGATATTCTCAAAATTACAAAAGAAGCTACTAATAGTTTGGAGACATTTTCAAATCCTTATAATTCCACCACTTAGAGAGAATAATTTTACAGGGATATCAGTGTTTCCATGATTTCTGAACCTGATACAATGGAATATATCCCAGAGTTGTTAATCCAGTTTTGCAGATGGATAGAAATTATAAAAATATTTTTAAATGTCTTTTACACCCGATGCTGATTCATGTTCATCATGTTATCTGGGTAGTTGGCTGGAAGCAAATAGTCAGTTTTGCATTAATTTGTGAACAAGCAGCATTAGCAACTGCAAATGATGCTAATGATGCAAATGTAAAAAATGCTTGTTATGAAATTAAAATCTCTGACAGTGTACCAATATTGGATTTTGAAATATTCCTGATGCAGCTTTGTTGGTGTCTGGAAAATGATCTAGCAAAGATTATTGCACTTTCAACTGTAATAACAGACTAATCATTCAGAATATTTGCTGCTTCCCTCTGTAATTTCTTCTATGCTACAGGAGACCTAGTGGTGAATTTAAAAGGAAATAACCAATCTTGTTAGGTTTTCTGTCACTCTCATATAATTACCATGAGCAACTGTTTTTATTTTTCTCTAGATGTCATTATATTGCTTTACAAAAGTCTGTGCATTTTATAGATACAAAAACATTTGAAGAATTCTGTTCTTTCATGTTATGCTGGAATTGGTTTTATGTTTTTATGTTTTATATCCAAAAGGGCAGGATGAGCAGTTGAGAAGATTCAAATACTGGATTTGTGTTTCATTAGTGGTTTATCCTTATAAACTAAGTTTCTTCAGGCTGAGTTTTATGCTGAAAACAAGGTGTAAGTCAACAATACTTTGGTTACCATTGCTTTGAAAAAAGTTTGGTTGGTTCATTCATCCCGTTGCTCATTCAATGACTGAAAAAACTATTTCCCTTGAAATGATGGGTATGTGATAATCTAATGAGGAAAGTAATGTACTTCCATTTTGGTTTCTCATTAAAATAGTAGAAATAGAAGGGACGGAGGAAAAAAATAAATTTAAGTCTATGCTTCATTTTGGTTTGTGAGCATTGGGAAAAAATCCATTTAAAATTTAATTTTCCCTTTTTTCTCCTTCCTTTTAGGCCTTGAAGGAAATACTTACCTTTCCAGCCAGCAGGTGAGAAATAAATATTCATACAGAATTGAGGAGGCAATATAATAGGTCTGTAACAGCAGTTGTCTCCATCTGTTGCATTCTGCTCATTTTACATTATAATTTTCCTTTAGTATGGAGTTGCTGTACTTTTGCTTTCTGATCACACACTTTTACTCTGGATAGCATCTTGGATAGGAAGACAGATACAGCTTGTGATGGAGATAAAATCCTGTCTATACTTCCTTTTTGAGCCCTGATAGCAATTCCTGAGGATTTACTAGTTACTTTAATACCAGCTTTTAATCAGCCAAACTTGCAAACAGACTAAGGAGAAAAAAAAAAGATACAGTGTAGTAATATTAAATGTTATTAAGACAACAAAATCAAGAGAATATTGAGACTTACCAAACTAATAAAGTGATTTTTATTGACCTCTGTAGTTCATTTTCTATACAGATTCAAAGCAGAAATAAGGAGTTCCTATGGCCTACCAGCAATACCCTGTGTTGTTTTAATAGTTCTCTGAGGTTCACTGAAAACAGGAAAGCCAGAGAAGATCATAGGGTTAAACTGCAAGTTTTCCTTTCATTCTTAAAGTTACCAAGTGAATGCTTCTCATAAATTTCTGTGTTACTCTGTTAAATATATTGGATGAATAACCATTTTTTCCCTGCAAATCTTTGAAGTATGAGAAGTAGAGATAATTTTAAAACTATTTTCTCATACCAGTGAATGGTATGAGGTATGTCATGTGAGGAGTGCTGGCAGACTTCGTGTATTAAATCTGACCTATCAGTGAGTTATTTGCTGGGAATTTATTGTAAGGAAAAATGAATACAAGGGAAACCAACCAGTAATATTTTCTAGGAGAATCATGATTTCTAGGATTCACAGGAGAATTGTGATTTAAAATTCTTACCTGTGGGAAGTTGCCACTTCTTTGTGTGTGTGATTTACCTTGACAGTTTCTCAGATCTGCGCTTGTTACTCGTCCTAAAATCCCAAAATGGCAAATAATATTTTTAAGCAATTTTTCTGTTAGAAAGATGAAAGAGGAAACCTTCCTGCATGACACAGATTAGGGATAGGAATGCTAAATAACTCTACAGCCCTTCAAAGTTCAGTCTTTGAGCTTTCTTTGCCCAAAAATTATATCGATGCAGATATAAATAAATACTATTAATGCTTTAATCCTCTATCAGAACTCAACTTTCATAGTCTGCAGGTGGAATAGCACCATAGGAAAAATTGCAGATTAGAGTTATGACTGGAAATTTAAGCTTTGAAATAAGAGGTTGTTGGCAGATACACTGAGCTTCAAAGGTACTGTACTCAGTGCTGGGAAGCTGGCAGCTGAGATTTCAATGAAATATGTGGAGAAAATAATATCAAATAATATGATCTCTATATACTTTTACAACACAAGCACAAATAAAAGATTATTCTCTGATATTACAGTGTGAAATATAGAAGGTAAAGCTGAGTACAATATTCTGGCAAGTAAACAGGCAGAGGAGACAATCTTACCTGAAACCAATGTATCAGAAGGTGTTTCAAACCTGTAGAATTTGGAGAGATCAAGGTTCTCCAGGCACATTCCTGTGCTTCTCTGCAGTACCAAAATCTAACAGAAAAAAGAGCTACAGCAAGTAACATCTAAAAGTATTTAAACATATTATTGCCTTATGGGTACATCTGTGATTAAGAATGACAAAAACACTTGAAGGAGAAATATTCAGAAAGATACTTTCTGTTCAAATCTTAAAATTAGTAATATTGTTTCACACTGGAATTTGGGAACTACGAGTTTCACTCTAAATGGCGCTGTGGTTGTGCTCTGTAGTTCTCTGGGAACTCAAGGAATGCTAAACAAAACTCTTATTCACCAGTCTGCAGATAGGGTTGGCAAGTGTCTGGTAAGGTCTGCTTGCTGACCCCTCATCAGCCTAATTACAGGAGGTCAGAGCAGGGACAGTATAAATTGATAATTATTTACATACAACGTTGCAGGATAATTGCTTGGGTTACACTGTCTGTCAAGGTAAGTGTTGGAAGTGCTTGAATGGCAGTGAATATTCTCAAGCATACATTTTTTTTCCTCTTAAGGATCTGATTCAAAGCACATTAAGGTCAGGGACCGATGAATTTCAGTAGGTTTGGTATCAGGATCTGAAAAGTGCAGGGTGCCTGAATTTATCTTTCTTTTTTTGGAGGAAGTGCACAGCACACTATGAGCAGGTGATCTCTGATATGGCCCTCACGAGAGGGGCAGTGTGTTTGCTCTGCAATTCCCTTGTTTCTTTAAACTTCTCTATGCATTTCCACATGCATTATATCCATTAATTTGTTTATTATTTCACAAATGAAGCATTGTCTTCTCTACAAGGATTGCCCTTTGCAGAGAATCTTTCTTCTCAATGTATTTCTCTTCTATTTCCTTAAGCACCACTCTTACCTGCTGTGTTGGACCCAGACCAGTGCCTCACATCACAAAGGTAAATCAATGCATTGAAAATGCATAATGTCTCTTCCCTACATTCTTAAAATCATGGAGAATTTTTATGATCATTGCTTTAAAGCTGAAGAATGTGCATTGGTTTGGGTTTTTTTCCCTCACTAAACCACTTATAAAGATGGAGTTTAATATTTGCTTGACAGTGCTTCTGGAGACAGACAGGATGTGGGCTTGTACAGATTCAGAATATTCTGAGCAATTGAATCCACTTTGGCTTTAGATAAAGGTATGTAATGTAATGAATTTGGTAATGTTCATTCTTATTTTTAATTTAAATTAATATTTCTGAGTTAAATATAAGTTACATAAAAAATGTCCAGCTGTAACCTCTACCATTGAGAAGATAGGAAGGAAAAACCTGACCTATAACAGAGATTCCTTCTGCAAGCAAACTGCAAAGAAAAATCATGTCAGTTTGATGTAGCCTGCACAGTTGTCATCTGAACATTCCAAAGTAATCACACTTTGAACTGTTCCTGAGTTGTAGCACCGAAATCCAAAAAACTGGGATGCAGGTAGGTGTAGGTATTTCGCAGGATATTTGGAAATACCTTATTCTCATGCTCTTAAATGAATAATGTATTTAATGACAGAATGAGTTTTACTCCGGAAAAAAAAATTAAAATATTTACTGAAATAGAGTTTACTACTGAAAAAACATTCTTTTCTTGATAAATACATAGCTGTCTTCTTACCAGCACACAAGAGAGCACTCAGGGCATTTCTCTAAGCTATTAGTGACTTCATTGAAATGGACACTGAAAAGACTACTGGTTTAGCTCCTGTAAATGTTTTTAGTTAAGAGTAGGGAGACAGGTGAAACTGGAAGAATTACAAGAAAAGCTATTTATTAGCATTCATGTTATAAATTGTTGTCTCTGTGCATGACATATTTGAGAACAGTGTTTTCTTTCCTTGGAATAGCAAAATCCAAATGCAAATGTGAAAGAGGAAAGAAAGCATTCTAATTCTCTTTATTTGCCTCTACTGACAAAGCTTAGTTCTTGATGATCTGAGCAGTTTTACAGTTAAGAATTGGTCTCCAATATTAGTAAATTCAAGGAGATTCGGATTTGCCAGCTGGCACGTTCTGAAAAATTGGGTCATATAATAGCATGGTGCAAATCCTCAAACCACCTCAGTATAAAGTTGTGACAGATGCTACCTCTTCTCTAACACCAAACATCTCATGGCAAGCACTGTGTGAAACAGAGAACTTTCCCTGGGTTAGTCTGATCTGTGTTTATCTCTAATGGCAGCTGCTAAAGTGCCTTGGCTAAATAAACCCTTGGTGCAAGTCAAAATGGATCCAGATCTGATCTTCTGTTCTTTTGGATGTACTTTTCATGTGTTTGCTGTTCTAATGTTTCAGTCCTTGTAGAGAATTTTTTAAGGAACAGAGTTTTTACAAAGCAGTTCATTTTTTCTTCTTCTTTTTCTTCCTGGCATGAAATATTCTTAAATTAGACCCATTAAAAATCTACTGTGTTGCTGAGAGTGCACATGCTGGAATTCTTTTCCCCCACTAATGTGAAGTGGGAGAAGCAGGAGTATCATTATATTAATGGATTGTGGGAAATATCCTCAACTACCTCCCCAGTTTACAAAGCAAAATGTAACCATGTACAAAACCATAATAAAAGCAATCTGGCTGCAGAAGGCTGTAATAAAAGCATGATAAGTGAAATCCAGCTGCATATCACCATGACAAGTAATTCCTAACTGAATTCACTGATCCAAACTCTGCTCTCCTTTGTAAGACAAACAAGACATTGAAGCTGTCCTGAAGGCTCTGGGATGACAATGTGCTGGTGGTAGAATTTCACTCAGGAGTAGGGACTTTCTGAAGTGTGAGACTTATATGAATCAAAACCATGCTTGTGCTGGAAATTCTAGGATCTACAAGAATTTCCCTCCTAAATCCACATATTAAATCCTGCTGTTAAAAAAGAAAAAAATGTTTATTAGCAAGCCAGTACTGTTTTCCTTCCAATTGTTCTTTAAAACATTTTTATTATACCTAAAAGGTCAGAGAACTTTGACATACTTACCTGTTTCACGGTGTACAGTGAGTTGTATGCATTGAAAGATGCAAGATTATCATTAGTACTATGACCCATGCTGTGAAAATACATTCTAAGTGACAAACATCAATAAAACAATATTGGATTGGAGTCCTGATAATTTTATAGTTTTAATTTTTTTCTATGAGGAAGCAGGTAAGAGGAAGTTTTGTGAAATGTTTGTGAATCATCAACCAGCACAGGAACAATTAGGTCTTATAGGATTAATTCTGTCATAAGGCCCATTTTCTCTCTCTTGTTTATCTGTCTGCATACCTGAATGAAAGTAATAGTGAGAAGGGTTACAGAAGGCAATTACCTAGAAATTTTTAAAATCTTAAATCAAGAGAGATTAGCTGGATGTAGGGAATAAATTCCAGGCTGACTCCCCTTATGCAAGACATCCTAATGAAGTATTGTTTCATAATCAAGTGATGACAGAAAGGATTGGTTTCACCCAATGTAAACCAAATGTATTTTAAAACATACAGTTATTTTACAAAAGTTTAGGTGTTGCCTGCTTCATTTTCTCTTTTCAAAGACAAAGGGAAAATTGCCATGCTGCATCACAGTAATTCTTGTCATTGAACTAATTATTACAGTGGTAGTGTAGCAGTAGTCACTGTTTGAGCAATTTCTGGCCAATTTATCAATATCAGAGTCTTAATAGTTTGATTAAAACCAGAGGCATATGTCAAGTGGGACCCTAATTTTCTTCCTAGATGATAATAGACATTTGCCAAAATGGCTCAATATCAGATTTTTTTATTGGCAAGTTGAAAACGTGTCATAACGAGGCACGAAGCCAGAGACTCCGAATGAGCTGGCAGAATGACAAAAACCAGAATTATATTTAAAGCAAAGAGAATAAAGCTTCTTCTGGGTGAAAGATCAAAATTGTTTCTGGCATAAAAAATACCTATTGCCAAGGAGGTGTAAATCCTGATCTCTGCTCTTACTGTGTCCAAGGGCAGTCATATCTAAGACTGAAACAAATTGGTTTGTGGATGTAGATAATACAATAATGCAGATACACATGCAACAGGCCCCACCAAAGCATCTTTGGGTTCTCCATTCTCCTATTCCCAACTTCTAAAGCATAATGGTTTTATCTGGCCCTTGACTTTACATCTTGGAGGATAATGAAGATGCAATGTTCTGGCTTGCCAGTCATTCCTTGGTCTTGGTTCAAACCTGAGAGAACAGGGAGGGTGGCAGGAAGGCAATGATCATCCACTTTCTTGTAACTGTTCCCTTGGGATTTGAAAGCAGACACAATCTTGCCTATCAAAGAATCCTTTTATCAGGCACAGGCAAGCTGAACATGTATTGCCCTCTAAAAACAGATATGTGCCTTTATGTTGTTTTATACAGACAACAATAATGTCAAGATAACATAAAGCAAACTAATATTGCTGAAAATGACACAGTCATTTCTAAAGACAAGGCATCTTTGGGGTCCAAATACTGAAATTCAAGGAGAAAAAGATGAGAGTTTGCATACTGGTGAAGATTTTGATTTTGATTTCAACAGCAAGTGCAATGAACACGTCCAAAAAAAGTTTCTGTCTTGAAATATGCAGTTAATTCAGTTCCTCACCTCTGTTTCCCAGTCACAGCCTTTCCCAATTAGATTTCTATTTCAGTACTGTTTCTATAGCAAGGAACTTGCATAAAAGAGAAGGAGTGGGAGATTTTCAAAGTACCCGTGCTAATTAGGTGTCCAGCTCTCATTGATTTTGAATGGGAGCTGGGTCCTTCAGAACTCTTTATGCCTTTGAAAATGTCTCCTGTAATCTCTCCCCACTCTCTTTGTGCAGCCTCTGGCGTTCAAAGGCTTCCAGCCCAAAGAAGAGACAGCACATGATGCCTGGTCTCCATTACCCTTCCTGTCAGAACTAATATTTACAGCTGGAAGGTTTCAAAAGGATAGCCTATACGTTGTTGACAGAAAGGAACTTTAGGGCTGTTAATATTTTACACATTAACTCCTTACCTGCTACAACGCCTGCTTCTGTGTGACTTTAAAGGTTTCAGCAGATCTGTGTGGATTCAGTAGGTTTGTCCTTGAAGGACTGTAGCATCACTGCTTAACTGTGATAAATCATCTTCAGAAACATAACACTAAGTCAGAATCACAGATCTGAGTTATTTCACTACTTTCTGAAACTATGACTCAATTATAAGGCCACATAAGCTGGGAATTAGTTATTCCATGTACCATGCTCAAATGTTCAAGATTAAATGTCATATATTTAAATGCACAGGTATGTATTAGATCCCTTTTGATAATCTATTTTACTGACCAGCAGTTAACAATTATTTCCCCAAGATTTTAAGTATCCTCCTAGTGGTTCTGAAAATCTGCTCAAATAACCTAAAAAGAAGTACTGAGTCCTTTCAGAAAGCTTTTTCTAGGAAAGGATTTTGTTTATTTTAATAGCTAAAGTGAAGTACAGCACAGTGAGTGTTCACTGGATGCAGCAAAGCAAAGCTTGTTCACCTCTGACTCTTAACTGTGAGGGATATCTTGACTTATGGGATAAGGAGAGGGAGAGAGACAAGAGGGGGAGTAGAGAGAAGAGAGAGGATTCTGTTCTGCAGATACCTGTAATAAGAGGTTCACACCCTTAATCCTGTGTGTCCTAATAAGGGCACATCTTGCAATAAAATACAAATTATGAGTCTAAATGTAATTCCACACCATTGGAAATGTCACAGGAGTGCTTCTCATTTTGTGCAGGTGAAGTTCCTGTAAAATTTAGAAGGCAAGAAAGACTCCTAGTTAGGCTCTAAAAACAAGTAGAAGTTCTGATTAAAGCCTGGTTGAATGCCTTGCTGAACAAAATGTAATCACAGAGTACATCATGTGCAATCAAATTAGAAAGGACCTTGTTCTCCTATCTGTTCACCCATCTATGGTGAAGTAATTGCTTCTTCAGAATGAAATGTTAATAATGGCCCTTTAGACTTCGAATGCAACTAAAATGTTACATACAAAATAAAAACCCTTTGGTTGCAGCATTCTATGATTTCAGCTGCTTGGAACAACTCAAATTGAAGTCTCTGGTTTTATGTCACAAGGATGGCCTAAACCATATGTGATGATGGGATAATCTCAGAAAGTTGGCAGCAGTTGTAGTGTTTCTAATTTTAGTCACACCAAGTTAAAATAAAGCTGATAAAATTAATTAAATCTAATAAAAATATTAAGAGGTAGGTAAAACTCAAAAAACCCCTGTGAACAGCACAGTGACAAACATTAATCAAGACTCTGATTACTTTTACAAGTGTTCAG
Source organism: Manacus candei (assembly GCF_025592945.1). Classification (NCBI taxonomy): domain Eukaryota; kingdom Metazoa; phylum Chordata; class Aves; order Passeriformes; family Pipridae; genus Manacus; species Manacus candei. Next base: position 1,365,914 of record NW_026138110.1, read on the forward strand.
TGCACACGTTTAACCTGGGCTGAAACTGTAAATAAGTATTACAGTACTACTCTTATTGAAACTCTTGAGAAACAACCTCAAAGTCATGGTTTAACATTCAGAAAAATTAACAAAAAGAACTGCTCTTATTTATCCAAATCATAAAAGCAAAGCTAAATTTGGGATATTAAAGAGTACTTTTGCTGTGCTTCAGTTCTTTCAGTATTTAAACAAGTTTCCAACATTTACTCAGAGATAAATTTATATATTTTAAAAACCCTGTTTTATGGAAAACTACATGTTTCATTAGATGGATTATGGAAAAATATAGCCTTTTATTAGAACATAATCATTAGTGCTGCAGAGGTTCTATGAAAATAAGCTGTTCCTAGGATTGTTAGGTGTTAACCTACCTTTTTATTAAATTAGTGGTCAGAATGAAAATCTATCTTAAATCATTCATCTCATGGTTCGTTGGCAGTCACAATGTCTTTTATTTGATCTTTAAGCAAGCAGTGAGGATTCAAAGAAATTTCTGTTAATATGAATGAAAAAAGACTCTCTGATTTCTAATTGATAGTAGTTCTTGAAATTTTAAGGATATATTTCTCTTTTTCACCATGGTGATTGCCTAGCTACAGCTGTATTTTCTGAACTTCCAAAGACATAAAAAGAATGAAAACCTTACCTATGTCCATAGGTTTTTTTAGATAAATAATTTTAATTTTTTTTTTATATTTGCAATTCACCTAAGCTCCATCAGAAAGCAGGAAAAGATGTGGCACTGCCACCTTTGTGACTGTGAGACAATCATTGTTCCTGCAATGTTTCAGCTAACCTGCAGTGCCTGCCCTGAAATAAAGCACACACAATTGCCTGAGGCCTATGCAAGAGGCCTGGATTTGTCTTTTGTCCTAAATTTTCCAAAATAAATTGAATGAAAGCTCAGTGATCACTGACATTACAGCCATCAACAGTACATGGTGTCCCAGGCCAGAGTTCAGGGAAGGGGAGGAAAACAAGGAGCCTTTTTCAAGGATTTTTTTAGGACATCTTTGGTTTTACTTGCATCAAAGGTTGCCCTCAAGCCTACAGGAAAGTATTTCATTACTGCCTTGTAACGTTTTATGGTTTTTAGAAAATATTGCCTCTGTGTTGGACCCAACATTAGGAAAAGTATAATTTCCATTTTTGGTTCTGCATCATTTCATCTTCCTGAGGTAAGGAAATCGAGAGCTTCCTCGCAGCCATTTGTAGGTATATTGCACAGATTTCTTCCAGGAAAGCAACTGCTGAATTAATCTGTTTTAAAGCGAGCTGAGATTTAATCTCACCCAACCATGACTAATACAAAGATCACAATACAGATAATTTTCTAGATCTGCACTTAGACTTTCTTTCCCTTTTGACAACAGAGTGGACCTTGGACAACTCTGCCTTTAATTTCTGCTCTTCAGCCAGGTCCAAGCAAGGAACCCAAATCCAAGAGGAGAGTTCAGGGTAGCATAATGGCCTGTTTCTGCTTGGACTTTCAGGAGATGGAATGTTTCAGTCATGGGATACCTAGAACAATCTTGATAGCTTTAAGATTTAAAATTAAAATGGGTGCTTTCAGGCATATTGTTTTTGAAGCTGTAAGCAATAGCATATTATTGTTCACAGGATTTTATTCATTCAAATGCATTCTAGCAATAGAGTTTAAAAGGATGTGCTGATCAAAATCATGAGGGTTTTAGTTTTGAAATTTAATCCCAAGTCATTGAATACTAATGAAAAAAATACACAAAATCCCAGCATTTAAATAATAAGACTTTCATCTAAAAGTGCTAATTCATATGAATTCTCACACTGTATCTCATGCCAGAAGTTTTGAGCAAAGTAAATCCTTGCTAGTCCTGTGCCTTCTTAGTGACTTTTGATAATAAATAAATACCTTTTTTTCTAAAATGGTTTTGTCCAAGAAAAAAAAAAAGAATGGGTAAAAAATCACCTCTAGGTTTGTGGGTAGAATTTTAAGTTGTTTGTTTGCAGATTTTTATTTCTTGTTTAATTTAAGGGATTCTTGTTTAATCTGAAAATTATCAGTTACTAATTTCACTGCAAGAAAATAATTTGCATGTTTTATACCCACCTAAGCCACTGGCACATAGGACAACAAAGGTCTCACAAGTGTACACATTTCACTGACATGCACATGTGCCATTCTTCAAGGGGAAAAATTCATATAAGAACACTTTTCAAATGCAGGGAACTTTTACTTCTTTATTAAATCAAAAATAAGCTTAACATTAAGAAAAAAAAAAAAGAACTACCAAGAAAACCCCAAACTTCTATTATTCTGATATTTTGAGGATGCTGATTTGTCTCATTTATTTAGAACAAGAAACAGTTTAGAATGTGATAGTTTTGAGTTTGCTCTATTTAAGAATTCTTCAGAACCCAGAGTGGGCAGTGGGGATAAGAAAGGTAGGAGGTGAAGATGACAGGGCAGTATCACCAATTCAATTTAATCTTAAATTCCAAAAAGCTTTTCAAAATCAAATCAAATATAAAGGGGGAAAATTAGCATAAGAATCACCAGCAATAAAAGTAAAGAGAAAGAATAAAGTAATTGCTTTTCACCAAAGTTTAAAGCAAAGCAATAACAGAGAAAATACTGCAGCTTAGAAAATGATTTGCCATTAGGATGATTCATTTCTAGCCCATAATAGGTTTTATTTCCCTGCTTTGCAGTAATGCATTCATTACATGCCCAATTTTGAGCAAAGTTAGCCACAGAATCCTTTCTAAATATACAACAGTCACTCTTCAGCTCATCTTCAATGCTCCAATGCATGACAACCCAGATGGTAGCAGTGTAGCACGACAATAAAAGGTGCACAATAGTTGTCTAGTACTTTATTATTAGCTGAAAGAACAGGCTAAAATGACAGGAGTTTATTGTATAATTCATTAGTCCAGACTCTGGCCCTTTTGAGTCAGCATTCAGATGCTGTTCAGTGTCAGAAGCAGGTGTTTTCCAAAGGCATGCCCTGTGGAAGGGTTCATGTTGTGCTAGAGCTGCCAATCTGGTGGAGGCCTTGGTGTTTTGGTGCATGTCCCGTGCTGGCAGTCCAAACATGTCCCGTCCACACACCCAGAGGGATAACTGGAAACACCATTCCAATGTAGCAATGCTTTTACAACATTCCTGGTGTCACATACACAGGGGGGGAAAGCTGTATCCAGTTCAGGCAATGAAATAACATCCTAGGAAGCTGGGCTTGGCTCTAGTTAAACCCAGCAGCAATTCACTGCCTTAAATTCTTACCCATTTAGTGGTTACTGTCAGTACATTAATTTTTAGAAGAGCAAAGTTTTCCAAACCTTTTTTTCCAAGGGTAAAATCCTGAAGAGAGATCCTATTTAACTAACTTCTTAACTCAAGGATTTTTTGTGAATTTTCAATAGTAAACACATCTAGTATCCTTAAAGTCCAGGGATATGGTTTTGATATCCTATATGAAGGAAGGCCGTGGCTTTTAAGTTCAGGTTCCCAGGACAGACAGTCAGCAATCACTCCAAGAAGTTTTCAAAGGCCTCTCTGTCTCACTCTGCTGACTATGAAACTTGCACATTTATTTTAATCACACCATTCTTTAGAGACCTTAAAATTTGGGTGAAATCTGTGTGCATTTGTAACCACATCCAAAACACCACATTTTGGCAGGTGAGTGCTTCATGATCACTCAGTTCCAAGAAGCTTTCAAAGAAACATTTTAAATGAAACTTTTGTTTTAGAAAGCTTTTGAAGCACCTGCTTTTTTACAGGTTATCAGTTGTATGTTTTATGGGTACCAACCTGTAAATATGAGGAAAGCAATAATGTGAGGAAACATGTAACAATCTACTTGTCTTGAAATGCCATTGTCAAAATAAAACAGATGTATTTTCAACTCTAGGATACAGCAGTGGCAAAAACATAACACTGCTGAAGTCAATGGCAGAAATGTCCCTGAGTTCAGTAGCACTGAGATTTCATCTCAGAGCTTCTAATTTTAATGACTTTACATATTCATTTGCTACCCTAAAATGCTACATTAAGAAAGACAAGCATTTAGTTATTCTGACGTGCAGACCAGGGGAGCAGGCCATCTGGCATCCAACAAAATGTTATGATTACTGGAGACTTGTTTCCAAAATATGACTTGCTGAATTGGTATTTTCATTTCAGCAAAAACAAACAGGTTAAGAGCTTTCTCTTTGAGGTTTATTTTATTTCTGTACAATACAACAGATGGAAGTGGCATTCACCCCACTAAGCAGGGGGATTGAGCCTTCCTGTGAGAAGTCTACCAGTTGAAGTTCACAGCTTCATCAAGAACATATTCTAACTTCTGGTATCATTTCTTGAACAACTTAGAGCTTTGTGCATTGTGTTTTGTCTGGGAAACACTCCAAGTTTCGGAGACCTGCTCTCCACTAATTTAGAGTGGATGGCATTTGAAAAATAAAATGTCTTTCTAATAAGAGGCTGCAAAGTCATAGCAAATAAACGCAGTCAACAGTGCACAAAATGACACATCTGTGGCCAAGAACACCTTTGTGGAAAGGCACTGGCTCTTAATTAGTTGCCTGGGAATCTCTGCTGCTGTTTGACAAAGTCTTCTTGCTGCAGTTTGGCTACAAAATGGAATTGGTTTTAACCTCATTTATTGAAATAAAGAAAAAAGAGATGCTATTAACCCCATCAGTTGCAAAAAGCCACTGACTCACCTGCAGCCATGTTAGGTTCCTGACTCCAGGCATCTAGTCTAAAATGAAATCAAATAACAGAACACAAAGGGCAGTGGCATTAGGTCCAGCTTTGATTCCTTCCTTTAATTCCACTTCAGTTGGAAATCATATGTATTAAAGGTAATAATTCATTTTTTTCTCAGCAGTCAACAAATTCACATAAATAAAATCTGTATTTCCCATAGTTCTAAGGTGTTAAATTCACATAAATAAAATCTGTATCTCCCATAGTTCTAAGCTGTTAAAAATGACTGGACAAGTTATTAACTGTTAGTGTTCTTCCCAGCAGTGGACAGCACTTCACATTCTAATGAGCATGCCATGAAAAGAGCAAACATGGTACATTTTTGGATTGTGTGCCTAGATTCAAGACATTATGAGAGATGGTTACAATAATATTTTGCTCTATATTTGTAGAATAAGTAAATGTACAGAGAAAGAGCAATAAAAAAAGGAACAAAACTGAATAATTGTGCTGCATTCTAATAGATGACAGTATTGGGTATACAGTTACAAGAGCCATTTTTCTGAGGCGTGAAATGCTGAAGATACTAATTTAAGAGGTTAAGCTATAAAAGTTTAAAAGCAGAGTGATATTAAGAAACGGAAAAAATAGGCTAACTACTGAAAATACCATTATAGCTGTATATATTTGGCTGTAGAATGCTATTGCCAGGAAAGGTATAACCTCTGCTCTCAAGTCCAAGAAAACACTTTAAATAAAAAGTACCACAGCAATAGAACCGAAAGTCATGCAGCTTTAGGTGAGCTGATAAATACCACTGATTTTTATGCTTATGAGAACTGCAGAATGGGAGTATATGTGGGGCATGTAATTTCAGTTTATTGCAATTTCATTTCTCCATCCCTAAACTGGGGATAAAAGTAATGCTTAAACACATTCACAAAGGGCTGTAAATGCAATTTAGGCAACTAAAGGCAGCTCTGCAGTACAGGTGGAAAACCCCACAACTTAGATCAAAGATGCCAAAAATACTTTCAGTCTTGTCTAACCCATTGGGACTTTCAGATTTGTGTTACCTGAAGACAAAATCTGAGAAACTGAAGTATTTTCACCACCTGAAGTTTAAAGAAGAAGGTGGGCTTTGCACTCAGCTTCTGCAACAGTCTATGTATTGTGGTTGTATCAAGTCCAACTAAATCAACAGATGTTAATTTAGATTGGAAGGACTAATATAATGCAGATTAATGTTTGTCAGTCAAATTGATAAAGAGAACATGACTACACTTCACATGAAATTATTTCTCCAATAAGTAGTTAATTTGCATGTAGACAGTGATTATTGTTAGTTAATTAAATGCCACGTGATTGTTCAAAGTGCACTGATACTTGTGAAGCAGGTAAGTCATAAACAACACAGTCATGGAAGCATAATTTGAGACACATTTGTTTGGACTTGCTGGTACTGGAATATTCCTGGAAATGGGACACATGTGGACAGTTATTTTCTGGCTGTAGTACTAATGTGGTAGCAGGACTGCTTTCCTTTACAACTAAGAAAGGAATCTGCAGTGTGTGTTTTAAGTTATTATTGTATTTCCCGATCTAGAATCTAGATCTAGTGACACAGAGTGGGCATCTTATTACTTCATTATTTTGGTAAAACAGAAGCAACTGCTGACAAAAGGCATTTCTCCATATGCTCTTGATAGTACAGGTGATTTCTTCTTTTCCTGAGGCTCCATTTGTGGCTAGAGAATTTTACATTGACAGCTGATCTTATTTTGGTTTGGTTTGGTTTCTGATGTTGATCTTTACTGATCCTTCCCTACAGTGTATCCTTGAATTTGAACAGGCAGTTTATTGTGGAGGAGGAGGAAGGATGTTTGTAGAGGAAAAACAGGAGCAGAATTAGAAGGCTTAATGGCCTTTAAATTCTGTCATAGCAGTTTAATTTCTTATTGTAGACTTTATTTATTTTCCTGGCATCACCTGTCATCCTGATGAGGGTAATGATTAAAGTGTGGTGCAGAGCATGATACATATGGACTTCCTTTAAACTAAAAATAGGCTCCCTTTAGCTCAGTGGCTTTTCAGTAGGTTTTTCATTTTTCTTTGATGACTTCACGCTGGTTTCCATTTTAACTTAAGAAATAGTTCAGCAACTGGGAGTACACAAATTCTGCCAGGGATTTGTAAAGGCACTTAGTGACGTGACTTTTGTAGAAAGAATGCACATCTTCTAAATGTCCTGCGTGTAAAACAGCTATTAATCAAAAACTCCCATAAGTAACTACAGAAACAAAATTGGAGTCACCTGCTTTATTCAGAAGGAGCTACTTGTAATGGTGGAAACTAGGAATATTTGAGCAGAATTGAACACTCTCACAGAGCTGAAAGACTGACTGATGCACTAAATGCTGTGAAACTCAGCTGGAAATTCTTATTTTCATGTTGTGTTACAAACCTGACTGATAAGGAAATCTTGGTTGACTCTTTAGGAAAAGAAAATCATTAGGGGTTTTGGTTTTTTTTCATTATGTCCCCATTGAAATCTTTATTTATCCTGTATGAAGAAAACATATACATGATTTCTGTTGAAGAACATACATAGATGTGTATCTTTCTGGTTGGGTTGGGGTTTTTTTCTTTACCAGCACCATTGTTGCAATCCCTGCAAGGAAATTGTAATTAAGTTTTTAATTAATTATTATTATTTCTATGCTATTTCCTATCTGAACACTAGTTTATGGTAGGCAAAGGCATTCCATTAATCATCCCACCCTGCATAATGAGCAGCTTTGCTAATAGGACACAACAGACTTCAAAGTTATTCAGTCAGCAGTCTGAATAATGACATTTTACACAAAAATCTAAATAATGAGCATGTAACAAAAGCAATAAGGTGGATTATGGCTTTTTACTTTTAAGCCACCATGAATGGATAAATGGAAAGGAATTTAATTACGTTTTATAAGTAATACAGAGTGTTCTGCAGGTTCCTTAAAAATCAGAATAGGTCAGGGCACCCGGTGCTTTAGAAGAATATGAATTTAAATAATAGATATAACTGCTAAGGATCAGCTTCATTGGAATATGTAACTTTGCATTTGCATTTTTGTGGAAAACGTCTGCAAAATATTGCTTATCATAAATTAGAAGGATGTTAAGACCGTATTTGACAGATATCCCAGACTCAGCTTCTAGTACACATTGCTGCAACTTACATTAAAAATATAATATAATATTATAATATAATATAGGCATCAAGACTGTCAGAATTAATTCAAGGAGCATCTGGACACTGCTCTGATTCATACTGTTTAAATTTAGGTAGTCCTTTGAGGAGTACAAAGTTGAACTTGATCCTTATGGGTCCCTCATTATTTGAGATATTCTATGATAATATAACATAAAATAACAAAAAAGCAACTTGAGAAAGAATGATGTGTGACTGAATGTAATTTTTTTACTTGTAGAATTATATTGTTTTTTACTCCTACTACTTGAGAGAAGCAACATTAAAGGACAGTGTTCCAGTTTTATTTAAAACACCATGAAAATCGGTCTCAGAAATGTTGAAACTAATGGCAGTTTTGTGGTAGGTGTTACTGCAAAATAAGAATTTGCAGTAATTGAAAATAGGACCATTTGGAATTTGACTTTGGATGTTTTGGAAGGTGCACATTGCAGGATCATGTGTTTTTTTTAGAATATCTCTCATATGTATATGGGAAATAAAAATTATCTCTGATGCAAAATTCTGAAAATATTCAGGTGGAGCTTTATAGATCGATCAGTAGTTTATGAGACAGCAATTTTATAATCATGTCAGCAATGAAAAGCTTTGCTGCTGCCATCTGCTCTTCAGGCAGCTGTGCTAACCTTTTACCTGTCTGAAAGAACACAGGTGCTCTCTAGAAAAAGGCATCAGAATTGTATTGAAAAATATTACTTGGAGCTGCTGGAAAAATGCAATTGTCAAAAAAGCTGAAGCAATAATGGCTACAGGACAACTTAGAATGACTTAGTTATGCTACATTTAAGAGAAATCCATTACATGAGACCAAGAAAAATCTGCGAAGTAAAAACTAATAACTTATCTACCACGTACTCTAGGAATGATATTTTGCTAACTTACCCAGTAGTAAAGCAAAATGTTGGAAATTATTTGCACTCTCAGTAGGAACATTCTTTTATTTCCCATTCTAAATTTCTTATAAAATTCTATTATGCTTTATGGGACCCAAAAAAATGGAATGTTGCATGAAAAATAGCTTGTGGCAGAAACAGAAAAATATAGGCATTGATCTTGGCACCAACACCAACACCTTGCAAACAGATTTCTAGTAAATGTTTTACACGTCGCTGATTTCACTAAGTCCAATTAAAAAATGTGAGTCATAAAATATATCTAGTTATCACAACTAGATGTATCATTTTCTCCCAGATTTTTTGAAGTGAATTCTTTAAAAAGAAAAAATTCTTTTAAGACCTCAAAACTCTGACGTATTTCGACTTTAAATGCAAACCGTGAAGTTTGTTCTGTCCCCAGTTAGGTGAGAAGCAACTCAACCAAAATCAATAAATACATTTCAGTTGTAAGAAACCCATGCAAGAAGAGACTGGGATTAGGATTTCCAAGTTTATCTGTTAAAAGGGGATTACTACAAAGAGCAGAAAACCTATTGAGCTTCAGAAACTTTTTGCTGCTTATAAATATCTGAGGGTTTAAGTACCACTTCTCACAAAACTCGTTGCTTCAACTGATGAAATGTATTTTTAGCTCAGAAACACATCTGCTCATACTATGAGGTAACTCTAAACTGAACCAAGTCTTAAAAGAATGATCCTATCAGGTTTAATTGTTCCGTAACAACATTAATCACGATTAACTCATTTAATATTAATTTGGTTGTCATAAAATGCTCTAAATTAATTAGCTTGACCTTAATTTTGAAGGATATCCCATAAGTGCCCGGTGTAAAAGCTTGGCTTAGAGCAGAAGGCAGGCTGGGCACATGATTCCTGACTACCAAGTTCAGCCTTTGTACTTGAAAGAGTTTGGAGTATTAAAATGTTTCTCCTGTTTAATCTCAGCCAGTAACATCTGTATTTATGGTCAGAGTTCAAGAGGAAGTAAAAGATTCCATCTCAGCTGGGAGAGATCTGCCCAGATGTTTCTCACAACTTGTAGTCATCTCTGAACTCTCTAAAGCAGATAACCTGATCATTTTAACATCCAAATTCCATTAATTTTACCATTTCAGATATGGAAGAACTGAGGTGTGGAAAAAAATGATAGATAAGCCCTTTAAAGTAAATATTTTAGAACATTTTTACTCACCTTCTCAATCCCACATCAACAACTGCATTAAACAAGTAAAGCTGTTTTACAGCACTCAGAATTCTAGCAGGATTATCATTATAGCAGGCTTTTCATTTCTTTTGTTCTGTATTTTTTAATTGAACTTTTCAATAAATATCGATGATCTTGCTAAACAAGGCTTTTAATGCAGAGGTCACTGACTCATTCTAAACTGAGAGATACAGATGAATACTTTAAAAACAATAGTTTTAATGCCAATATTTGATACAAAGTAGCTGATGTATTTTATTCTTTTCATACACTAGATTATGCATTCTCCTTACACTGGCATTTCTGATATATTTTTTGAGAATCAATTTTTGTCTTATGTAAATGGTCCTCTGGAGGATTTCACAACTAGAGGCAGCAGAAATCAAACATAAAACCTACCCTTAGGACAAAAATATTGTCTGTTGTTTGCACAAAAAACAAGCAAAATAAACTGCTGTTCGAGTCTGTCCAGAAAAATGTCCTGCTGTTTTGTTAAAAGTGGGACTTACACCTCATGGAATCAGAAAAGACAAGCAGCTCAGGCGATAGAGAGTCGATAAATCACTCCTGTTCTTTACCAGAGGAGTCTGCGTGTACACTACATACATTTTAAAATTAAGAAGCAGTAGAAGTGGGGGAAAAAAGCCCTTATGCTGTGAGGATCATTTGGTAACAAGTACAGATGCATCTCAAAACCACCTGAAAACAAGACAATTCCCTGCTGCTGAGAGACCGAATTTTGAGTACGGTTGAAACTGTTAAAGCACAACAGCAATTATTCCTGTTCATTCATTACCAACTTATGCCTGGAAATAATAATTGCACTGAACCCAATGACCACATGAGATGAGCAGAGAACATTCAGGAGCTAATAATTCTGTTTAGGTATGTTCCTGATTGCTTTTGGTCTGCAGAGGATACAACTGAATTAAGTAATTTCTAGCTTTTTTCCTATTACCCAGCTAAGTCAATTTGTATAAATTCAGCCCAGAGGTTCCTATAGCATATCACTGTAGTATAAACTCAAGTTACACTGATGTAACTAATAAAATTTACTCACCACCTTCCAAGAAACAGGGATTTGAGAGATCCATGGTAGAAGGTACCTTCGTTCTACATAAGGCTTCAAAGAATGCCGTAAAGAAAATTAAATTACTTGACATTATATAGGGCTCATTGCGTTACAAGGCTCATTATATTTTGTCAAAATCCAGGTTTTATTTCTTGGCATCTCTTCAGCCTTTATCAGTACAGAGATTCTGCTTCAGTTCTGTTCATCATCATTGCAACCCAGATTTTTTACTGTCACCACATGTGCCATCGTGTTCCTGCTTTACACCTTCCCTTCTGGGGAACCTTCTCATTTCCATCCAGCACTTCAGCTTTCTGCCTTCAGAAAACCTCTCTCTTTCACCTTACCAATGCAAACTGCTGCAATTCTTTAATTTAGCTGCTTCCAGGGGATTTTGACCACCATCTCCAGGCCCAAGACCAGATCTGTTCTTGTGCCCCGATGTACAGACGTGTCCTGAAACCAGCTCCTGGCAGGTTTGGCTTCAGCACTGGCACTGGTACTATAATTTAAAACTCTGTGTTATCAGACCCTTCCAACATTTCCTCACATTTAGGTGTTCTCAGTATTTCTCTCTCTTTTTTTTTTTTTTCAAGGCAATGTATTTTCCAAGTTAAAAACCAACTCAGATTTCCCTGATTTTCCCTGCAATCATTTTTGTTAAAATACCAAAAAAAGGGGGCAAGACTATTCCAAGAAACTTTAAATTAATGTGCAAGAAAGGGACAAAAAACCTGTTTCGTTTTTTTTGATGATTTAATACTTAAAATGTTTTTTCTGTTTCTGCTGCTGTGCTTATGCCCCTAATATGCAAAAATGTGCAGAATTCATTACCTGCTGCTGTTATAGAAAGAACATACAGCAGTAGTTTATTTTATTCTTCCAAATTAAATATTCTGACCCTTTCTTCCTGGTGATCTTTTCCCCTTTTCTGTACACCTTTGTTGCCTGTTATTAACCTGCATCGAAATTTTAATTTTTAAAAGAAAAATTCCATAAATCAAAATTAAGAGACATCGTGATTACTAATGGACATTTTTTCATTCTTTACCACGGTGCTATCCCTTTTGGAACAGTTTCATTATTTATTTTTTTTCTCTTTCTTAATTAAAGGTCCTTTTTTATAAGAACTCTCTTTTTGGAATAAACATTGATTATTCCACATCCCAAGATCTGGCTGAAAAAACTGAAAATGTGTATTCTGTGCTTACAGTAAAGGTTGGAATTATTCCTTGCCATGGCACTGATATGAAGTTTGCTTTAAAACATGAAAGATCCTCCTAGACTCATGAGAAATGGTATTAAAATTTATTGTTAGATATTGCTGATTGTGATTGAAAATCACTTCATTAAATTACAGTACAGAGAGATGAAGGACATCTTGCAGCAATGAAAATGGTTGCAAATTTAATTAAAACATTAAATTATTGTTGGAATAAAGGTCATAATCATAAAATGTAATTGAAGGAAGTACATTAGCATGTACCCTAAGGTATCCTTTCTATTTCAAAATACATATTACATATTTGACATTTAAGGAGGAAATAGGTACCATTTTATCTGGATGGATGAACGACGATGGTGAGAATTGTTATCCATAATACAGTTTAAGAGCCCAATTTTTCAAAAAATCATTTGCTCCTTGCATAGGTGTAACATACTATTTGTGTGCCTCTGACTGAGGGAATTCACATTATTTATGGAACAGCCTGGACCTGCACAGAGCAGAGGACATCAGATCATATACTAAGGCTTTATGGAAAAGGTGTAACTTATGCCACAGCCTTCCAAGGGTATCCTTGGCAGCCCCTGGTTATGTTTATGCCACTGTGTGCCATTTATCACTGCACTTCTCTCCCTTGCAACAGATTAGGGAGGGAAAAAAATGCATGAGGACAGAAAATAGAAGCTGCAAGAACATCTATCCATGAAACTGGTGCTGAAAGCACATTGGTGATGCTGCCACAGCAGGGCTGTCACCTCATGTCCTGAGAATTCCTTGTTCCAAACAGCAAATACCCCAGAAATTAATAAACCTTAATGATTCCTCCTAAATACTCAGCAGTAGCCTTTGAATTCAGATCAAGTCTTGTCAAACATTCTACATCTCTCTCCCTTTCTGCATTTACTGGTATCTTTTTGAAAAGGGAGAGGGTATTTTTTGAAATGGCTCGGATGGGAAAATCAGAGCGAGCACATGTAGAAAATTTATATATTTCCATATAAATAATTTTGTAATATATATTTGGAAAGAAAGCTAGGATTGCCAAGCTGGAGTTCAGCAGTGGTTATGCTGATAAATCCATGCTGCAGATTGAAATGCTCTATTGCAGCAAGTCATTTTACACTGTGGAAACAAAATAAGGATCATGCACAAGTTTCCAATAACAAATTAATTCTTAATATTCTTAAATAGCAGTAGAAATCTCCTAAATCTGCCTCAGTGATCATCATCTTTCATTGCTGTTTCTCAAGATATTATTTCAGTTGCCATATTCCTTCTCATACTGACCTGTTGATAAAAGCCAAAAACCTGCAAATTTTCAAAGTTTAAATCTACTTCTGTTATATTTTCCCATTTTTTTCTCTTTTTTTTGCCCTCTCCCGCTTTACCTTTTCCTTGTTTTCCAATGTTTTCTTCTGTTCAAATGTATTCCTTTATTAGCAAAAACATTCAGTTAAAAAAAATCAAAGAAGATCAGCCAGGTTTTAGTGAAGATATCAGATATTGCTTCTTAGAATTACGACATAACTTTTATTTCCCAAACACAGAACCTCAAGATCCATACTGCTATTTTTCTGTCCCATTGTAGTGAGGCTTTCTCTGAATCCTTCACTATTTCCTTTACAGAGAATTGCATCTGACACAACGAGATACAGATTTCAACACTGTTTGGCTCTGCACTGGGATCTCCAGGAAACCTGATGTGTAAGTGAATTCTAGAATTTGGCTGTTTGGCAAATGTCAGTTTTAAGCAAACCCTTCCATGAGTCAGCAGTAACCCTCCATAATAATGTCCCAGCCATTATCTAGGCAGGGAGTTCTGATCTGTTGTCTTAATTACTGGCCTAAATTAATCCACATATTTCGTACAAAGAAGTGCTGAGGATGGAGACCATCATATGATATTTGTGCAGTTATATCCTCCAGTGCTGTGTTTTCTACAGCTCGTGCTTTTACTTTATCTCTGCTCCCTTAAATGAACCATTAAAAAAAGAAGGAAAAGAAATTTCAAAGCAAGTCATCATGAATTATTTATTACCAGTTTTTCTGCTTTAAAAGCTGAAAGAACTAGATTAATTGCATTATATTTTTTACTGTTTGGAACATCAGAAAGGAATATAATAGGAAAATTAATATTTGACACTTGTGCCCATTAATGAAATTGGGAGGGCTACACAGTTTCCTGATGAGGCGTTTCTGAAGACTTCTGCAGTTCCAGCCCAAGCCATGACACTGCAGCAATGAAAGAATTAATGGAAAAAATATACACAGATCAAACAAAAAAGGGGTACAGAGCAGGAACATTCAGACCACGGGAGACTGTGGGTGACTACAACAATTTCAGGGAACAAGAAGAAAAGGAGAAGTGCGTGAGAGGAAGTTACAGGTACTGAAAAAGAAAAAATTGAACTTGAAATCAAGACTGAGGCATTGTCTACATTTCTCTTGCTCAAATAAGCAGAGGAATTTCTATATGATACATGGTTTGGGTTCTTTTCCTTCTGCTTCCCAACACCCTAAATCTGTTCATCATCACTGCATCAGATAAGACAGAGAGGTTTTCTAGAGCAGATGAGACCCGAAACTTGAAGTGCAAAATGTGTAATATTGTTTGCTCATTCATTTGCCAATTACTGACAAAATCTAAATGTAGTTTATTGCTAAGTGAGAGAAGGTTGTCTTTAATTACAGCAGCCAACATTACTTTTCTATTATAAGCTGTTTGGTTTTATACCTTTTCAGTCTATTGTCTCTGAATCAATCAGTATAAAAGCAGGCTTGTGGAAATTGGAATTGTCTCAGGGGAAGTGCAGAAACAAATTAACAAAACTGAGGGACATTTAACATCTAGAGATTAGCAAAACAAGAATTCAAAATTCCTATCACTTGCTTTAGCATGGAAACAAAAGTCTTATCCTAGAAACAGTTTAGGAAAAAAAATGAAGCATGATGAGTCTCCTAATAAGTTTATTTTTGATCCCTCTTGCAGGGTTCTTATCTATGGTAGTTTGTTATTCTACTAGAAAAAATATGCAGTTTAAGAGTTTTCTATTTTGAATTATTGGCATCATTCTCTTCTATTTGAGTCAGATAAATGGATCACAGTACACAACCAGTTATCAAAGCCAGCTGGTTCTTATGACATTAGGCCAACTTCCCAAATTCAAAATGCACATCACCCTTAATTAAGGAACACGTAACTTCCACTTCACTCGAGTGAGTTGGAGGCACAAAACTGATGCCAGCTCCTTTTTTGGAATCAGGAAAGCTGAAAGGCATGAAGAAAAATGACAAGAAGTAAGAGATGCAAAGACTGGCAAAACAGAAAGACAGCTGAACTTCTACCTGTTGTCTGTAAGTACTTCTAAAGCTGCTCAGAACTGACAGCAAATGAGCTGGTGGGGAAGGAAAACATATATAAGGAAAAGGAGAAATGTGGGAGCAGCCAGGGAAAGGGAGCCAGTGCTGCTGTTTCAGTGTGGGTTGAGTGAATTGCCAGGTTACATTTGAGAACCCTTGCAAGGCTGCAGTGAAGCGTTTAATGGAACACAGAGAGTTCTGAGTGCTGGCAAAGAAAAAATCAGAATACCTTGAAGAGCAATGTCATTATCGCAAAATTTACAGTGATTAAAATTTTGCCAAGCTTTTTAGTTTCCCTTTTTCATCAGTGTTTTTTTCCCTTCTAACTGATCATTCATTTTCAATCTGCTGTTAAACAGCTTTATCAAATGAAGGCTGTGTGCTGTGTAATGAGAATGTATCCAATAAAAATGCTTTCAATTACATTTTAAAACTGCAAAATATCAAATTACTGCTGTATGAGGATACTCCATTGAAAACTGTAAGATTACCAGAGAGGTCATTATGTTTCTCTACTACATGACTTTGTAGTATAATAGCACAGTGTCACCTTATATATGATTCATTGAAAATGTTACAGTGAACAAACCAATTTTTCATTTCTAGAACCTTGCAATCAATGAAACAGTTCATACAAAGCAAGAAACAGTGTAAACTTTTACTTCTTTATTTCGATCACTACTAGAACTTTTCGGTGATACAATAGAAAATAATTCAAAAAAATGTGGTCTAGTTTTCACTATATCTGTGATTTATTTAATTCTTATATTCTCCTCATTGCAGTTATATCCAGAAGTGCTAGTTTCCTTCGTCTTTTGATTCTTATTCACTAGCAAACGTTGGGTTGGGAGAGAACTGATGGGGTTGCAGGAGATCCAAGTTTAGCTCCTTATTTTATCATTCCCATGCTGCCTTTGAGAAATCAGAGTTGTAACGTACTTTAGTTCCATTTGCAAAAGACAGTCAGACACCCAGAAAGCAGTGAAGCCTTAGTGCTGAATCACCTGGGTTTGGACATCCTGTCCAAATCTCTCTGTAGTCAAGTCCCCAACTGATGGACTCAGTTAATGTGACAGGGTACAAGAGGTACATCTAAATAAACAATTCCATACTTTGCAACGGTTCTTTTTAGGTGTTAAATCACTTCCTTTTATAGTTTGGAGTCATGTTGTGTGCACTAGAATGTGCCATGGGCTTGGAGTAGGTACCACAGAGCCTGATACTTGGGCATCACACACAGATGGAGGGAATCTCACCTTTCAAGCATCAGCTTAATGCAATTTTCGAGAGTGTATTTTAATTTTTACGCAGTTTTTGTGGTATCACAGAACACCATATTCCTGCTGACAGATGGAATGGGTGGTTTACCAGAATTAAATTAACTTTTAAGAGTAAATCTGTTTCCCTCTGTCCTTTACAGATTCTGCATAGGAACAATATGCCTCTTTCAGGATGTGTATGGCCAAAACATCAGATAGCAGGGCCTCTGATACCTGGCCTGCTTACACACCTTAAAAATGGTGTTTCTGTAGCATTTACTCTTCTAGACTTCAGTAAAAACATAACATGATATTAAATGCCAAACAATTTTTACTTCTCTAGTGCTTGATTTGTATTATAAATTAGGGATTGTAACATAATGATTTGCTTTTTGTTGTTCATTGAGCAGCTCAGCTTTCAGCTGTGATAACACAAACATCTGTTCTTTTTCTGGCAGCATGGGTACAGAGGAATTTACAAGATGAGAATTGCATATTAATTGTTACCAACATTCCTTCTAACACAAGGGGTTTCTTGATGATATGAGGTGTGATAGAACAGAACCACAAAGTAGCAGGAGAAATGGGGTTGGCTCTCTGGAGGTCACGTTGTCAAAGCAGATCAGATTGTTTGCAGCCTTGTGTAGTCCAAGTGATTATCAAATGTGCAGGAGCTGTCCTAAAACTGAAGAGGAGTAACTGCCTGTCCCCCTCAGACCACGGATCCCTATCCAATCAACCCATTAATATACTTACAGGAGAATAAGGCAGGACTTCAAATGTTCCATGCTCCTTAACAAACAAACAGACAAACAAACTCGCTCCAACTATTGATTGCAAACACTGGGAGAATCTTCATAAATACATGAAGGGAGACTATAAACTGAAAACAGGGAATAATGAAAATGTTGTGAGCCAGTGCCCCAAAGCAGCAGGAAATACTGCATGTGCAAAGATATTTATGATTAGAACTGTGAACTAAGTAAAAATGTGTGTGATTGCTCTGACCTTCAACTCATTACGCTCCCAATTATCTTTTTATTCCTAGATGCAAAACAAATATGTTTTAATTATATTTATGCACAAGTGCATCTGAAGTTTGGATAAACAGTCATGAATAAATTAAAAACCCAGTGAAAACCAGACTTCATAAGAAAAGCACTGACAAAAGATTTTATTGTAGCTCAGAGAGTGGTTCTGATTGTAACATCATCCCACCTAGCATAAGTTTTAAATTGTATTTGATTATAATAATTATAACTTTTTACAGAAAGCAATCATTTGACTGGCAATTGCATGGAAGAGTGAATGGAAACCTAGCAACCTGGCAATTCCTGTTATTATAGAGGAACCCTTGCAAAAAGTATATTCTGTTTGAAAACCTTGCATTTAGTATTTGATGCAAGCTGTAATTCAATTCAGTGCAAGAGTCTTTAAGTCCTCTTCATCTGCTGTCAAGAGTTGGGGGGTGTGCATGCACCTCATGGATCCAAAACATCACTTCTGAAGGATTTAATGAGGGTTTGGGGAGGTTATTTCTTAAATGATCCTGAATTTGACACTTTCATGCCATCCCCTCCCTTTGTAAGGTCTGTTGCATACCGGGGCAATCCTAGCAAGGAAACATGGACAGGGGAAGATAAACAGCAGAGCTGGTTTGCTGCCAACAGGGAATTTTACAGCACGTGAAGGGATGGATCTATCATACATAACTCCAGACATTATAAATGCAGTTTTATAAGGGTTCCTAATTTAGATTTCAGCTGCTTACCTTGTCTCTAATATCCCAGAGAGGTAAATACTAGTGCTGCCACTACAAATACTACAACAGCACCTGCTGCTACTACTTTTATAATAGTTTAAATCCAGAATTTCTATTTGCTTTTAGTACTGTTTGGACTATTAAGCACAAAGATAAAAGGCTGCTTACAAGTCACAGCAGATACCCTGTAACTGCACTGGGTTTTCAACACTTTTATCCTAGAAGACTGAATAGTCCAGTGCAGGGCATCTGGGACAACACTACAGCTAAATCCCAGCATATCTGTTTTTTCAAGGCCAGCATTTCCCATCTACCCTTTTTCTTTAATGGTTAGAAACATGAAAATGTAAAAATATCCTATTTACAACTATGTACTGAGAATCCCACATTATATCACTCTTCTGCTGTGATCTGATTAGGGGGTAGAACATAAATTAAGAGTATTTATTTGACTTTAAAGTCCTGTGGATTTTTTTATGAGGCACCACGAGATCTGCAGGTCAAGGCAGTAAATGAAGATGTGTCTAAAATTTTTCAGGATTCACTTAAACTGGGCCTAGAGATATCAAACACCACCATCTCAGCCTGTAAAATAAAGGTCAAATTGTCTTATATAAAAAAAAATCTCCAGAATATAGAATTTCAGCACAGAAATATCGGTAAATAAGTATGTCATATTTATAGTTACATTTATATTTATTCATTGATCAGATTTTCAGTGGAGTCCAGAAAAAGTAGACACTTGCTATGATTAGAAGCAATTATAACATCACTTTTAGGTTAAATGTTTCTGTACAACTGTCAGTAAGAAATTTACTCAGTTATTTTTATGCCAAGTTATTTTTATATACATGGCCATGGATTATTCAACACACAGAGAAACAGGGAAATTGAGCACTTACTTATCAGATTGTACAGCACTGCAGAAAATCAGGTGGAGCAGCAGGAGCTTAATTCAAATTCTTTAAAAGTACGTTAATTCTAAACAAAATCATTCACCTCTTCCCATTAATATAATATTCTTCTTTCTCCTCCGGAGCTTGACGGAGTCCACCATGATAAAAGAGGTTTTTCTAGTACAGACACCTACTTTTTAGTGCAATTAACAGGCCCAAGAATTATCTAACCAAGCTACAAAAATCAATAAGTAATAAAGAAAATGTTTCGTCCCACTAACACTTCCTTTTCAAATGCAGTTCATGTTTAAGAACTTTTTTACAACTGGTGTGTGCCATTAAACAGTTATTCAGGCTGGCAAAACCAAAAAGCTTCCTCATAGTCACAGGGCTAAAGTTGTGCAGCCAGGGTGTCATATAAGAAAGTAAAACTAGGTCTGCATAACATTATACAACTATAAAATAGAACTAGTAAAATATGTTTTCTAATATCCAATTTCTGCTATTCTTGTCCTGAGGATGGTGTTAGCATCAAAAAAGTATATACTTTTTTTTAGCAAAATTAAAATTAAAAACATAAAAAGAGGCCAGCTGGGATAAACAAGAGCAGGAGGTAGAGGAAGATAAAAGTGTGGCCTTGCCCCTCCTGCCTTTTGAGAGTGAATTCCTACATTTTGTGGGAGCTGAGGGCTGCTGCAAATCACCCACCTGTGCTGAGGGTTGTAGGGACACACACACCACCTTCCATGATGCTTTCCATCAGCTTTCCTTCCTGACTCCTCCTCTGGAAACTGTCCTGCTGGTTTATTTGGGGATCTTAAGTGAAATTTTCCCCGAATCAAACAGAGGTTTTGCTTTTGAGGAAAGTGGGTTAGTGCAGAGAAAATATGCACAAAAAGGGGAGCAAGGATACAGATGTTGTGTGACAGCAAAGGCTCTCTCTGACACAAAGCGCTTGCAACTTGTCTGTTATATTCAGTGTCTGAGTTCTCACTGCCTCTGAATCACCAATTAAAAGTCACTTCTATTAAGTCTTCTCAAAAACACTACAGCAAATGATTCCACACTTACATTTAGCTTAATAAACAAATCAGTGTAAAATAAACACTCTTGGTGACTTGCACCATTCTTTTGTACTTGATAACAAACCAGAGGTCCCAAGCCTAAACCCATATTTCATCATGAACTGCTTCCTAAACAGTGGCCTGCAGGCAGACATTACTGTGCTTGTCTAGTGACAATAAGGTTCAATGGTCATCTGTTTAACTGTACTTTCTTTTTCTATTTCACAGGAATTGGGATAAGAGTTTAGGGCTTACACATGTCCATTGATTGCAAACAAATCTCTGTGTTAGGCATTTGGTTTTGCTGTGTCAGCAGTGTGCATTATCTTTGTGAACTGGGCCTTCATTTTTGGCCTGTGCAGCAGGCCTTGATGGCTTCCTCGCTATCCCTGGCCACCCGAGCCCTTGGTATAAATTACCTCTGTCTCTCCTCTTCAAATTTTTCCATTCTCAAATGCCTTTTTCATACCATTATAATGTTTTCAAGCCTTTTTATGAATCATTGTCATTTAAGCACTGTTCTCCCTTCCCTCCAGAGGAAGTGGGAGCTTCCTATTGATTAACTGTATAGGCTGGAAAATTGCTCTTCTGTCCTCTCTGTGCTAATAACCTAAATTGCTTTCTGCAGGATATCATCCTGGAAGCACAGCTTCAGCAGCCACTGTCTATCTTTTGGATGAGACCAGTGAAGAATTTTAAATTAGAGTGCTTTTCTCACTCTGACCTCACCCTGGCACGGTGCTGCCAAATGCCTTTGGGGAGTTTGCCTGGAAGCCTTAAACCTCTTTCGGATTTCTGTTCATTTTGCAAATCGTGTTTGTAATTGGGAAACAAAACCAAAGCAATGAAAACAACGTTGAAGCTTGAAGGGGGGTTTGTGAGGCACCACTTGGCAATGGCAGCAGGTGGAACCCTTTAAGGACAGACATTGGACCCTTAAAGTTACAGCTTTGAGTCTTTTAAAGCTCCTAAGAAATTAATTCATATCATTTCATTTTTATTCTCAAACCAAAATGTGACTCATAGCCATTGATACTCCCTGTGCAATATTCCAGGTCAGGCAGGATTCTAGGCTAAACCAAAAAAAAAAAAAAAAGGATAAATTAGATAAATTAGAGGAATAAACTTAAAGTAGAAACCATTCATATTAAAAGAAAAAAACATCTAGAAGCTTTATCTTTCCTGCATCCTTTAGACCAGTACAACTACAGTCAAGCAACGTTGGAGGAACTGCTTAATCTATAATTTGAACCATTTAGGATATGAGCTCTCTTTTCTTGTTCTATTCCCATTATAATAACAGCCTCTGTCATTTTACTTGTGAGATACTAAAATGAATTACACACCTGCATAACTCTTCAAACGTGGATTCTGGCTTGCTCAAGAGTGCTTGGTATATCTAATACATAAGTATGTTATAAGCTGGTTTTAACAAGTAACAAGTAACAAGTAATTCTTCACATAAGTATTTAAGTGGAAAGATAGGAGTTCAGAATTCTAACATTCTGTATCTTTATTCACATGTGAATTCAGTGACAGTATTCAAATGCATAACGATTTGCCACTTGAATAAGAGTTGTAAAATTAAGCTCAACCTTTCTCTTCCTTGTGCATTTTACTAACTAACAGTTTATCTTTCACAAATTTCCCTTCCAAAAACCGTTATGCAAAAGCTACTGGAGTCCCCTTTTCATACATTTATGTCCACAGCAAAGTCCAATACTTTAGGATTGTGTAATTAATGTTATCTGGAAACCTAATAATCGGGTGGATCATTGAATTGTTTATAATCCTGTCTTGTGTTTTTATGACTTTGGAGATGTGTCTATCTGTGTCATACAAGATTTATTACCAAGAGTATTCCAAAGTTCCAGCTGGTGAATAATTTACTCTCCTGAGCACACAAAAACTAGAGGAAACAACAAAAGAGTGTGTTAGCTCACTTAATATATTTTTTCCTGGTTGTGTCTCACTGCTGGAAAATTTTAAAGGAAAATTCTATCTTCTGAATTAATCCAGTAAGGACTGGTCATAGATGTGGTTTAGGTCATGTTAAGGCAATGTAAGTGAGGTTTATATAAAAAGCAAAAAATGCATAAATATTTGATCTTTGACTAGAAGTAACTACTATCATTACATTAGGCTTAACCAGCAACAAAGGTAAGAGCAGTACCTTCAAATAACCAGCTCAGAGAAGTGCTATTTTGCATGACACCAAGATGAATTTCTCCCTCAGATGGGGCAGACTCAGCTGCCTTTGGATGAGTAAGCTACAGAGATTGTGCTACTAATGGAACTGGGCATCTACTCCAGCTTCTGCCTCTCCTCAGACATCAAACAAGTCAAAACACTGGGGTAAGTCTTGCTTAGATATCAAATACTCTTGTACACAATAGAGCAGGCAGCTCCCCTGGTATGATTCCCCTCTCTTATTGCCTTCCTGCCCACACAGAAAGGAACAGTATCAGTTTTTAATAATTTCATTTATTTGATGTATGCAAGAGGTTCTTGATTTTCTGTGCAACTCCATGCAATTTAAAGCTCTGTGTCCTACTTTAGCCTGCAAATATCTGCTGTTCAGGCATGCTCAGGAGTGCTGGGAGACCACGGGCTCCAGAGCCTTCTGCTGTAAGCTGTGAAATCTCTCACAACACTGCCCAGGACATACCTTTGCTCACTTTGTGAGCCAAAGATCATGAGTAATGAACCAACCATAAGGTAGTTCTTTCCCTACGGTAGCACCATGACAAGCATGAGCCCTCACGTGCCATTTCTTTCCATGTGAAAACTATCCCAACCTTAACCTGATACAACATGACCAGTTTACTGATTGACCATGATCACCATATGCTGAGTTTAAAAGCAGTCAGGCCCCTTCCTAAAGGATTCAGTAAGGATATTGTGTTTGGGGGATGCAAGATGAACAGAAAACCTGAGCTCTCTGGTGTAAGATCAGATGTTGGCAAACGCAGCTCCCAAAGGTGCTGCCTGTCTCCTGAGGTGGCACTTCAAATAGGAATGCATTGAAAATGAAATGTACACAGGCTTCCTGAAAAATAAATCAAGCTTAAATTTCAGATCCTCTTGCACTAGGTGCTTTTTTTTTTTGAGAAATGAAGCCTGCAGTGACGTGCTTCTACCTGCAGATGAAAATACATCCAATTTGTCATAAAATCATTAATGAATACCAAGCACCATGTGCTCTGCCTGGATAAAACTGAGCTGCTGTCACATGAATCCATAATCCAGATGGATTTTCACTGGCCTGGCTTCAGAAACATTTGGGAATGCTTTTTCCTTTTCCCCTTTCAAGCTCCCTTCTCTTGCAGCTTTATGTTTGTTGCTGGTGAGCAGCATAGACCCGAAAGCCGATTAAACACCATGAGTCAGAGCGTTCCTTTCAGGATTCCTCAGCCAAGAATCAACAATGGAGAAAATCATTTGCATGGGTTTCTAGCCTACGAAACATCAGTTTGTCCCCTTGAATTCTGAAACACAAAGAGAGGATTTTAATCCACCTGCAAGGTCCTGTCCTTTGAGCTTGTTTACATAAATGGACTTTTTGTGATGAAATTTTCATTGCTTCTGGAAATAAACACAATAATACCTTCCAAAAAGTATTTCCTACATAAGGAGTGTTCCATTTCTAGTTACAGACTGTATTTAGGAAATAGTAGTATGAGCTAAGTACACATATGATAAACATTATAGCATATTTAAAAGGTATATCTTAAAAACTTATTGATAAATAACTCACAAATATTTTCATTTTAGAGATATCATTTCATCCAAGATCCCTAGGACCTAAAGTGGAAAAAAATAAAGGACTATTTGTTTTTTTATTTTCACATTTAATTTTTTAATTATATTGTTTACTATATATTTCACATTTAATATACTATACTATACCCAGATATGAGTAGCAAATATAAATAGATCTCACATTTCTGAGTAGTCTTTTGAAGACAGTGTTAATTTTCACCTACCAGAGTTTATATAAAATTCTTTGACACCATATAGAAGTAGGCCCAGAAAAGAAAGACACAAGTGTCTCTCAGTGGAATAAATCTGCCCCATATAAGCTTATTCATCCTCTCTTTTTCCATAAAATCTGAGAAAGTGCTGCACAAAGCTCTGCCTCCATTTACACTTCTACATATTAAAAAGAAATGGAAAAAAGAAGGCCTCCATGAATGCCAGGCTCCAGCATCAAGTCTGAATCTTTAATGAGCAGCAGCAGATTCAGTTTCTCTTTAAGTGCAGAATTTATTGCAGCCTGAACTGTTGTACCCTGGGCTAATGCATGCACAGTGTTCTCTTTATTTCTGTCTAGGTCACAGAACTCATTTTCCATGGAAAACTGAGGGACATTTGATTGGTGAATTGGTGAATTCTGGGTATGATTTGGCTGCTGAAGCAGAGCACAGTTGCCATTATTTCTCAGTCCCTTCTTGCTCTGATGGCACAATGTGCAGTTCCGTGCTTGCGTTCAGGGGGAACCCCTTCCCTCCAGAGCCTTGCCCGTGGGAGAGAACACGGAGGAGAACATTATCCCACCTGCAGTCTTTACCATGCTTTACCTAAAGAGTATAAGAGCTGCATATGGTCTTGTGAGACTTACTCCTCAGTCCATATGGACAACTTGACACCAGACTTCTGAGCATGTGTTTACCAACAAAAGCCACGCTTCCCTCAGGGCTGCGAGGGAGGCTCCGCAAGATATCCGCCTGTCCAGGCGGTGGGTTTGCCAAACCACATGTTATAATGTGCATTTCCTACAGCAGCTTTTTCTCTCAGCAGCATTTCTCTCCCTCTCCCATTGAATGTCTCTACGTTCCTCAAATAGTAAATAATTTGAAAGCAAGCAAACAGAAAAGCTTCACTCCTTTTCCAGTGGTGGTCTCTGGTTCAGAGTGGCCCACAGACTCTGAGAACACTTCCATAGTTCTTTGTGCATCTCACTGATGGAAGGATGCAGCTCTCATGCTGTCAATACTACAGGTGGGGTCATTTGGATTACAATAGATTTGCTTCCAGAAAAGATGAAAATCGAATTAAATATCTCACATGGACAGACAGAACTCATCCACTTGGCAAGACCTCATTCTGCTTCTTTGCACTGCATAATATTTAGCTTACTTTTTACAGGTGAATGCTACTTAATATACACTGTTTAAATGAAAATACTACCAATTATTCAATATAATAACTGTATTACAATAGTCCTTATTAACAATTTAGTCTTGTTTTCCACAAGCACAATGTTTGACACTATGGCTACTTCTTCTGCAGGAAAACCTTAAGCTCATCTATATTTGTGTTATGATGACTGGAAAACTGAAAATAAAGTAAGTAAATGCTTGTTTCCTACAACTCACTGTGCAGACAAGCTGCACATTGCAGTACTTTATCTCCCTTACAGAATCTTGTCTTTAATTATGTCTCATTAAATAGCAATACAGCACTGAATTGAGATTATGCACGAGTGCCTCACTGTCACCTATTTGGGCTGAGTTGTTGTGAGCTGAACTGTCTAAACTCTGTCAGTGTTCTCCAAGAAACACAGCAAACAGGAATGCTCCAAACCTGAGCAAGTGAGATTTTCAGAAGTGCAGGTCTTGTGTAGCTTATGCATCCACTACAAAACTGATGCCAAATCATACTTTGTTTTCTTTAGAAATTACATTATAGTCAGTAAAATTAATTGAATATTCAAATATAGAGTCTTCTAAAAATTAACAGCAGTTGTAATCCTTTTGCTTTTCTTTCATACACTAAATAGTAAATTGCTTCTGAAAAAAAAAATTGCTTTTGACTTTTATTGCCTAATGAATTACTCACTTCAAGGAAAGGCAATTTTATAGTATCTCATAAAAAGTATTTTAAACACGATGGTTATTATACATCTCCAGTCTCTTCCACAGATTGTTTGAATGTTTTATCTGTGATATGAGATCTCAAATATTGAACATATTGGGTGCCAGTGAATATTTCAGAAAACACAGACAAGCTCTTCTGGATTCACAGTTTGTATTATTAAGCTGTCAAAAAGTGGGAAAAGCCTCTCCTGTCATATGATTCTGTCAAAGAGGGAACACAGGAGTGACTTTGATTAGAACCTGCAATAGTGAGGTCTGAAAGGAGGCACTGGAAAAAGACAACAAGAAGCATGGACGTAATAAAACTAAAAAGCACGAAGTTGGCTGGCACAGTGAAAAAGGGGTTTGTGTCTCATCTAGTCACAGTTCTAAACAGTAAGGCTGCCTTGGCAGCTGAATGACATAGGTTAGAGAGCTCTCTGTGCAACTGTCAAGCCGTAGGATTAAAGCAAGTGTTTCCAACAGATAGGGAAATTCTGCTTTCAAGGAGGAATATTGACTGCAAGGCCTCCCTCTGAGTCAGGTAGATGCAGATGGTATGGCAGAGCACAGTTATCCAGTGCCTTCCAGACCTAGAGCTGGATTTGTTTGTTCTAAATAATATTAATAATAATAATAATAATAATAATAATAATAATAATAATAATAATAATAATAACAACTAAAATTTTATTTTCAGATGACCATGAGTTAGTCATGGCTGCTTGGAAGTCCTCCACCCATCTATTATGGAGCCTCACAAAGTCCTCGTACCTTAGCAGCAAGAACTGTCCCAGGAAGATGTTTCTCACTGACTGACACAAAGGTAGGCATTTTAGGGGGAAAGGTTTTATCAGCAAGCTGACATTATGGAGCTGGAAGTATTCACAGATCAGATAAATTGATTTTTAAAAAGGGTCAACTCTGGATCTAGGAATGGAGAAAAAGAAACCACTTTCAGTGCTGACATTTCCTGATCAGTCAAAATTCAGTTTGTCTGTACGGATAGAAAAAATCAGGTATGTAAAGAGAAATGAGTCTTAGGAATTAGCAGCTACACACAAATAGTTAAAGCTTGTCTACACTGTAGAACTGCATGACAATAACCTTTCTGAAGTTTAGCTCTGCCTCACACAGCCACTGCTTCATAATGTACGAGGTAAAGTCTTCTCTTCATGCTAATCTGGTAGAACCCCCTTGATCTTCAACAGAAAAAAGACATTGCAGGGCCTATCTTCTACTTTCATCTTCTCTGTCTAGTATCCAAGTCTATATCTTATAAGTCACCTTTGTCTTACCTGCTCCTCTTGAATGAGCACATTAACACGTTAAGAAGATACACAAAGAGCCTTTTCTTGCCAAAAAATTATGACAGGCTATTGAGATCAAAAAGGATGATTGTCAGTTATCTGTTATTTAGGCATTCTTAAGTGAGCATCCTTCTTACTGTCCTGGAGATTTATTTCGAGGTCAATGTTGTGTGTACCTAATAATGCTCAGCTGAAGTTTAACTGACCAAAAAAAGATGGAGGCTTCCCCATTAAGGTTCAAGATGAAATATTAATTTCCTACGTACACTAATCATCCAATGTGTTTCTGTTCCCTTGAGATCTAATAATTTTTTAAAACTCCATGAGACAGGATTGCCTTTGCTTTTATGATCCAGAGGTTTTCCATCCAGAAAATAACATCCCATGTATGTTGCATAAACAGAGGAAGGGGAAATCACAAATTATTTTTCCCTGTAACAAATTTCCATGCTTATTCCTCTCTGTCTACTATCTGCCAGTTAATGGGCTCCTGATACACTTAGTTCCTTTCTCTACAATTGTTTCCTCTTCCTTTGAAGAGCAGGGATAACATAGAACTGAAAACAGCTACTTCTGCTTAGTGGAATTCCTGGGAATTCTATTTAAAAGCTTCATATTTCCCACGAGTTACCAGAGGATCTTTTAGCAATTGAAACATGAGAAGCTTCTCCTGATATGGGTAGATTTATCTAGTCCTAATTTAGCCTTACCTGTCAGAGAAAGAGCCTCCATTTTTCCTGCCTAAGTCTTACACAAGGTGTCAAAGTGAAAGGTGGAGCTCAGTATCAACACACAATCTAAAACCAGGACTATGAAGGTAATTTAGAGATACTAACATGGCCTAGCCTATTACTTCCACCAAAGGAGAAAACAAAACTTTCACAAGAATATTTATAACTATTTCTTCTATCTTGTTATTAGAAGTTTACAGTAAAGTTTAGTCTTGAGTGACTATCTTAGAACTCACTGAAGTGTTTCCAGAAACGTGTCTACACGTTTGTGTGTGGACAGATTTATGTGTAAGGAACAGTTCTCCAAATAAAGGCTGATTTTTTGGTTGTGGTTTGATCAAGAACTGGCCTGCAATGTGCAGGTTTATTCTACATTTTTGTAGAAACATTTTTGCTCCACTCACATTTTCCACATCTACACAGCAGTTATTCTTCTAATGAAGTTGTGTTATTTTCTTCATGAAGTTCTCCAAGTAGGAGGTTGGTGTAAGAAAAGGTATGGAAATTTATACTGCAAATCCATTTCTGTTTTATTTTGCTTTTTTGTGGGTAAAGGGTGGGACTGATGCCACCTAAACCCTTTGAGGTCAAACTAAATCCATCAAATCATTTCCATGAGACATAGATTCTATACGTCAAGGAAATTGTGATGAAGTAAAAACATGAATCATGAAGAGTTGGGAGTTTCACTTGTGCACTAATCTTTGTTCATTATTCTATTTAATCACACTGGGACTTCTTCAAATATTAAGAACTAGCTTTTCAAAAGTGAAATAACACTGGAAAACAGTGCCATTGCTGAAAGAAGTTTATAACAGTTTTGCTTTCTCTTGAAAATGAAGCATAATAAGGGGATGAAAAAGGGATAGTTGTACTCTTCCAGGGGGCAGTTTCTTTTTTCGTGGAGTCTTTAGAACAATTAGGGGAAGAAGTGGAAACAAACAAAAGCAAATGTTAAGTATCTGGGTTTGCATATTCAAAAGCAACCTCTTAATAGTAGTGATGTTAAACAAATGATCCTGGTTAAACAAGGCAGGACCTGGGGATTTTTAGACAAAGATTAACATTAAATCAGAAGTCAAGCAATGCCCTCAAAAGAGGATTTTTCATTGTCACGTATCAGGAATAGGAAAGCATTTCCTAATAATAACTGGTGATGCAAAATGGATTTTCCTGTCATGCTGCTGAATTCTGCCTTTTGCTGTCAATAAGATTAACTGGATGTTAAAAGCCTGAGGTGTTTACATCTGCATTATATATATTTTTTTAATAAAAATGGCCAGTTCATGAATGCAAAGGAGAGGATGAAACAGAATTAGTACGGTTTTAAACTAGAAACTAGAAAAATAGAAACTAGACAATGAAATAGGAACTGGACAATGAAATGGAGCAGACATCCATTTTGCTGAGGAAGCTTTTTGCTTTCCCCCTGAATTAAAGATTTTGCATGAAAGAAAAAAATGGCAATGTATACAAAGCCTCTGCCTTTACTGCTGTATAAAACATCAGGTTGGATGATGTCTGAGGGACCTGAGGCAGCTGTTAGAACAGCAGTTTCTGCCTTCCCTCTCCCAATAGGGTGCCAAGTAGCTGCGTGGCCCCAGACTTGGACAGACAAGAGTAAAAGGTAAAAATAACTTCCAGTAGTAAACAGGAAAATATTTTTGTGATGTCTCAGCACACAGGGATTTAGAAACTAAAATGGCACGAACATGAGAAGATCTGAGGTGCACTTTGAAACTCTAACATGCATTGTTGAGCCACAGCATGCTGGATTGTTTTACACTCAGCTGGGGGAATTTTCAAAGGTAGTAAAATGTGCAAATCTAGAGATGTGACTAAAGCTTACTTGGCACCTGATAGCTTTTGTAAGAAATTTAATTCTATCCGTGCTTCAAAGTTCTCAGCTAAATAGAACAATTGCAGAAATTAGAAGAGGCAAGGAGAATAAATAGAATTTAATGCAGTCACCACAAATCAAGGCTGATGTTACAGTAACATTGTATGGGCTGATAATCTGCAGACCACCTAAAGTTCTTATTCTGGCACAAGAAACTTAGTTTAGCACAAGAACACTGCCATAGCAAAACTTATTTAAGCACAAACAATTGACAGTCAGGTTTTGACACTAATAGAAGGGGATTGCTTGGTCCAGGTGCTCTTATTGACTAAAGACAGGTTTATTAATCTTTCATTTCAAGTGCACTGCTTGACAAGCCTGTCCTAATTTCCCCACCACATGCCCACCTGCCAAGCCTTCTCAAGCCTGTGCCACCAATTCCTAAACATCAGAACCAAATTAGCATTTGACCTTTGGAAAGTTAGCTCAGAATGCAAGTGCATGTCCTAAAACTCACACAAACTCTTCTTCTCTGGGCTGAAAAACAGCAAGAAGCTCCACCTTCCCCCTAGGAAGCCACTCCAGGTTATAAGCACAAGGAAAGAGCACACAGGCAGGGAGTTTGGAGGATGATTTACTTGTAGTAAAAATAGTAACTGTACTGCATGCACAGAACACTGTTTCAAGAAAAAAAGTGTTATTAAGTGTTTAATAACATCAGAATGGCATCTGAAATAAGTAAGCTATTTTTTTTTGTAACCTCAAGGAAGAATGGAACTGAGAGGAAAACCTTTCTTTCTAATTTTAAAGAAAAATTACATGGCCTACTGTTTCCCCTCAGTTGTTCTGCTGAAACAATGCTTTACATTTCGATGCCAATATTTTTGACTTTGCAGTGTTTTCCCATGAGGAAAAAACAAGCACAACTTACAGAGTCCTTGAAAATGTAACAGTATATATAATTGCTGGATCACAAATTTATCTCCCTTTGGTTTTTTTCCCCTCTTCCCCTGTAATTGGAGGCCCCAAGCTGAGATGTTTAAATCAGCACAGTTAAAATCTGGACTCCTTCTACAGGAAATGGAGAAAAAAAAAAAGGACCTCTAGAGAGCACTGCAGCACATAAATTCTGAATTGTCTTTACCAGGTCTCTCTCCCTCCTCTTTCAGCTCTTAGAGGAGCCTTTGAATGCTTTAACCAGGAGAAAAGGTAGCTCGACATTTTGAAATTTTCTTCCATTTCTTTAAAAACATTAGGTGCCCTTCAACAATTTCATTATACTTTTTATTTTCCCTGATTAAACCATAAACTACACACATTCCCCTTACTTAATAGAGAATCACCAGAATTCAGATGTTTTGACATGTTGAGTTGATGGGGTTCTTTCTAACTCTAAAGAAGAAGTAGAAAAAATGTTCTTCTTCAAGTTGCACAAATAATTTTTTGAGTTCATTTGCAATCTACCAGATTGTTAATCCAAAAGCTACAGTAGCTAAAAATGCTGTTGCAAAATACACCGTTTAATATCTGAAAGACATCATCTTGAAAGTCGTTTTTGTGCTTCTACTGGTAAGAATTAAAATGCCAGGGTTTATATTTTATGCCAATATCTTTGCAGCATTCTGTGTATTTTTGTTTTAATAGCTGCTTTTTCAACGGCATCAAGAGCTGTGATGCACAGGTTTCTCCATATAATGGTGTTCTGGTTTAATTTATTTTTCTAAAGGTCTCCAAATGCTCTAAAGCATTTTAGGGACTTCATAAACTCGAGGCCAAAAAATTCAATACTTATGAATTGGTAACATGATCTCTTTTAGAGGCAATGAAATTTTCTTCACTCTAAAATGATTACAGTTAAGATGAATCTTTAATTTTCATTGCCACCCTATGCACATTAGCCTTTAAAACAAAATTATTTTTTCATCTATCTGTGCATACTTATAGTTTCCTTTCCAAAAATCAAATTTCTCTTTTACTTTCCCTGGAAAAACATTGAACTCTGTTATGAGTTTGCAAGATTTCTCTCCAAAACACTCTTAAATGTTTAATCAAAGGTATCAATAGATACCACTTCTGTTTCATTTTAAAAGGGCCAGTCAGCTCACAAATAACTGACATGCAACATTCAGCATTGTACTACTTTAGCAACCAAAATGAGACATGACACAAGCAAAATAACTCTATTAAGTGACAAAATATTTTCCATGCTCCTGTACTCTGAAATTATTTTAAAAGACAGAAAGAATTCTGTTTGCAATTTGTCTCCATAATACAGGTCTGTACATCGCAGCTGTCAAGATAACAAATGTACATTCTGGAAAAAAATATAAAAGAAAAATAATTCAGCAGACAGTAGTTTATCCTGAATAAGCAGGAGTCAAATGTGATGGTAGAAAGCATTTAGAAAATCAGGAAGGAGTAAAACAACATCTTTCTGAAACAAGAAAATGTAGCCCTCGTGAAATTATGTTGCCTGGTATGGTGAGGTAATTGTTAAAAGACAAACTTTCAAGCTTTTGTGTGATTAATAGAATTCCAACATTATATAAATATGATCAGATTAGATTCAACAGTTTATGCAACAAGCTGTGCTTTAGGAATTGCCATTTTGTTTTGATAGGCAGAGAAAACATTATTACTATTGACATAATAACATTCTTGTTTTAGTAACTTTATTAAAAGTAGCTCCAAAATAAGAGTTCATAAATACATAATTCAAATTAAATCAACCAAACATGCCCAGCTTTATAAATAGAACTTATTTTTCCACTGGCAATATGAATTAATGACTCCTTTGTTCTGCTCAAAATAAGATTGTTTTCTCACTTGCTAAATAGATGTTAAATTGGTGAAACATACCCTATATATTGAAGGGCCTGATGTTGTTCTGCTGGTCCTTTGTGACTCAGAGTAAGTAAGGACCAGTGACAACTAAATACAACTCAATAACTTCAGAAATACCAATTTATTCCATTGTATCTCCACACTTCATTTACAAAGACACAGTAGCACTAATTTTTGCTTCTCAGGCCTTCCTTCACAAGTTCTGCTCTTTGGAACTAAAAGGTCACTCCTTTTAAAATTTCTCCATTTCCTTTCCATTTTTCACTGCCTCAGAGACAGTGATCTTTTCCTGACCCTCCAGTTCCTTCCCATTCCAGCCTACTACAACTACCCTCCTTATTTTACTGTAAAATTACTTCCAGCCTTTTTTCCCAGAGAATACTGTTCCCATCACCTGTCTTTCCTTTACACTTGTAGGAAGGAGATTTTACTTGTTCATACAAATACTTTTTTTCCCTACAAACTGTCTTCTTTCTAAGGTAAATCCAAGGCTTCAGTGCACCAAAACTTCTTCCTGAAGAACCTACATAAATATTTCCGAAGTTTTGCTTGGAAAATGTGACACATCTTTCAAGACTTACTGAGAAACATTGAAATAACAGTGGAATAAGGTGAAGGGTCTGGAGCACAACTTTTTTTGTGGCCACACTGTCTGTAAATGTGAGGCCTCAAACCCCAAATTTAGCAGGAGAGAACATGCCCTTCATTTCCTTCTCTGTGGTAACATCTGCTTAGTTTGATGAAAAAGAAGCCACATTTAATTGAACTACTCTGGATCTCTCAGACAGACCCTGCTCTGACATCCCTTCTTTAATTAACATGTAAATCAAAAGGGAAAAAAAAAAAAAGCCTGGAAGAAGCAGCTTCTTATCACCAACTGCTGAGACCCTTGAGTAATTCTCTTGGGCTTTCCCATCACCTGGAAAATTCCCATTAAGAAAGGCATTGAGGAAAAAGCTATAGAAACAGTCAGAAGAACAACAATATTAAGAAATAGAGCTAAATTTCATATTATAAGGGTAATTTAATTTTCATTCTATGTAATTTTAAAAAAAAGACTCCTCTAAGACTATAACTGAAGAGAACTTTCAAAATTATCTTGAGGAAAAAAAAAACAACAAACTCAAAAACAAACAAAAGGCTTCACAAAGAAAAAACTGAAAAAAACTGTGAACCTTTCCTACCAAACATTTTGTAGAACTTCACATGGATAGGACTTCAAAAATACACCAGTACTCTCTCAGTACTTTTCCCTGGAAAACCATTTGTCCATGCCAGGCAGTACAAGTGAAAATTCTTCAGGAAAAAAACCAAAAATAATAAGTTTGGAAAAAATCTGCAAAATGCCAACATTTTTAATATTTTTTTCTTGAATTCCGTTCGCCTCCAACATCACTCTGAAAATTACATCGATCAAGGAAGTTACTGGGGCAACATTGGCATCAACTGTGGAATATTGATCTCTTAATTGTATATGAGCTTTTAAAAACATTCTTCCTGCCTGAGACAACTTAGGGGCTTGTTAAATAGAGTTTAGAAAGGGAAGGATAATCTTGTACTTCAGAATTCATCTGTTCCTGTAACATTTCAAAGTCCTTTTCCTGGAACTGCCACAGGTTTCATTTGTGGAAAATTCAATCTTCATCACCCATGAAAACACTGTTTTATTCTTCTATCTCGTTCAGAAGCAACATCCACCTCAATTTTAAACTTTTTGGGGAATAAATTGTCAATCATTATACATTTAGAATCATGGGAGCATCCTATTACCTGGGATGTCTGGGTGCTATTTTTGAGCAAATAATAGTAACCACCATAAAAATAATTGACACGAAGAAATACATTGGTGAATGTACAACTTTGCTGTGAGGCACTTGGCTGATCCATAATTGGGGAATTGGACAGAGTACTGCCATACATACATGATGGGAACTAGCCTCAGTAATTCCTGCTCACAGAAGCAGATTAATTTTGAGACTAAATCCTTCTTTTTTTAAAAAAAACCCTTTTCACATCTATTGACAGCCTTCATTATTAGTTGCTAACTTGCTTGGGTTTGTTGATCTGCGAATCTCATTTGAATACATTCATTATTATACTGCCAGAAGAAACAAAATTAAACTTAATTAGAGGTCACATCACCTCCAGCTCAAGTTAATTAAAAACCTAATCAAACCTTTTGGGAAACAGTAGCCTGTCAGTGAAAAAATGATAAGGGGTATAAAATGCATTATACCCACACTAAGGACAGTAATCTGTCTGATTGCCTTTTATTTCTCCCCCCACCTCATTTCACACACTAAAAAAGAAATACATATATGTATATAAGCTTTCATAGAACACTCCTACTAAATAAAGCAGTTTTCCAGCTTTCCTTGAGTCTGGCAATAAATGCACATGGCAGGGAGAAATGCAGGGATTAAGCCACACGTCTTTATGCTGCCTAGCACATAAAAATAATTAGCTATTACAAGGTCAACTTCCCAACTTAACTGCATTTGGGAGGAGTATGAAAAGCAGCTGGAGGCCTAACAGAGCTAAATCTCCAATTAATAAAGAGGAGCTGGGCAGGACTCGTGCAGTGCAGGGTTGGACTGTCTGTGTCAGGATTCGACCTCCAACCCCACTCATCTGCTGTGCAACCTGGAATATCCACTGCCACTTGGATATTGGGTCTGTCCATTGAAATCATCCCTTCCTGGACCCAAGGCACAGCCTGGAGTGAGTGCACAGTTCCCAGAATCAATTAGGTTGGAGCAGACCCCTGAGATCAAGGCCCTGATGCTAAGTTAGCCTCTTTCAGTACTTTCACCACCAATTTGCAGATTAACATCAGCCAGAGGTAGCAGAAGACAAAGGGCAAGTGAATAACCATTCCTGTAGTGATAAAATGCTCACCTGCAATAATATTCACACTGCAGATATAATGTAATTACCTATAAACTGTGGTATTTCAGACAATTTTTAGTTTTCAGCAATACATTCTCTTCACTTACCGCTATGTTATCAATTAGTACCAGCCATCACTGCTGTAATGAAGCTCCAAAGAAAGACATTTTTCAATTTATAAAATATACTTAGTGATAGTTCAATAAAAACTGTTTATCAGACTTGAAAAAAAAGTCCTGAACAAAAAGCACCTACCAAGAAACTTGGGTTATTCAACATATATTAAATATCTGTATTTCTTTGACACGTGTTTTCTGAGCCTGCCAGGAACCTGTTAACTGTGAGCCTGACTGCTCCCTTGGGTATTATAAATAATATTTCATCTTGAACATGAAAAACTCAAATTGTGTCCAACTAGCAGTTAGGTGTCATCCCTGCTCTGTGCTGGATGGACTGAACTTCATAAAATGAGATGCAGGCCTGTGTGCTTCTGAATTTTTGCTGTTTGTCCTTCTTTGTTCCTCCTGAGCTGTTTAAGATGAGCTTAGCTGGTGGTTTTTATCAAAACAATGTTTTATGCCAAGCTTTTAGAAATCTTCTGTTGATTTCAATGGCCATTTAAAAGGAGAATCCAAAGAAAAATCTTGGAACTTTTAATTTTGAATTAAAAATTCAGGGACTTGAAGCTTCAGTTAAAACTTTACTCTTAGTTATGCTGTTCCCATCTGGTTTGGATTGTTTTTATAATAATTTCATGATATATAGAATATTATTGCTACTCCTCAGGGCTCCACTTAATGTGAACTGAAAAGCATTATCCACTTAGAAGAAAATATGGTTCCTATTTGTGGAAAGAATGAAACCACAAGTGTAGATGCCTTTCCTTGGATCGTCCCAGAGTAGTCATTTTTCTTACACATTTGAAGCATCAAGGTTTACCTAAACGGAGCAAAAACAGCATTACGTGGAAAACCAGAAAGCAGATCGGGAATAAATTGCTAATATTGGATTTGTCAACATTTCATTTTAGTGTTTCCAGGGAGGGAATATTAGAAACACACACAAATTTGTTCTTTTGCCTGCTGTCATCTTCTCATAAATTTTGCTCTCCATCTCAGTGCCAAGTGGAAATATCTGCCATGGCATACAGATGTTTGCAGCTGAACAAAGGCTTAATACAGATGAGCATTTCAGTTGCAAATCGGGGCTAAAATAGAGATTTATTATGGCTGGAGCTCAGCTGGAAACATTTTCATGCCATTTCCCTTCTTTTTATGATTGTTCCCATCCACCCAAACAACATGGATTGTTTGCTATTCAACAAAAATACCTGTATGTTTAGAGGGAAAGCAGCCACAAATTTCCTAATCCCGGGAATTCAGATCAGTTTTCATCAGGGAAAACGGAAAGAAAATTCAGGAGAATGTTGCTTCCTTTTAACAAAATGTCACCAAGGTCTACCATAATCTATGTCATACTTTTAATGGCTGCAGAATCAGGCTTTTAGCAAGAATAATTGAGGAAATTGGAATTTCCCAAAGATTAATGTCCACTTTTAAGAGTGAATTGGAGACACTTAACAACAGTGAATTTCTTATCCAGAAAATATAACTTAAAAACAGTACTTGTAAAGTTCATGCAAGTTTATGAACATTTAAGAATCCTTCTTTGATGGAAAAATAATCCACTAAATTGATTGCGGACACTTTCACAGGATCTAAAAAGATTTCTAGAATAACAAAACCTTTCACATTATCAAAATATTTTTAAGGTTCTACCCCTCTGTCTTCCTTTCCATTTATAATACACAGTACAGCAAGAAAAGAAATGAACAGGTGAAGGCTGACATACTGGCACTGGAGCAGAAGTTATATGAAAATGCTGATTTAAATTGGTTTAAATATCTCTGTGTAGTCAAAGAGTGTGAGAGCTGTGCTTCACCCACACTGAACTCTTGGCCTGGTGAAAGAGAAAACCTGACTTGCAAAGGAAAATCTTCCCTAGCAAATATTTTGGAATGTGGAATGGGTGTTTTTGGTTAATAGTTTGGTGCCAAACAAGAGACACTGAATGACTGAATTTGTGCCCAAGTGTCATAAACCTGGGGAGGCCAATATCTAGGAATGCTAAAGACAAAAGGGAAAAGCAATCAGCACTAAAACAAAGTACCAGAAGTGATGGATATCAGGAAAGAAAGAGAAACGTGTCATGAAAGGAAAACAGATAAGTGGAGATTAAAAGGAAGGTATGTTGAAAAGAGAGAGATGAAGGAGGAAGTAAAATCAATGGGAATAAAATATACATGAAGTGAGTCAAAACAGGATGCTTGTATTTTGTCAGATGGAGTCATCAGCCTATGAAAAGAATAAAAATGTAAAGCAGTGGAATAAAGAACCACCAAAGCTGGGTTGGAAACACACTGGAGCTTCCCTGGGGCAGCACAGTGCCTGGGGCTCCCCTTGACTCCACTGTCACCTGCTCTGCAGTTCTGGCACCTTCCATTCAGAGCAGAGGAGTGCACTTTTCCAATTACTTTGCTTTTTTACAGCATGACTATTACAGGCAAAATTTTGAAAATAAAGAGAAATACTTGCAAGAAAATCTTTAACTAAGCGGTAATTTTATAGCTTGTATTGGATTTGTTAATAGCAATCGAGGTGGTAGGTAATCACTTTATTTATTTAATAGCTAAAAAAAGGATAAATGGAATAATCTCAGAGAAAGCTGCTAAGTCAGATCCCACCACTAATATTTGTTCATTACTGAGGAAATTATCTGAGATCTGACATTCTATCAGAGAACAGAATAATAAGAAATGTGATACTATTAACTTCTTGAAAAGGCAAAAGACAACAGCAATTCACACACACCTCAGTGCTCAAGCCAATTCTAATTGATTTCTGTGCTTTGGACATGGACTTGAGTTGTAGTTGGTTTAATTTAGAGACAGAATTAATTCAAAAATACATGATTTGGAAATCTCTGCTATAGAGGCAAATGGTTTTGTGACAAGAACCTTGGAGTTTTTACACCTTGAAACTCCCCTCCTCTAAGGCAAGCTTTAGAACAAGGAAATGTTCAGATTCAATTTTTTGACTCCTGAGTCTACAGATTAGAAATCTGACAGGTTATAAAAAAAACTTGGAATCATAAAAGATTCCTTGAGGGAAGAGAGGTTTAAAACATCATCATCATCAAAAAGAAGAAGAAAAATATCAACGGGCTTTAAAAAGTTAGACAAGAGTATTTAGATTAAGAATGGCAAGGCATTGTAACAGACTGGTGTGAACATTTTCATTGCTAAGCAGAGTTTCACAAGGTCATTTCCAAACCCATCCCCAGCTGCACAGCCCCCAGATACCCATTAACTTCAGCCTTGGTTCCACATAGGCTTTAGTTAAACTTTCTCTCTGAAAGTTTCAGAAGTACTATTTAGGGTGAAAGTGCAAATAAACTTGCAGAACTACCCAATTCATAGCAGGGACTGGCTGGTAATCTTAAGATATGCATTTGATGCACTATCTAGGGAAGTTTAAAAGGCTGTTTAAATCACTGCTTAAAAAAATGCCATAAGCTTAAGAGAACTATAAAACAAATGGGCTGTGAAAGGTTCCTTAAGTTTAAGAGTGAAAGATTCCCTAAGTTTAGCAGAACTGCTCAGGAGAAAAATGAAGGAGTCTTAAACATAAGAATTGGTTTCTTCTGTCACAGTGATAATTCTGACTTTAATTTATACAAAAAATTGTTATCCCTTTTTAAAAATATTAATATCTGCCTCGGTACATTAACATTTATTAGGACTCTATGAAATTTTCTTCCTCTCATACACTCATTCCACTACCCTGGGATCAAAACTACTCCTGATATACTCTATTGCTTTATCTAAATATAAGGAGAGGGGAAAAGGGAACAAATCTCAATGCTAAAAATATACAAAAAGTTAAAAACGGTTTAAAGTAACTTATGCAGCTGTTGTCATTCAAGTTTTTTCTGTTCTCTCTGGGACTTCAGAATAGTGTTTTATTGATCCTCTCAAATATAAGCAGAAGCAAAGAGAAATCATAGGTGAGCTTCTCAGCCATGTCCTGTTATTTTAATGCAATTTTTGAATTACATATGGCAAGGTATTGGGAGAGAAATGACCTCTGTATAGAAATGGAAAATATCCCATTCCAGTAGAGTGGAGATTCCCAGATACACATACTGATGTGTCTGCTCATTATTGATCATTTTACTTCTGTCTCCAGGAATAGGTTGTGTGATTCCATACTGACTTGTCTACTGCAACTGGAGTGCTT
Organism: Manacus candei; assembly: GCF_025592945.1. Lineage (NCBI taxonomy): Eukaryota > Metazoa > Chordata > Aves > Passeriformes > Pipridae > Manacus > Manacus candei. Next base: position 1,406,398 of record NW_026138110.1, read on the forward strand.
TGGCCACTTGCATACCCAAATGTTAATCTCAATGCCTGACTCTTCTGTGGGATATTAAATCAGGCCTTACAGAAAATATAAGCTATCTTTCAGCAAATTACTGTACGACATAAAGCTTCCCATGCCCTGAATTATCACGCTTAAAGCAGCATTTCTGAAACTGTGGGCTGAGACTGTTCAGAGGATGGACAGTGCTAAACAGCTGCAACTGGCAATAGTTCACTTGCCCTCAGGTTGAGAACGGAAAATTACTGGCTGGATGTGTTTATCCGAGTCAGGAAACTGCCAATTCCCTCTTAATTGCCAGCAGGAGATCATTTCCTCTGGGATAAGTGAACAAGCACTTGTGACCAGTAATAATCGGGCTTCACTTTCTTCTCTAAATGAGTGCAAGCAATTCCTGCTTCCAGGTCCTGCTTGAAATTCAAAAGAACCTCACCTGGATACTTTGGACAACTTCACACATTGGGAATTCTAGTGTTTGCCAAGTGATGTGGCATCGCTTCACCATATGGATCATAGCAGTGCAGGCCTAAATCTAAATATGAAACTCAGCTTTTACTCCCTTGGGAGAGTAAATGGTTCATATTGAAGAAGAACATTTGCTGTTTACTTGTGACTTATTTAAAATTCATACTGATCTAACAGCATTTTCTTGCCAAAACGGTCAATCTCTATGTATTTCAGAACTGGAAAGAACTTGGAGAGGGTTGAAATACTGAGTTTGGTTTTAGGTTGCTTTTTCCTGATGCAGGAATGGATCTGCTCTAATAAATGTGGGAATCTTTTCCTTGGTTGGTTTGGATCGTGAGAAACTCAGAGGTCAAAACATTGCCTTAATTATAATCTCTTTCTAATTCTTGTAATTTTAAAAGGAAAATGGTAGTATTATTTTACATAATGGGATGCAGAAGAATCTGTGTTTGAACAATAACCACAGCTAAATGCTTTAATGTTTCCCCAGGTAACTCGTTTCAGCTATGGCATTTTATTCTCTCTTCCACATGTGCATTTATATGCACCCTCTCAATGGGAACATAGTGTTCATACCATAAAAAGGGTTGAAATACTCCCTTTTTTTTTTTTTTAAGAATACTAGAATTGAATGAAGATAAAAAGGGATATGTATGAAATGCAATTTGGTTTTGAATACTATCGATAATCTCTCTATGCACCCACCAAGACACGTATCTCTTCTATTGAAGGTTTGCTTCAGAAAATGTTAAAAGCACATGATAGCCTGATGTCCCCTGAGTGTGCACAATGGAGGATGGTGAATAGGCACTGCTGAAGCAGCCATAATTCCCTCTACTATTTTAAATCCTGGGAAGAGTCCCCTGGGAAGTCCCCCTGGGAAGAGGGACTCAGTTCATTTTGCACCGTAAATTTTGTTGCCCCTTCACCAAGAAGTTGGAAGAAAATATCCCCACCAGTATAGAAAGAGCTTAGTAGTTTATGTCAAGTCAAGGTTTAGTGAGTTGATATGAGTTGATACAGTTGAGAAGAGTCAGCTGTATTTTTTGCCTTTTTGATAAATATTACCCTTATTGTAAGGATAATGGAATTATATTCATATTATCTGCCCCTTACTCATCTTGTAAGTAGCCTCAAAATCCACATGGATTTTCTGCAGACAAAATTCATCCATTGGTCAAAACCTTCACCAAGTACTTTATTCACAGATAAAACCAGGCAGCAGCAGAACAGAAGAAGGCAGAAGTCTTCAAATGGTTTTTGTAGTCAACTTAGGCCTTATTCCTAGTAGGCACCTACTAAGGGCTGAAAGGCTGCTTTAGTTCATTTTCACACAGTACATCTTCTTTTTTGAACACTACAATAATATATTAAGATAGTATAAACATATCTGTCCAAAAGCTGTTGGGAAAAATGAGTTTTCAACTATGATACATTTTACTTAACTATCATAACTTATATTCTAAAACAATAATAGCTCTGCATGTTATAATAAAAATACATGATACATGCACACCAGATATATTGGAAATATATGCAGGAGCTGAGGATATATGCAACACTTTGCTCACAGCACACCTTGAATTCAAGGAGCATTTCAAAGAACATACTCATTTTTTTCTTTCCTTATAACGAAACACATTTTTTTGATAAAGGTGTTTTCTGTTAAGATTAATAAACTAGGATTGAAGAAACACATCTCTCAAACAATGCAACACTCTGGTTTGTTCTCTTTCCACTACTACATGAAGCATTAATATTACAAGCTAAAATGGCTTGTGGTTTAGAGTGGTTATGAAAAAAAATCACAGATAAAAGGTCTGAAATAACTGTAAGAACATAAACACTTTATGTTTTTATCAGCAATAATGTGACTCCATTATAAGACAAGCAAAAGATCCTTCCTTTGCACTTAAACTTTAAATTACTCCGTAAAAAATTCTCAATATGTCTATTTTTAGATTAGCAAAAGGGGATTATGTATTTTTAAAGCATTACTTGATTTTATATCTTGAAAAGGTGCTCTCAAAAGATCTGAAGGCAATACAATTCAGACTCATCACAGGAGCTTGGTGTTCTGCTGTAGAACTATCCAGAAACCCCCCCAGAGTCAGAAACACCCTGCATTTAAACACTTAAGGCAAGGGACACTACAGATTTACTTTGGAAAGGAGCAGAGAAGAAGGAGTATCCTTCTGCTGAGGACTGATCTTTTAGACAAATGGTCACTGTCCTGGAAATTACTTTGGGCACGCCTTACCAAGTAGCTCTTGTGAGGAATGGCCACCTTCACACTGCTTTCAGTTCTGTAATCAACTGCCTCATAAAACTCATCTCTCCTGCTCCGACAAAACCCATTGCTCATCCCAGGCATTTTTAATCAAAAGAAGCAATTAAGATTTACTGTTATTTGTGGGCATCAAAACCCTCCCGAGGGCAATTGAGATCTAAATCACAGAGATTACTTGGAGGCTGTATTCCAGTGTATAATCCTACAACACTAGTGCCCTCATCTGCAGTATATCACCCAGCCACGTGGAAGCTGGGAGTGTAAAGCCTTTCCCATTCACTGAGGCAATTTCTTATGCAGCATATGGTATGAAGAGTAGTTTTGTGCCTATAAATAGCGATTGGATTATGATATATCTGTGTCTTGCATGAAACAAGACATTTGTGATTAACTGAAACTTTCCCCATAAACAAAGCAAACCCATCCACTCTTAGTCTTTTCCCTTGCATTCCAGCCCCTCCATTCAAACTCTCCCTCAATAAATGGCAAGAAAACCCCGTAAAAGAAAGAGAATTACTGGTAGTTTTTTTTTTCTCTAAAGTATATCTGCTGCCATCTGTTGACTTCTGAAGTGCTCTTGAGCCTTAAATAAAACACAATCAGGTTATCAGATGTTATACACACAATTGAACCTCTCAACAGCACTTTTAGATATTGCCAATTAGACACTTGAAACTCAGCCATATGTTTCCATTTTGTAATAAAGAAAGACACAGAAAAGGCTGGAATCTCTGAACACTCACAGCTCCCCAGCATAGCATGGTACAAAATAATTTGTGTAGCTAGTGAGGGAAATATTTGTAGTAAAATCAGTCAGAAAAGACCAAGGCTGCAGATCAGTGTTCACAGGGAGATGTTTGATCTGGGGAACAGCAGTGGGTTTTCCTTCCCTATGTAAATATATAGGATTCCTTTACAAATTCAAATGAGAAAAAAACTACTTTGTGAGAGTGTAGAACGCTCCAACCAAGTACCTCTATGGCTATTCTCCATAAATTCTCTTTGTTTGTTGTGCTGTGTGCAGAACTCACAATTTTTATGGCCTCCTTCCAGTTTTTTCCCTCAGTACTGAATTTAGAAATCTGTGAGGTCTTATTAAAGGGAAGGAGGCATTTTTCTCTCCATTTTTACAGCAGCATCCAAAAGTGGAAGTTATTGGCACATACACAGACTTTTTCAGATGTCCTGTGTTGCAACTAACTTGAAATTAGTTAATATAATGTAGTTTGTTCTAAAACTTTATTTTTTGAGACAATCCCTTCTGAATCTCTAATACAATCATGGCATGTTGTGCAGTATCTATGGGCATTCAGCTATAATTGGTATTATTTTTTCCTAGGTTGCCTTATACTCATGTCTGCTAAACTCAGTAGTCCAACAAACAATGATGCTTTTCCTGTATTCTTGTCAGAAGAAACATATGCCTTAGTGTGATGAAGTTCTGCACTCTTAATGCATCTTTCCTGTCTGAAATGTGCATTTTTGTTCTGCTTTCTTCTATTCTGAGCATCTCCAGGAGACTATTTCGATCCTTACTGCTGACACAGGAACCGAAACACCCTTGTAGCAGGGAGGGAAGTGCTCCCTAGTTATTGGCAATGAGCACAACTCTTTCCAATGCTAAAAGAAAAAAGCCCCTCCTATATCTTTTTAGAGCTCTGCTCACGTGGCAGACCATATATTTTGCAGGTGTCAGCCCGATCAGTTGGATTTATTTTGATCCGACGTATATTTGTTGCCATGTTTTATGGAGAAGTAAAATAGTACATTTAAAGCAAATGCACATTTGTTTCTCTGTCAGTGGCTTTGCCTTAGATTAATGCAGCCTTGTTACAAGGCTCACAAATGTCATGTGTAGTCTCAGTGCATAACATCTCCTGGGAAGTGATGCCTGCTTTCCCCAGAGGAACTGAGCCTGCTTGCTGCCAGGAAGTGACAGCTGGGAACCTTCCACCAGAGGCTCTGGAGATACCCCACCAGCACACTGAATTTGCAAGCGCTGCTTTATTTTGCATCTTTGCCCCCCAAAAAGACTTCAGGCCTTTTCTAGGATATTCTGATGAATTTTCACCGCTATTAGTTTTGTTTTTAAAATGTTTTCTCTTTCGATTTCCCTGTCTGGATTTTCTTTATCCACTAGCTGTAGGGTAGAAACTGGGGACCTGCTAGTAAATGCTATCAATAAAAATTGAACTAATTAAGTTTCAGACATAATCCCCTGTTATTATAAGAGAGTTCAGTGAGATATAAGATAATTGAGTAATAAACCCCTGGAAATTGAGATTTAGCAAGAAAATACCAACTGAGCTTGGAATGCAGTGTTGTGATCTGAATGATGTAATAAATGTTTAATCAGCTACTATTGACAAATTTTAAGCATCAGGAAGACCTGGATACAAAAGCAACAGAGGGAAGTTTAGGCATAGAATATTTGCAAAAACTTTGCATCTGCATTGTTTTTAATAAAAAGCAAGCAACAGCCCTGATTTAGAGGTTTTCAAAGAATTTGAAATGTTAAGAGACAGTAAAATTGGTGCAAGCATAACCAAAGACTTCTAGGCTTATAGTAATAACTAGAATTCATATGACAGTTTTTCCTTCATCACATGTATAAAGTTTTAAAGGAATTCCATGGTTTTAAATGTAGAATGCTAAGATCTCAGATCATGCACTATTATAACCTCAAAAATATTGCAGCAAAAGGTTCTGAAAGCTCAGTTAACACCTGAATTGCTATGTAAATGACCATGATGCTAGATTTTTCTCCTCTGCAGCATGCATAACCCAGCAGATGAACATGTTTTGGTTAATCTTTTATGTTGATTACAGAGGAAACAATTTCTTACACCATCACTCAAGTGCAAACCTCCAGCAATGAGTTCCAGAGTATTATGGTGCACAAATGAGTAATTGCCAACTTAACCTGTTCAACCAATATAGCAGCTGAAATTAAGCTGAGAATTATGTTTAAAAAATGGCACATAGCAATTGAAAATAGTTTGGGAGGCTTAGAGTATGTTTATTTAGTGGATCTACACTCCTGTCTTTTATTAAATCGTGATTAGTATGTTACAAATAAATTATTATTCCTGAATTCTCTGTTGCATAGATATATATCAACATGATGTACCATCTCTTTAAAGTTTCTGGCTAGGGAAGAATTATAGGAGACATCCATCTAGAGGCTAGAGAAATATCAATAGAGACCTAAAATATGTGTATGGAAAGGCTATTTCCACTTCCCTTTCTCTTCCTTTTCCATTTTCTCTCTTGCTTTTCTCTTTTCCACCTTATCCTCTCTCCCTAAGGGAAGGGTAGAACGCTCCAGAAGAAGGGCTGGTTTTTCATGGTATATGTCTCTCCCATTCCACTTAGATTTCCCCTTGGAAGAAGCTGGGGGACAGGTGAGTGCCTCCTGGCTGGCACAAGTGTGAATTTGCTCTAACATAAAGCAAGTTAGTGGGCAGAAGAGCTTACAAATCCCTGTGGTCATCAAAGACAGATGCACACAGAGCACACACCATTAATACCACCTTCTGGGGGAGAGGAAACTGTGAACTCATGTCAAGGTCATTTCAGAGAAATCCTTCTTTTATCCTCAATTTCTAAAACACCTTCCTGCAGTATCTCACTTTGCTTTGATTTTTTTTTAAGCCCTACAGAATTAGAGGCAGCTGTAGCTTCTCACTGATTCATATTAATCCCAGGTGTGGAAAGGCTATTTACTGTTCTGGATGGCTCTTCCTTTCTGGTAGGGAAGTGTAATTCTACAATGTGTCCTCCAAGGGAACTGTTGGAGAAGTGGCTCCTTGGTCAGTCTAAAGGAATGAGTTATCCCAAACTTGCTACTGAAAGACATTGGTAAGTTTTTAAGTCTATTTTCCTTTTTTTAGTGTGTTTCTTGCATCTCTAATCCTGAAAAGTTTTGTGGTCAAGTGTAAATAGAAGTGAACAGCCTCTGCCTGGGTGCTCTCTGTCTTTCTGTGTATTTTCTGCTGTTGCCAACTGAGGTTACCCACTTGGTTTGATTTTCCTGATATGACACTGGTTTTGGCTATTCTGAAACGTGTAAAAAGATGAAAGCTAGTGCAAAAAAATTACCTGGATTCTGATGAAGGCATTTCTTATTTTTCACTTTTTTCCCCCCCTTGATAGCTGCTACTTGGACTGTTTTCATAAAGGAATAACTTTTATAAGAAGGCTCATTTGGTGATATAGATGTTTGGCCATACTCTTTCAGAAAATTTCCATGGGAAATAAAAATAAACTTAGAGCTAGAATATTGGGGTTTTTTTCTGGCTGGATATCACTTATAGTGCTTGTGTGTAAGGCAGAAATAACATGTTTTTGCTTAATTTTCTCTATCAAATTATATATTTTAACTCAAAGTGTTTGTAAATATATAAATAACAGGTGATCCAGACCTACAGTATGTGTGGTTTTGAGTTCTCTAAGATTTTCCATTGTTTACTAACTTACTGCAGCTTACTAACCTCAGTATGTACTTATATATATACTTATTTATACCTTTAGAGATACCTTTTGTGAGGTTTAGGGAGCTTTAAAAGGCAAGTTCCTTCGTGCCTTATGGTTTCTGGTGCAGTGAGCAGTATGGATGTTTCTTTGTGACCCTTCTGTAATTAGCATTATCCATAAAGTGTTGCTTTCTCTTACTAAATAAGATCTAATACACATGATCAAATTAAAGCAGCCTGATTCCAGGCAGAACTAAAGGCATGCAGGGAGAGAGAAGAGGGGAAACAACTTTGGTTTCTGCAGGATATTGGCAGACTGCTAAAGACCAATTCTCTGACTCTACTGCAGCTGCCCTATGATGTCCAACCTAAATCTGCCATTTTCACAAGATGTGCTGCTACAGTTAAGTGAGAAATTATTTTAACATAAAAAAGAAATCCCCTAATTTCAGAAAAACTCCCTCAGCTGGCGTGAGTGGCATCAAGACCTTTCAAAGCTTCAAAAAAGAAGCCAGCAAGCCTGACACCCTCATTGGTATGTATCAATGTGCATTTGCCTGACACCATAATTAGTAAGCCACCAAATATAATATGCAATAATTTAATTAGTATTCACATGGGTGAATATGTGTTGGGAAGAGTTCTTAAAATAGTTTATGGCAAGAGAAATTAGGTTTCACAAACCTTTCAGGGTTGTTTCAGGCAGCTGCCAAGCTGCTGCCTGTTGACACAGCTTGCTTTGGGTAACTAGGAAGCATTTGGACAACATTCCTTGCTAAATTGCCATGGAGGATTTAGACAGCCAAGGAATAAGAGCTCCTTGTGGAGAAGAATAAGTGCTTTGGCTTGTCAGGGAAGGCACTAACATGTCAAAATTTTCCTGAGAAGCCTCACTGGGGATTCCCAATCCACACACACTCTGCCTGTGGGCTGGGAGCTCCAGGAAGGCTCAGGCCTGGACCTGTCCTCTCCAGAGCTGGTTTTACACCTGCTTTCCCAATTCTACACTATTTTGAAGATCCTTACAGAGAAACAAAGGGGATGGTTTATGAAAATGGCAAGAAAGAGAATGTACAGGCACTGTGCACCTGTTAAAGACATGCTTTTTCTCCCTGTCCATAGCATTAGTCTCCCATTCAACATTTAGCCATAATTATTATGCTAATTTGAGCATTTTTTTCTTATGGTGGGAATAATAATTGCTACTATTTATGGCTTTTGGTTATTATTTCAGAAAGGAACAACTGTATTTGTGGATAATCGAGAGTTCGCAAATAAAGAATTTCATCAAAAGTCTTTGCTTTGGGAAGATATTTATGGGATTTCTTCATAGTCAGTGGAAGCAATTTAACTAAGTAGGGAGCTCTTCTACTGCTGGATCAAGGTAATCTCATGTTTTTAATAAACGTTTAGAAAAAGTGTATTCTAAAGCATATAAAAAGAACATAATACAACTAGCAGAATCCTCAAATTGTTTTTTTCTTTCTCACACATAATCCAGGCATACTTTAATTGCTGTTTGTCTGCTATTTTTTCAGTCCAGAAAGGCCAAAATGGTGTCCTACTGAAAGAGTTTAACAAAGTGGCTGTGGAGGGTTTGCACAGTTTAGCACAGAGGTGGTCAGCAGAGTACACAGGGCTAAAAGGTATTTTAAACAAAGCTAGAACAAAGGCTGAGTAAATTGCATGGATCTCATATTCCACAACTTTTAAACACGTTTGCTCTATTTATGCACAGCTCTTTCCTTTGCATATTGGCCAAAGCCTACCTCAGCTGAATCCTGCCTGGAAAACAGCACTGCTGAATAGAACATTGATGAGGAACTGCAGGGAAAGGGTAGAAATGATGCTGTAACTACATATTAGCATGCAGTGAATGGGAGTTACAGTGAGAGTCTGAATGGGGGGACTATTAATCCCCCACCTAAGACTTTATTATAATAGTATTGAAGTTGCACACAGATGCAAACAGGAAAGGGGTGAAAATGTAGCTACTCCTGTAGCTGCAGGAGTAGTTCACTGGTGTACCAGTGTGGTGGTCCACACACAGTGCATGAAATCTTTATAATTTCAGTATTTTTAAGAAGCATTGGATTGGTGGTGTTTGATTGCTCCAGTGCAGATTCAAAATAATCCTTATTCAAAAGATCAAATAGCAGTGTCACAAGTGCCCTACACGTGGCAAGTTCATTCTGGTTAGCCCTTTGCTTTTAGTTCTGAGTAATCTCTGAAGAAACAGTGCTTTTTTGTTGTTTTCCAAGCTCTCAGGTTCTTGTAGCTCTGAGTTAAATAGCTCAGCAATATTCCACAATTTCTGATGTCTGTGCACACACAGTTTTAGCCCTGCTTTGTTAGGGGCACTTGGGTACTTTTACTACCCTTGAACAACATACAGTACATTCAGCATCAATTTTATTCCCCTTTTAATTTAGAAAGGAAAACTTATGTTCCCGAAGGTATGACTCACTTTTCATATGAAGTATTGTATTTCAGTGATTTATTGAGATATTAACATGGAAATGGTGATGTTAAACAATACTTGGAATAGCTCTAAAAGCGTAGTGGGAATCATGATTTCATAAGAAGAAACTTAGTTATGTAGGTAACATTATTGTCTAATTTCCCAGAGGATTTCTACATCAGGCAAGATTTTATTATATTCTAAAACAAAGTTGCTTGCACTCACTTTAAATATAAAGTACTGCTGAATACAACAATATCATAAGGCTGCTCACAGTACAAGCAAAGACATCTGTTAATGGTACCATGAATAGTTATGAACTGTGGTACTCAAATGGCTTTGCCAGCAAAGCATTGCCTCCTAATTTATTTTTATAGCAAATGGATGCCTCATTTTTCATGGTTTGGTAGTTTGCATTCAAATGTACCAATAACTTCCAGGGCAATCACTTCTACACAGCAGGTTTTATTTGAAAACACGAGATGCAAGAGCTAATGGGGTGTTGGTGGGTAGCCTTCTCCATCAGCAGTTTTGTATGAATCCTTATGTTATTTCTTTATTAGTTCACAAAAAGGAATGTGCTACGTAAGTGTATGCTTATGGTATGTAAGGTTTAATTTAATTTCTTATCACACGAATTAGTAGGGACAAAGGCTTGTAATTGCAATGAGTTTGCCATCCAGTGTGCTACAGCTCAACTGGGCACTTCACATTTTCACTAATTCCTGGAGGCATCACCAAAACTAGAAGGGAATACAAGTGAATTCAGCTGTCACAGAGCAGAGTTCCAAAGCCTCTAAAGGCTCCTCAGTTGAGGAGAGGAGGGAGGCAGCAAAAATCAAGCTCTGCCTATATTTTTTTTCCCCAATTTTTTGGTAATAGATCTGGTTCTAGGAGGAGTTGATGATGATGATGTGATCAGCAGTCAGTAGCTACATCGATGTGCTTGTCAGGTCCCTTGTGGTTCATTGGCAGGTTAAAGCACTGCTGTGTGGCTGGTAGATGGGGAGTTGGCTGGCTGGGCTGCTGGCACACTCAGATTTGGCTGTGCCAGTCAGTTCATTGACTCCAATGCTGTGGATCTTCCTGTGTGTGCCTGGCACTGCTGGCTCTTCTAAATCTAGTTTCCTCTAATATTATGCCACTAACCACTGTGGCGTGCATGGCTCCAGAAGTGTTACATCTCACTTTTGAGGGCAGATGAAATCTACTGAGGGACCAGCAAAAAAATCCATCTCATTCATTATAGTAGGCTGATGTGAGGTCTGTGATAATTTGGTTTTGAAAAGACCAAAAAGGAAAAAACAATCAAGGAATTCATGACAGGGTTGATCAAAATTATTTTAAATTCACCTTAAAAATCACACTAGTATTTTTGGTTTTTAAAAGAGCTTATTTAAGTCTTTTACAGGTGCTTTGGCTGGTTTGGAGATTTAATTTTTTTAACTGAGATTTCTCCAAGTCTTTTCCAAGCAAGCACAGGTTCCAATTTCCTCTTCTCATCACTCACAAAGCAGTCTCCCGAGATTCAGTCCCCGAACTGTACATGCACCCAAGTAGCTCTGGGGCTAAACACAGAATGGGATCATGCTGAGCTAAGCTGTTGCTATCCCAGAGGGACTCAGCTCTCCAGAGGGAGCTCTTAGGCAGAGCAGCTCCATCAAGCAGCCAAGTGCCACTTCTCTGGTGGGTAATACTCACCAGTAACCTCTGAACCTGGCAGGTGCTCTGTGTCCCACTGGTGGCCCTTACACGGGCACCGCTTGAAAACTGCTTTTAGTATTGCAATTTCATAGTAATATTTATTGTAAATAAGCTACAGATTTATCTTGGATGGGTGAAAGCTTTTAGTTTTTCCCCCTCTTATGATTTCACTATTCTTTTGAGTTGTGTGAGACCTTCCCACAGTACTGAAGCCTTAATGATTGGAAAGAATTGGTTTATCCCATTCTTGGAGGGGGAGTAAAGAGTATTCCTGACAAAATCTTTCTCAGTCCAGATATGACACTGTGAAACGCTCAGCTCTGGGATTTCAATTAATTGAAGATGTTTCAATTAGGTCACCAAAGCCCTTATCAACAAGGCTTTATCAAACTGCTTCAGCTGCTGCAGGAGCTCCACTGTGATTCTGAGTAGCTTGAGGAAAGCTGCTGGCTTGCCTGCCCTCACATCCTGTAAATCAAAATAACAATCAGTGCGAGGTTCTGACTACCAAAGCAAAGCCTGTGTCAAGACACTGTTGTTGTTTAAGAGTCCAGTTCTTGCAGCAGATTAAGTCTGGGATGCCTTGGATGAATGCCAAGGAGAAGCTTGGCAGCTAAATAACTTTACTGTCTCACTGTGGTTTTGCTCCTCCTCTCCCTTTTCAGTGTCATTACATCTTCATGCCTGTTGGCTACCATTTAGATCTTCTCTGAAATATCTGATGGTGGTATATTCTGGCAATAAGGCGTTTTTCTTATGTGATTCTGACTACAAGTTTCTCATGCAAAACAATTAACAGGGCTTATAATACTAAATATTTTTAGGGCAGTAATAGTGACAAAAAGCTGGTCCTGTGAGACTTGAGTGTCCAAATACCACCCTCCTTGCTCTCAGCTGATGGAGGCCTTTCCCCTGTGCTGGAGCAAAGCTGACAGGGAAGCTCTCAAGTGTCCTGTTCTGAAGGTGTGCCACTTGAAGCACTCCTGCTTTGCATGGTGCACCACTTGGGCCATCACTGCTAAACGGTGCTGACACCGACCTGTCACTCCTGGAGTCCAGAGCAGGCCAAACACAGGAGCTGTTCCACTGCAGGGGATGTGGATCAGATCTAGTTAGTGCTCGCTGACTGGATGCCACTGAAACCAATTGGACACATTACTTTGTGCTCCCTGGCAACTAAAGCTCAGCTCAAGATGTGATCAATCCACCAATCTATAGTGACAGAATAATACATTAGAAGAGATTGATCCTCGAGCTACACTAAATCAGGTTAAAGCCTTGTCCTTGGGTGAGTTTGTTTTACAGAAATACAATTTACATGTGATTTCTTTAGTTTCTGTTAAAATCCTTTAAACACTGCATTTTGCTTTAACATCTTCCTTGCCAGAACTGCTTTCTGTTTCTCATCCTGTGCTATGCTGGATGTTTCCACAGAAATGTATACAACAGTTATTTAATGAGCAGTGAGTTAATTGTAACTATTTATGAAATCCTCCTTGAATTTCAATCTGTGAGCTAAATATGAAATGATGTTTGCTCTCTGGTGATGCCAGAGGCTGAAGGATTGTGTCAGATCAAAAGAAATTATTTTATCTACATGTCTACCCCAGATTTGTTGTCTGTTAGGATATGCATTTTGAGGGTGCCATGCTTCATCTTTTTTCACTTGCGTTGGGGAAATCACACCATCTGTATAAAAGAGGATAAAATTGTGGATTGTAGATTCAGTGAGTAAAGATTCATCTTTTGAAAGGCAAAAGTATGGTGGTCTCCTGCATACAGCTGGATGGCAATTGTTAATGAGACAAGCCTTGGTGATTTCATGACTTTCTAGAACTCCTGTGAATAATCTGCTGCTGCCATTAGCTGTTTTACTTCAGAATAGGCTTGAAAACTATGTCAGTAATCTCTTTTCTTATTAGAGTAACAGGAAAAGTAATGGTATGTGTAACATGCTGCAAACTTGTCATCCTGCTGGGATGTGGAGTCTTCTGCTGGTGAGTTGCCTGTAAACAGACAACAGTGAGTTTAAGCAAGTCTCCAAGAAAATTAATTACAGTCTTTGGCGTATATGAACTCTAATAAGACTATTTTATTACTGACACGCTTAGAAATCACATTCCTCATCTCCCCTCCTGCAGGAAAGCAGATTGTTCCTGTCGATATGTGTTCAGTTGATTGACCACAGCATTTGTCTGTCAGCAGCACTGTGGATCCCCAGTGCAACAGCTCTGATGGGGGAAGGAGTGAAGGGAAAAAAAATACACATAAACAATAAAAATCTGCGTGCTCTGCTACTGCTCCACTCCACTCTACCATGAAAACTTGAATTTAGGCTGTAAGAGACTTCTGATCTGAGGCTTAGTTTGTTGTAAAAGTTGGTTTTGTGTTTGGTTTTTTTTTTAAGACAACAGAAAGAATTAATACTTACAAAGCAGAATTTCCCTGTCATTCTCTGACTATATAATATACCTACTTAACAACAAATGCACATAATGCCTTGGATTATGGTCTATTTGGTTGTAGAACTGCCTATAGAATGCTTTTCCATGAGTGATGGCATGCATGGAAAAGCATAGAATGCTTTTCCAGCTATGATGGCATTTGTATCTAGAACTTTCAGAATTCTTTTTGAAGTGGTTTTCAATGTGACTGACATTTGTCAAAGTCTTTTTCTCTGGTAAAATACATGGTTTACCCTGCTGAGTTATTTGAGAAATCTGTAATGTTTCTTTCTGTACTGAGCAGATAAAATCTACAGGAGTAATTAACTAGACTGAAAAGAAAAAGACAAAAGGTAATTTATGTGCTGTTACATGAACTGTCACAGGAATTTAACAGAAAGGTTCTTTCACTTCTCCTCCCTAGCTAGGATTGAAGTGAGTTTATGGAAAAGGGACACTTTTCAATCACACCATTTCAGATTAACCACTGTTAGGTAACTCTAGATTATGAAGTCACTTGCATAAGTTTGGTCTCTGGCTTATACAGCAGTTAGTATAAGGAAGTCCTAGTTGTTCATAAAGGCTGGTTTATTTACATTAAAATAGCAAACAAACCACATAATGGATATGAAGGTCCCAAGGGATCATAAAGGAATAATTTCTGTTTTTCTATCACTGTTTCAGGTAAAATACTTTTCCCCTCCATCTGTAGTCCAGGACATCAGACTCTATTCTTCTCAAAGGAAGACAAGGACTCAGTAAAACGCCCAAATTAGAGGACAGACTTGAGTCCTTGCCCAGGCTCTTCTATAAAAACAGTCCAAATACTCCCTTTATTTGCTTTTTGTGATGGGGGTGGCAGTAAAACTTTTTTATTGTAGTGAGCAGCCCTTTGGGCTTCAGTCACAACTAAATGTGTAAAAGTAAGAAATATATTAATAACAAATTAACACACCTAAGTAGGGTCGTCTCTTTGGGCAGAAAAGGTACCTTTTGGGGTTTGTATTTTCTTGTTCTCCTCTTCTGGTTTTATCCCTTGTTTCTCCTTCTGTCCATCTTGTGCTTTAGTATAGCCCTGAAATTCTCAGCTTTGCTGGAAATTCACATAAATAACTCTTACCTGACCCACAACTTCAATGCCAATCATTAGCCTATCCCATGTTTGACATTTTATAGGGAAGCCCTTCATTTTCAGTGTCTTATTGTGCCATGGAAAAGCAATAGTTTAGTCTTAATCAACATCTGTAATCATTTTGCACGCCTGAGGAAGGCTGAGCCAATTAAAAATGCATATATTGAAATGGCTCTGTACACACATCTCGGGCTACTTGGAAATGTGGCTCTTGCAAATTGAAGGTGGTAAAAATTCATTGAGGTGCTGAAGTGAGTGTGATCCAGTTCTCAAATGTGAGTAGTGCCTGTAATCACAACAGTCACTGGCAGCTTTGAAAGTAAGGCTGATTCTTATGAGACGTGATGTGTAATTCTCTTCTGACCAAATGCCATGCATTTTAAAACCATCAACTTGCATGTACATATGCATTCCATGCCTTCAGTGGGTCGGTATTGGACTCCTAGTGCTTTGTCTGGGATCAGCCTTTCCTGCAAGCCAAAGGTTTTTCATGATTGTTCCAGCTAATCAATGATTCAGAAGTTCAGCATAAATCCAACAACCTCATGTGAGTCGAGCAGTGTATACCCTGACAGGCTTGGAAATTCAGTTCCTGAAGATGGTCCAGCTTAGTTTAATTATTCTGAATGGAGGGAGTTCCCCAAATGTGTTTAATGATCTCCAAGTTAGAGAGCACTGGATACAAATTGGTTTGGAAGGGCAGGATGGATCTCTGAGCCATCAAATCAAGAGGCAGGGGAGGAACAGATGGGAAAAACATAATGCATTAGGAGGCCTAAATATACACTCTTTAAAAGGTTGGCTTTCTAGTTCAGAGTGCTGGGATTCCACAGGGGTAAAATAAAAGCTGTTTTTATCCTCTGTGATCCACAGTGATATAAAACAAAATCAACCCACTCTTTCCCCCCCATCCGGAGATGTTTGCTGGCTCTGTAGATCATCAGCCTCATTCTTTGCTCCTACTAGAGAGGACTTATGCATGTCTTTGTGGAAGGAAGGAAAGAAAAATACCCATGGAAAAGAAAAAATTTGTTGGATGTTTTGTATCCTAAATAATAAGTTATATATGTAGGAAGTCAAAAAGTGGTTTTGTCTGTTCTGTTCCTTCTGTTGACATTTATCCATAGATGTTATGCCAGAAGAACCAGAAAGAATCAGCATTTGACAAATGACTATGCTGTTTCTTCTAACAGTCAAGAACTGGGAGGTAATTTTCTTTTTTTAAAAAAAAAAAAAAAACAGATTCAGAAAATAACAGTCTTAAATGGTTATAGATGAACACAAGTGAGAAAAGGTAAAGCTTCAACAAAACTAAGACAGGGAAAAGGAGTTATTTTGTTTATGTTGTTCTCTGTGCCACACATGGCCTAACATCTCTAGTTTGGGGACTTTTTACCATCCCAAAAAAGTGTTCAAAGGATGGACTGTGTCTCATTTTCTTCCATTTGTGTTGTCAGTAAAATTGATATGATGCTTTCAGAGTAGATTATTTTCTAATTTATGGAGAAAATATCTAAATGTTTGTGTTCTCTTGTAGGTTTGGGGGTTGTTTGTGAAGTTTGCATGAATATTTTCCTTGTCAGAATCCACCAGAGAGTTTTGTTCCCATCTGCAAAGCGTTTGATGCACTATTTGCATGTCCCCAGTTTCTCACAGTCCACAGCCAAATGGAAATCAGAAGGGAAATGAAATGTTTCTTTTACTAAATAGGAGTTAATTCAGGGTGGAAGGGATCTCGAGAGATCTTGAGCTTGGCCTCGTGCTCACAGCAGGGGCAGCTCTGAGATCAGACCAGGATGCTCTGGGCTTTTCCCAGTCAGGTAACCTGGATAACCTCTCTGGACTGTTGCTTTCCAAGAGGCAAAAGACATCTAGGCTGCAGCAAATATATTGTTCCTGTATAGTATCTAAAATGAAGGATTTAATGCTGCAGTAATGATTGGAAGTGCTGACTTTGCGTTAGGTGTAATAAAGACAATAAGTTCAATTTTTAAAAAAAAAAAAGCCAAAAATATACAGTACTGTTTTAAAACAAAAAAAAAAAATTGCAGAACATCTGGCTTTTTTGAGCTTGAACTTGAAGTTCAAGAAAAGTTGTCTTTTTGTAGAGTAATTATTTTTTGTTTTCAATGTCTGTACATTAATGAAACAAGCCATTAATTACATTCCATATTCTGGTTTAGTGTTCTTAGCAAGATAATTTCAAAATGTAATTGAAAATGATTTACAGGATTTGCTACCCTTAAAACAGAATTAAGCTACAAAAGGTAACTTTGTGAAAAAACTTGGGATAAGGTGGAAGTGTTTTGTTTCCCAAGTCTTTGAGCTGCCTTAACAGCCAAGGCTTTGATGAATACTGTGCAAGTGTAGTGAAAGCCTTTTTGTTTGCCTCTGTTCAGCAAATAATTGATTGGTAGCTCTCTTAATGTGGATCTGAGGGCTGGAAGTGCCTTCCTTACCACTGCTGTGTCACTGGGAATGGAGCTGAAGTAGGGCACTGGGTGGAACAGGCTGTGCTGGAATTTCCTGCTGTGCCAAGAGCATCTCAATGAATCCCATCAACTGCCAGTTCCACTTTCTGACAGTTTTTGGCTACCTGTGGCTGCACAGGTGGGCTACAAGGGGATCAACTTGAGATCTGGCATTTACACGTGTATTTGAATTGTGGAGTCATATTTTTTTACCCCCTAATATCCATCTGAAGTTTTTAGGATTTTTTTTTTCCACAGAATATGGAAGTCACAAAATTCTTACAAGTTGAATGGGCTTCATGTGTGTATTCATGTATAGATACAGCTTAAAAAACAAATCAATGAGATGGATGTATGGAAAATAGTCCTGCAAAGCCTTTTGAATGCTGAGAGATGATGAAGCTCAAGTGCTTAAAAGGAGAATGGCACTGAATGTTAGGTGTAAGTGTTACTGTGGAAACAAAGGGGAGAAAAGCTAAAGGTGTGATAAATGTTCAAATAAGGTTCCTGAAACGAAGCAAATCACAGGAGGGAACTGGGGAATGTCACCAAGGGTTGATATTCACTGATGGAGATAGCACTGTAATGTCCAGTTTGGACCATGCTCCTTTCATTTCCTCTAATTCTACAACATCTGTTTTGGCAGCTCACCTTCAAGTAAGAAAACCTTTTTACGATGTCTTCTAACATAATGATAAATTTTAAATTGGTAATTTAGAATGAAGACTAAATATACGACATATCTAGGCTGTCCCTTCCCTTGGCAGCCACTTTGTAGCCCCATTCCAGCTGCAGCTCTGATTTGTGTCCTTCATAACCCCAGTCCTCTACTTTTCCCACATCCAGAATGGTACAGTTCTACATCCATCCTTAAATCCATTTTTGTTTAAATAAAAGCAAATATTAATTTTTTTTGTTGTTGTTGAGCAAGGATGAGTGAGAAATTGCTTCCAGCAAAACCTAATATTGTCTAATTGTTCTGATATTGCTTCATGTAAAGAATTTTAGGCATTTTAAGTTTCTGGCAGTTCTTCTCCAAATAATGGTAAGTAAAATATTTAACACTTTTAGAACACTTGGCATATGCCATTATTAAAAGCTATAGAGTAATAAGAGTAATACTAGCTCTCCAGCTCTATACAGGGCATATTATTGAGCATTCTCTGCTTGAGTCATACCCTATATATGCCTCATTTAATTGGCATTAATTTTGTACATCTGAAAATTATTTGCCATCACTTGTGTGTTCAGAGACTTCTAATGTTGAGACAGAATGAGAAAAGCACACTTGTCTGGTGTTTTAGAAAATGCAAAGGATGAAAACTTTACACCACTTAAAGTGAAACCAGCAAATGTTCCCCAGCCTCTGATTTTCACATTGCAGTGACCTTTATAGAATTTCTCTATGTAACATGTGGCAATTGTCATCAGAGCTAAGAACAGCAGCTATTGACAACTGTCAATATTAGAAAATGTCAGACTTTCAACTTCATTAAATCTTCCAGATAAACCTGCTCTTTGTGAAACAGCAGAGCAACTTCAGCTTCCAGCAGTAGCTTCCAAAGCACTCCTGTGCCTTGGATTCCAGTTCATATCTGGAAGACTTCTTTGTTGAGTCTCAGCTCTGATTTCAATCAGGGTAAGAAAGTGTGAGAAACTGGTTATCACTGATCCATGTTTGAATTTGATGGGAAACTGGACTTGTTTCCGAATTATACTGAATACTGGAACTCTAGTCTAGCAGGCTGCCTTTTTCACAGGATACTACCAAACTGCATTTTAAATTTGCACAGAATGCAACTTGTTATCTGAAAATGGAAATAATCTAAAGGCAGAAAATTAAAATTATGAACAAATTCATCCAACTAAATCTGAATGCAATTTAAAAGGAAAAGATATGCCAAATTTTTTATGAAGAGAGTTGCTTAATATCAGAGTTGAGTATCACAGAGTCACAGAACAGAATGTTTCATTCATGTGGAAAAATGCACTTCTTTATTGAATAATTCATGCTAGATTTTCTTGAATAACTGGTACTAAAGAGCTTTGATCTGTTTTTTTGGCGGAGGCTGGGGAATTCTGTTGGTTAGTGCTGTGCATACGCCTGACTTGAACTTCACGGGTCTAAAGTTCAATAGTATTCCATAGGTACACCGTCAAAATGCAGTGCTTTTATCCACATGTAAATGACCTTTTTCATGTTTAAGATGAACTGGCAAAAGTGCAGCAAAGGGAGAAGACAGGAAAGGGTACAGCTGGGATCTGCATTTTGGCTTAGAGGGAAAAGAGGCACATATGGGACAGGGATGTCCCACCACCTTTGCTGACCCCTCTGCAGCAACAGGGGCCAAAACCTGCTGAAGTAAGAAGGGAACTGGGTTTTTTTTAATCTACTTTTCCTCCAGGAGCAAAGCTGCCAGCAGCAGTGCAATACCATGAAGTCCAGTGTAAAACACTGCAGTGATGACAGCTTGACTTCTGTGGCTAGAAATGTAGATTACTGATCATGAACAAGGACACAGGAATCATTACAAGTGCCAGAATGAAATCTAAATTAAAGATTTCTCAGGCAATCTAGGACAACAGTCAATACTACATACTTGTTATTGAAAAATGCAGTAGTCAGTCTTTATATTTGGCTTAGACAACAGCCTTCACTGTTAGTCTAATTCTTTATAATTTGTATTCTATGCAGAGTCAGGTATGTAAATGGCCTTAAACTTAAGCAGCATTTAGTACATAATTCTGGTTGTTCTACCCATCTCTGGCCTTTTAAATCCAACAGCTTCGTGGAGGGAATTAGATAACCTTTCACAGATGAAGTTTCTTCTTTAATTAAACAATATCCCTGAAAGTACAAACAGCTCTCCAAGAGCTGAGAGACTGCTGTAGACACACCAGAAAATAAATTGGGTAACTCCCCCCTCCCCAGCAGTGCGTGGAGCTGCCTTTTACACATCTTCCACTCCATTTCCCGATAAGCCCTGAAAATGCATATTCAGTGCAGCAATTTATCCTCAACGCCTCGGTGCAGCGCCGTCTTAATTTGCCAATTAACACTTCCCCACCCTCCAGCAGGGCCATCACTTTGCTCACGACTGTGAGAGCAGCAGTGGGACTGTGCTCGCTCACTTCCCAGCTCGGTGCTGTCAAAGGGGTTAGGCAGAGGTGAAAGCCCTGTGCTTTGCCAAGTTCTCACAGAATACAAGATCCAAAATAGTTCATTGTCTCAAGCCCTCGCACCGGCAACAGCCCCGTGGGCTGAGGTCTCGCTGTGCAATTTCTTTGTATTTTTAAGCAAATGAAAAAAGGGGAAGAGATATTAATATCCTGAGAGCAGAAGATGTAGTGGGAGCCAGAACTGGAGAGAAGGGGAACAGGAAAACTACTGATTACATTAAAAATGTTTGTCTTGTTGACAAGACTGTCCTGCACACTAAAGCAGCATCAGTGGGATATTTAGAGCTTTCATTCCCTCTGTTTCTGGTGTTCCCCAGCCTGGCTGCAGATAGCACAGCCTGGTGTTCAGGGAAGCTGTAGCTGTATTTCCTCCAGCAGTGTTGCCACCTTCCTTCTTCGACAGTGCTGGTGTATCTTCCAAAAAATAAATTAATAAATAACCAAGGTCTATCCATCTGCATAACTTTTTCAAAGCAATTGCATACTAATTCTTAATAACTTTTGATAGTCATAGTAACTAGCTTACTTGAACAGTTTAACCTTGAGAACAGTGGGAAGTCAAGAACCACACTGTGCCTTTTTAGTTTTTAAGGTGATCACTTGCTGCAGATCACACCCTGGGTGTTTTGCTTCAATCAATTCTGTCTCACAAAATGTATCTGTAAAATACCAGGGCTTAAGTGTGATTCTTAGTGACATTTTCCTCAAAGAAATGTAATTATTCAGTTTTCCCTTGATGCCTTTTTTTTTTTTAATTTAAGCTAAGAAGTGATATAAATTTCTTTTCCACTGAGTCCTGCCTATCACCATGCACTGAAATGTTGTTCTAGAGAAGTTATAACCTTCATGATTTTTAAACTTTACTGAGGGTAGTTTTAATTTTTCATCTGATTTTCCCAATATTCTGCTGTTGTTTTCCAGCAGTTCAATCAAAAGTGGAATATTCTAGCTGAGAGCTACTAATGAACTGATTGCTCAGGTCTTGCTGGTTGTACTGTGGATGACCTACAGAAAGAAGAGCCACTGGACAGTTTTCCTCATCTCCACACAGGTATGAACTCACTATTTGTCCTGAGTTCTTTGTTGGCCTTGTGTCCTGGCACTGGAGGAGAGTCCATGTGAGATCTGCTACTTTCTGAAACAAAACTAAAATGCTTACAGGGAGAGCATGATGATGGCTGGCAGTTTGTTCCTGTAAAGAGCCATGCAATGCAAGCACTTGCTTTAATTTTGCCCAGAGGCGTTCATAAAAAGAGAAATGGGAGTTTGCACTGCAAGAAAAAACTAAATTGTGTGTTGCTACCTGATACACCAGATGGCAACATGGATTAAAGAGGAAGCTTTTGCCATTTAAATATGATAACCTATGTATTACATATGTGGGAAAAGCCACTTTTTGCTCTGTGGATTCTTTTTAATCTCATCCATGAGGGGCAAAAGACTGTAAACAGATGGGAAGACCTCTGCCAGTTCTGTTTGACTGTGAGGGTGGATTAGAGCCAATAGCTCCAGAAGTTTTTGCAAAGCATAGTGCTTTTCATTGCAGTCAGACTTCAGATAAAATACGTTTCTGAGATAAATGCAAATCTGCCATTGTCTTCTGTATCTGAGTATTCATGCCTGCAGCTGTTCCACTTTCAAATAATTCTAATTTTTGAAAACTAGTTCATTTGCTACAAATGTGTTCACAGGGATCAGTGGGAACTTCTCTGCAGTGGAACAGAAGTGCTCTTTAAAAATGAACAGCACTTCTGTATTACAATTTCCTCTCTCCACTTCTGGGACACATTTGGGTCATTATTGTGACTCTTGCATGAGAAATATTTATTTAAGCAAAATAATATTTTGTTAAACTTGGAAGAACTGTGGGTTTTATAGGAAATGCATCAGGACTACAGGATAAGGTGAGGTTAATAGATACTGAAAGAGGTTTGGATCCGTGATGGAACTTTCTGTTGCTCATAAGAATGTTCATCCCTGATCACACACTGATCACAATTTTGGTGACAGGTGTAGTTATGTCATTACTTGCAAGTGCTAAAAAAGTTTATTGATATTAATTAAGTATAATATACTGAAATAAAATCATTCATCCTTGTATCTTCCTTTTTTAATTGAAGCTAGTAGTTTCTTTGTTAAACTTTCAGGGAGCCATAGGGGTGGACTGGCAGTTGCTTGTGTCAAGCACTGAACACTATGTACGAGTCACTAGAAATTACAAAGCACTATGCTTTTAACTTCTCTCACTAAAATTTTAACATCAGGGAGAAATCACTTCATTTGAAAGCTGTGGGGTTTGCCCAGTTTCTACAAAGTGGTAATTAACCTGTTTCAGGTCTAGTTTAAACTGTGATGTCTTGCTTTATCTTTTTGTTTGTTCTTTTCATTGAGTTTAATTTTCTCCCTCACTTTTGAACTCTTCCAGATCTTATTTGTGTCTTCCTTTCCTCATAAGCAGATACTGAATAAGTATTTTATCATTACTATTAAATAGTGGCTTTTTTTTGTAGTCACATCTTGAAATATCTTATAGATGTGACTTACTAAACAGATCCAAAAGTTTTTGGACTTTTTTTTTTACAATCCACTAGCACATGTATTGTGGTATAACAACACCCTGCATGTTGTTACTCCCATAACAAGGGAAGCCACATTAATATATTCATTTAAAACCTGGCATTCATTTTGGTTCACACTGTTATCATGTTTCTAAAGACAATTGTGCATATCTAGTATTTCTGTGTTTGACTCTTTTCTTTCCTCTCCTTTTATTTTTTGAGATGTATTTCACCTTTAATAGCTGTTTAATCCCACAGAGCTTGTTCCTCCATCCCCTGTAGTTTCTAAGTGCCAGTCAGGCACATTCTCTACTGTTTTAAGTGGAGCCCACTGCTCAGTGGGCTCGTTTGTATGCCAAAATATTCCCTGGTCTCCAAGAAAGATCATCCTTTCTCTGCACACTGTTACTCAACCATTCATAAAGGCTCTTTCTCTGTGTCTCTGGATTTCAGTGCAGTGGGGACCTCTGCCATGTTGTTCTCATTCATATTCCAAATTCTTAAAATGCCCCTCTGCTGTACATGAAAGGAAGTGTCCTAGATTTTTCCTTCATTGCCTCCTTGGACACTTGTATTAAGTCTGCATGGTGCTCTTTCTGTGACTGGAGAGCTCTTTCCCTTTAGCCTTTCACAGAGAATTAACTTACTGGAAATTTGCTCTACTGTTTCTCTCCAATTAGCAGTGGGGGGACCACTAAAAATCATGAGGGGGGTGAAGCAGATGGGAAATGAGGAAAGCTGGCATGCTGGGATTATTCAGCTTTGTGAAGAGAATGCTGGGGGCAGACCTTATTGCCAGAACATTCCATATGGCCCACCCTAGAAGATACCTGGTGTAACAGAAAGTGCTTGCATTACCAAAATATCAATACCTGTGTTCATAGAAAGATGGAGCCTGGCTTCTCAGTGGTGCCCAGTGACAGGACAAGAGGCAGTGGGCACAAAGTGTGATACAGAAAATGGCATTTAAACATAAGTGAGAAGTGGAGGCTTTCTTGTGTGTGTGGTCAAACAGTGGATCAGGTTGCTCAGAGAGACTTTGGAGTCATTATCTGTCATTCAAACTGGACATGGCCCTGAGCCACCAGCTCTAGGTGGCTCTGAGTAGGGTTTTGCACTGTATGATCCTCAGAGGTGCCTTCTAATCCCAAAGATTTGGGGACCTTCCACATGACTTGCAAACAAGTAAGAAATCAGTTTATCTCCTTCCACTCCTTCCTCTTCTGAAAGGCAAATTGAGGACAAGTGCTGCTCTCCAGCAGCTTTGCTCCTGAGCTTGCCGTGCAGGAGAAGGCTCTCAGAATTTTTCCCCTCTGGAACAGACCCCAGGCCTAGCAGCTGTAGCAGCACTGAGAGGAAAAACCATTCCTCCTGGAATATTTGGGTTTGCTTTTACTTCAGGCTGCTAATCAGACACTGTATTCCTACAACAGTGATAAAGGTTAGGAATTCAGATGTACCTCTTCTGTCAGTGGCAATGCTGAAAGAAAAATCAAAGGGACAGCAAGGTGTGAGCTGTAAGTGTGCAACTGAGCACAGGGAGAGAGTTTATCTTAATACACAACAGCATTTTTCTCCTGCTTTGACCTCGACTGGAGATTTCCAAGAAGAGTTAGATTTGAGGAGTGTTGGGATCTTACTTATTCTTTGTAAAACTCTCATTAAGTTTGGGATGTCATATTAAACCAAGCAAATTTTTCCAGTTACTTAAACCAGAAAGTTACAGATGTCAGTAGTGACAGTATAGTTCTTTTTTTGTAACTATTACACCTATTTTTGTCTTCCTTCATCTCTGACATAATCCAAGGGTAATTTAAAAAGCATAACCAGTGTTTTTATTCAGAAAGTAGCTTTCAACTATCCAAAGGAGTAATTTGGTTTCTTTGCCCTATCTGCTTTGTTACCATACTTAGTATTTTCTAAAAATAATGAATTCACTAGAAAATAAAATTGGATGAGGTAGGTAAAACATTTGACTGATTTTTTTTTTTTTTTTTTTTCCCTCCTCTGAAGTTCCTTCCAACCAACTGATTATCAAGTAGAGCCTGAATGTGATCACAGGGAGTTAGAAAAAAAGGTGCATGTTGTCCCCAGGCAGATGCACAGCACAGTGAAGGGCAGGTATGTGTGACACTTCCTCTCATATCCTTGCCTTTCCATCTATTTTCAAATTAGATTTCCTGAGCTAGATGTGGTTTCTTTCTACTTAGTAACTCATATTTTTTTCCAAGTACTTGGTAAGTCTCCCCTTTGGCAACAAGCTTTGGGTGAGAGCTCTCCCAGCTTCCAAAGGAGCTGAAAACTCCCAAGTGTCAAAAACCAGCCCCAAATCACTCAATGCCTGGAAGGCTGGCATTGGAGTAGCCTTTTTTTGTTGGAATGAATATGCTGATTCAACAGACCTGCATATTGTGGGATAGTGAGAGCATGTTAAAAACTGTGAAGGAAACCAGGCAGCTCAATTTTGTCACGTGTCCAGATACTCAACCATACATATATATATAAATATATATATGTATGACCTTCTATTAAAAACACTCTTCTTCTTTCTTGATAGAAAAATGTTTTCAACAGGCTGTAAATTAGAAAGTTGTCATTTTGAAATTAGAAACTACACAGGTAATCTTCAAACTTCACACAACAGAGGTGGATATGACATTGAGCTAAAAACAACAAGGGTTAAATCCTTCTCCAAAAATCTTTGTGTATTTTCAGACCCGATTGCAAGATACATTTCTATGACTGTAATTTATGCAATTCCAAAGTAGAATTTAGATTAAAACTTTGAAGTGTCTGCTACAAGAACCACTATGGTAACTCCAGTAATAACTCCAGTTATTACTCTGGGCACATCAGACAAGTGTTTTGATTGTAATGGGATTTTCCTTCTTAGAGATATAAGAAGAAAGTGAGTTGCAAGGATTTATGAACTATGTCACAGTTTTCTTGGATATTGCTGTTTTTGTAAGATTGGTTCTCTCATGAAAACATTTTTCTTCCACTTTCCATCAAAGTTACATCTCTGGCTCTGGAAGGAAGGTTTTTCCTGCTGGTGTAGTTGTTGTCCTCTTTGGGTTTTGTGGGGTTTTTTGTTGTGTTTTCTTTTTTTTTTTTTTAATGT
This sequence comes from Manacus candei, assembly GCF_025592945.1. Taxonomy (NCBI): domain Eukaryota; kingdom Metazoa; phylum Chordata; class Aves; order Passeriformes; family Pipridae; genus Manacus; species Manacus candei. The sequence continues at coordinate 1,432,708 of NW_026138110.1, forward strand.
CACATTTTGAGAGTGTTATCCTTGTGACTATTACCCGGCTTTATGGTGCTGTCAAAATTATGAAGTATATTACTAAAGAACGAGAAGAATGGAGAGGAAAAAAGAATGAACTTATAACAGTGAGAACTGTCCAAAATAAAATACTCTACTACTACTTGTTTGTGAAAGTAATATTCCTATGTTAGTGATCCTCTTAGAAAGGAGAAGGTTGAGTCACATTGCTACAAGCCTGTAGAATAGAGATTTTTCTGACGTGTAATTAAAAGGAAAATACATTACCATCTTCTTTTTACACCCTGAGTTTTGTTATGGGCATGAGAAGTGACTGTTGGGGAGCAGCAGTTCAGACAGTGTGTCTGGAAATAAGCTGGCAGAATTCCTGTTTGGGAGGCTGAAGTGAGGTCTCCAGGAGAGCTCTGAGCCTGCAGCTGCCACAGACATTCCTGACCTGGGCAGGCAGACAGCATTTGGAGTAAACCAAGACAAAACCTATTTACAACCTATAAAAACACTGCCTTAAAATTACTGGGCATCTCATTCTACGTTTCTTTCAAATCTGTCAGACAGTGAATTAAAAAAAAAAAAATGTCCTCGAGATATTTTTGCAGCTCCACAGAGAGTGACAAAGGAGATGGAGAAACAGCCCCTGACAGCCACCTCCTCTGTTTGTCCTGGCAAGGGGAGCTCCATACCACAGGCACTTGGTCATCTCAAATTAGACTAATTTGGCAGTGAGGGGAGAAAAAAAAAAAAGGGGGGGGAAAAAGCCCCAAACCCCAGATCTTTGATGCAAAATCCTGCCTTAGGTCTAAGCTGAGCTTTGAGTTAAGCCTCTGAAGGCAAATTGAACTGCAACTGCTCTTATTGCCATGTGAAGCTCAGCCTAAATGCCCATTTCACTGCACATTAATGGTGTGAGTTCTACAGCAATCTGTCAGCTCTTGGTGTCATTTACTAAGAACCCAGTTTGTGGTGCTGTTACTTGTGAGTGAAGACAAAAACTAACAGACTTTAATTACCTGGCACTGCTTTCGATATGGGAACCTTGAAAGAGATGCTGTTTAACAGCTTCTATGGCATTATTTTTCTTGTAGAGAGCCCTTTCTGCAATCCATATTCACTACAGTGCTCAGAATGGCTTGCAGCAGAAATTAAATATTATTTATTAGTTAATCACAAAATGCATATATATGCAATGAAATATTAATGTATAATTCCATATTAAAATATTGCATTTGAATGTGCAATGAACTTCCTCACAAGGAAATTCTAGCAAAGTGTAATAGTTGCAGTTATTCTAAAATTATTATACTTTTTTCTTTTTTGCTAAAATAGAAGTTCCTTGTCTTGGGTATGACCTAATGATGCTGAGAAGTTCACTTTGGAAAATGGTAAGATGACATAAAAATGAAATGACAAAGTCTGTGAATATCAGTATCAAACCTTTTTCACAAGAAAAATGGTCATCTGAATTTTTTAAAATATGTTTAAGCACTGTTTAAGCCAATCCAGTGTTATATGATGTGGAATGGTATATTCTGAGTACCATGGCAGAACCTTCATCTGAATTACACAGTACTTCAGCAATGGGATGTTTAACATTGCCAGAAGCTTTTTTTATTGCAGTAGAGCATATCCAAATATGAAGATGAAGCAGCTTTAGATTCCTGCAGTGGTATTTGCTGTTAGAGAACTGGAATTCAGCAGAAAAAAAAAACTTGGTTGCATATTTTCAACCCGAGATTCAGCAGTGACTTGCATCAACTCTGAAACAAGTTCTAAGCAGTGTAATCTCTTAAATTTTATAAACTAGAAGAACTGATGGTGAGAAATTACTTTTTCAAGCATTTTAAAAGTTATTTGCATTATAAACTGTTCTCTGCCAATGTATTTGATGTGCTTTTAAGTCTTATCATAACCTTCTAGAGAGAGGTGAACTCTAGTTAACAAGGAATTGGGACCCAGCTCAGTGACACACAAGATTTCAGGCCTCGTACTTGAGAATTACCCCCTGAGTATGCAAACACATCTCCTAGGGAAATTCTGATTAAAAGTAAATTAAATAAATGTATGTGTCATTTAAAGTCAATGACAGGTATAAAATTATATGGTAATTAGTACACTGTGTCTATCAAGAGTATTTCCTCCTGAAACTCTAAATTGATGAACGAGTGGGTTCTTCTGCAGGAGTCAACTATCATTAGAATACCCTTTGTGGCACATGAATAATCAGGAAAATCTCTGGCTGCTTTCAAGCAGATTTTTTTTTTTTTTTTTGAGTGTGTGTTCATCTTTTTCTACTCTGGGAAAGTATATTTATGTCTGTGGCAGAGGTGTTGTTACCTGAGTGTAACTGCAGAGTTTCCTCAAGGAGAAGGCAATTTTCAAACTGTCGCTTCCTCCTTCCATCTTTGCCTTTCACTCCTGCCACAAAACTTCCCCTTCATTCTCTTGTTCTCCTTATCCTCCAGACAAAGTGTTTCTCCCCTTATCCAATGTAGTAAGCAAAGGAGGATCTCTGTGTGGTTAACAAAAGAAATGCAACTCAACCATTCATTCTGGAAATTGGTAGGCAACTCTGCCACAATGGAAAAAGGTCCAATTGGATAATCAGAATGAGCTTTGAAAAAGAGCTTATCTGAAGAGCCAGACTCAATTATATCCTCTGCATAATACAGAGGTGGTCCAATGCTGGAATTGTTTGTTTAGCTCTTGTCAACTTCCTCACTTCAATTTTTTTATATTGTATTTGCTGTTTTTAAAGCCTTCTGTTGGGTGAGAGTATTGTGGGATGAGTTGTTTCCATTTGTTATTGGATGAGTTTAGCAGAGTGTGAAAGAAAAAAATTAGTTTCTGGACTAGGAGTTTTAGGAAAGTGTTTTCTAATTTGTTGGAATTGATGATGACTGTCTTTATGTGGAGGGTGGAGAGGGGTTAGAGACAGAACTACTCACTTCAGAACCTGCTCCATCATACTCTCTGTAGCCTGGCTGAATACTGTTGCATTTTCTAAACATGGAATAAACCAACAGTTTTAGGAACCACTATGTAAGTGTGAATTCACTCAATGTTGCTTCATTAAAACAGGGGGGGGAAAGGAGTGCTTTTAACTGATTTGCTGATCAGTAAAAATGCTTGCAGATCTTTGCTTTCAGTATTTATTGGTGTTTGGAAGTCCTCTTCCAGCACTTTACACAATTTAGCCACTGTCTAGTTTTCCCCCTGCACGTTTTTGTACAACTGTCTCCAGTAAAATTTATATAAACTCTCCTTTGTAAGGGAAGCCAAGATTCTACTCTTACAATTCTGTTCTTTCCATGCCTTACTAACCAAAGAATAGGTCACTCTTTATCCATTTTGTATTATTTCTTTCTGATTTTTTTTTTATTCACTCTTGAAATATATACAAAACCATAGACAGAAGCACTAGAAGCATTTTCTGGTTTAATCACCACTATCTATTCATTCCAAGTCTTTGTAATTCTAGGACTCCTGAATTTCTTATTTGAATTTGAATCTGAATTTCCCAATTCAGATAAGGCTAACATGTTTTTAACACACTGAAAAAAAACTGCAGGGATTCCACACTGTTTTCACTTTTCCCAATGGCATTGATTTAAACAGGAACTTTTGTGTCTTTTTTAGTTTTATTAGAAACTTGGCTCTTACAGATAAAATGCCAGATTGACAACATGCATCATAAAACTGTGTAAGTTCTTTAACAACAGGATGTCGAAAACTGTGATTAGTCTTTGATCTGAAAATTGTATCTCATGGCAGTAGATTATAATAATTTCTACATATAAAGATCATGGATAACTAAATGAATTCAAGAATTTACAGCTTTGAAGGAACCAATGTAATTTGTTTTCTCTATTTAACCACCTTTCCTGAGAGAACATACTGAGAAGAATATAAGACAAATAAATGGAGCAAGGCAGTGAAATTCTTGAATAGTAAAATGGATAAGGTAACATAATCCATTATATAATGGAATAAAATTTATCTGCCCAGTATTCATAATTTGAACAGTATTTAAGATAGCTGTACCAACTTTTAATATGCTGCACATCAGGTCAAAGATGGAGTGTCAGGCTTCAGGTGATAAAACTAACTCAGTTATAATTAATGACCCTTTGATTAAAATGAACCAGAAGGGAAGTATTAATCACTACAAGCAGTTTTGGGTTTTTTTTAGAACATTTTTATAACTATTTTTAAGTGAATGTGATACTGAGAAGCATTATCAGAAGATCTGTAGTATATATTAGCCTACTTTGCTATACTTAGGTGTACCAATATCTGAAAAATTGCTTTTTAATTTCCAGGTAATATCTGAAGAACTGCAGGAACTCCTAGTTAAGGGAATGCAATATTCCACTGGCATGTTGGTCTCTGTTAATGCAGATAAGCTCTGTTGGGGCAGGGATTGCTTCCAGCCCTATTAACTGCTCTGAAAATGGTGCTCTAATATTGGATGAAATATCACTGCCACATCTGTGAAAGAATTAGTGCTCTTCATACTGGCTGCCCTTTCAATTTTGTGATGGCAAACAACAATCTGTGCCCACCCTGTTAGAAATGTGACCCTTAATTGTTTGGGAAAAGCAACGGCAAAAGTTGTGTCCAGGTCATTCAGCTGCATCACAGCTGTAAATAAAGTCTCAGGAATTCATACTGAAGTTCAATTAGCTACATTCAGCTTTCCAAACTACTGGAATTTAGCTAGAGACCTTGCTTTCCAAATGGCAAGCACAGAGCAGAAAAATATCCCTTGCTTTTTCTCTCTCCATCTCTCCCTCTCTTCTTTTTTTTTTTTTTTCCCCCTGTCTAGAAATGCTCCTTTATAAAAAACATGATTAGAACCTCTGGAATTTCAGGTTTGTGTTAACAGTCCTGGATCTTTAGTCTTACTCATGGGAGGATTAGCTACAACCATTCCAGCTTAGAGGAGATATATTCCTGAAAAGATTTTAGTCACCCTTTTTATGTGTGTCATCCAACAATTTAAGCAGAAGTGAACCTAAGGAGATTAAAAACTGCACACTATCCATATTTTCAATATTTTGATAGCAATATTGGGCTGTTCCCTGTAAATTCTAATGATTAAGATTTGAATAATAATTCTTTGCTGTTTGTGATCTTTTTTGAAGTTGCCAAGTCAGAATAATTGAAGGGTTTAGAGAACTGTGTTGCTGTTTGGTTAATACCTGCTTCTTATCAGTAGCAGAGTAATTTATTGTAGCTGGGATGAGACCAGAGCAGACTAGACCAATAAACCTCAGTTTCTGCCTGTGTGTGTCTCCACACTTGTTCAGTGGTAATGCATGCAAATCCCTGATGATGGCCCTGGAAAATAGCTGGGTTTTTTTTTAAATTTAATTACTTTATCTTTTGTACTGAAACCTGGTTTTTTCCCTCCTCCTGTATACAGAATATTCAGTTCACTGGTGTTGCTTATGCACTATAAAGTGAAATGTGCTCTTATCTCCTTCACAAAAGTGGATTTTTCTGGAATTATTCCAAGGGTAAGAAAGAGTAGTAAGGTCAATTTTAATTACAAATCCTGTTCCATCAGTTTATTTTGGGGGGGGGGGGGGGGGGTAAATCAATGTTACTTTGCACCAGACTATGCTCTTAAATGCTCTCAGGGCTTCCTAGTAGGCTGAGTTGTATCAATAAAATTTGTATTTCCACCCCTGTTAATAATCCCAGGTACCTGAACACAGGCACTGTGAAGGTATTTGTAACTCTTTCATCCGAGGTATTTGAGTGTCACGGCTACTTTTAAGGTCTGAATCAAACCAGGTCAATCATTTTTATCCAAGGATAAGACAATTGCTCTTATTTCAGGCCTGGGAAAACAGAGAGATATGCTTTGATTAGTTCAAGATCTATCTTACTCAGCCAGATGCAAGCTCAGAACTCACCTGCCATCACTTTTTCTTTTTTTTTCTTTTCTTTTAGCCGTTAAATCAGTTCTCTTCTTTTGATGCCAACAGACCTTTACTCAGATTTTGAGCTTCTTTGTTTGACCTCCCTGTTTCTAAGTAGAGGTTCCTGTTTGAGATCTGAAAGGAAGAACCAAACCAACCGGTCTGGATGGAGGGATCTGAGAGCTTGGAGTTGGGTTCAAGTTATGATAAAATTTTAAAAGCTCCTAAACTAAGTGTTAATTGAGCCACTCCCTTTTGAATAAGCTTAAATAGTTGCTTTCTCACCTACTTGCCACTTATTTAGTGGATTTAATTATCACCTCGACAGAAGGCAGAGACACTATTACACCCAGCCAGGGGGGACCAGAGGGGAAAGTAGTCACTTTAATGAGATGGAAGAGAAGTAGGTTAATGAAAAATATATGTATAATTTACTAGAGTGCTTCTATGTGTGTGAATATGTGTGGTTGATCAGTGGACTAAAGGTGACATTGATTGTTGAAGCTTAGAACATCAAACTTCAGTTATCTGAGTGATGCTTCATTTCCTTCTCACACTTTTTCATGGTGTACCTATTCTCTCTTCTCACGCTGATTTGAATCTTTAGCTTTCCTCAGCTTAGTTATTACTTTTGTTACTCTACTGTCTTATTAAAAAAAAACACTATTGCACATGGATTTCAATTTATTGGGGTTTTCTATAATAAATTTCCACTGCAGCTATTTGCTTCTATTAAAATAGTTGATTTATATTAGCACTTTAATTTGGGGGGTTTTAAACTATGGGGTATCTCTATAATATGCATTTATACTTTTCTTTCATCAAGAAGTAGCTGTTTATGTTAAAAGGGAAAAGAATTCTCATTTTCTTGAGAATCCTTGATAGTGTTTTTTTTCCCATGACACAACTTGCTGCTCTTAAGATGCATGTGGGGAAAAGCAATGGAATGACAACAGGAAGAAGAGGTAATAGATTTAACAAAAAGTTAGGCTGTTGTTACTCTGGGAATGAACAATCTTCTCAGGAGAAAGTACTCCACTGAACCCAGGAAATCAATTTAAACTGTCCTTAACACTCTTTTCTTGTGTGTTTGTGTTGTTTTGTCTTCTCCTGCTGCTTCATTATTCATGTTATATGCTATCTACCCAGCTGTAAACTGGATACTGTTGTAACAAACTAACATAGCAATACCTAACATTTCAAAGAAAATGAGAGAAGAATATAATTGAGGGACCTGAATTTGCTAGTCCATGCAAAAAATTGCTGGTCTGTGAGAGCCCCAGAACATCTCATTTCTTTTCCCCAGCCCTGATCACAGCACAGCCTTCAAAAACATGCAAGATAGAAAACTTAGGAGAAAACCCCCAGAAGGCACGATGGCAGTATATCACAAGAGCATGGGAGAAAAGCTCAATGTATTAGTGCCCCATCTCACAGATCAAAACAAACAAACCAAAACAAAAGCAGCCTTCTTTTCTCTAAAGCACTAGATATTATTGTACCTTTCCTGCTGTGAGCTTAAAGCCTTTAGGTCTGACTTGCCTGTCTAATTTGCTTATTCTTCGCATTATTTCTTCTTCCCTAATGTCTTTTTCAGCACAAGTTAGTTGTGCTTTTGAGTGACACCACTCTAAATGGGATTACATTGTCATCTGCATTGTTCTGTTCCACTTTACCACTTCTTATGACTAAAAGAAATTCCTGTTCCAAGCTGATGGTTAACTTTAATTCCCTAACATTTATTTTCTTGAGACTGAATATCTTTGTGCTGCTGTACTGTATTGATTCATTCCCAGCAGTACTAAATCCAACTAGTTCCTGATTTCTGGTCTTCTGATTTCCTGCTGAAATTCTTTATAGTTATTCCCTGCAGGTCAAAAGAATAATTTCTCCTTCCACTTCAAAGGTTAACCAATATAAGCTAAGGGAACTAAAATGTTAGATTACTAGTAATTTCTAAATGTGATTTCCCATAAATCAATATCCTTTTAACTAGGTGAAAAAGATTATAAAGTGTGGTTGGTTTGACTTTTTTTTTTTCTTCCAGTATCTCTTTAGTGAACTACAGTAATTTACTCAGTCATTCTCTCTTGTTTGCTACCACTAATGGAATCCACATATAAGTTTTACATATTAAATCATTACGGGTTTAAAAGCCGCTGCTTTTTTTCTTTATCAAAATCAGAAGACTCCTCACTGCAGCAAAGAACCATCCAAACTGTTGTCACGTTTCCCTAATTTCCCCTAGTTGACAGCAGCAGTGAAAGGACAGCTGTTAATAACCAATTTGCTTGAGGTTCAGGAAGAGCTGGTGTGGCCAGTGGGTCCTTTCACGGGAGCCATTCTCTACCCTGAATCACTCTCTCTGCCAGGGAAGAACCAGAACTGCAGCCAGGTTTAAGGATGCAGCAGTGTGGTGGATTTGCAGGCTGAGGTAATGATATTTTTGTTTGCTTTTCTGTTCCTTTCTTAGTAATTGCTAATGTCCCCATCTCTGTTTTTGCACTCCTGGGGGTTGGATTTACGTTTTCACAGCGCTATCTACCCTGACCTTAACATCCTGCTCCTACATATTAGTGGTTAGCTTTATCACTGTGTAGCTAAAATTATTTTTTCCCCTGTGCATCATTTTACAACTATCCTTCCTGAATTTCATCTGCCATTATCTCACTCTCTTCCTTGGCTGAAAGGTTTTGCTGCACTTCTTCACAGTCAGTTCCTATCTTTACCACCACGAATAACAGTAGCATCCTGAAAGTTTGTCATCACACTCTCTGCTCCTTTTCCCAGATAACTTGAAAACATGCTGAGCACCAGGGTCTCTCATAAATCCTCTAAGACTCTGCTGAGTATCTCTCTTCTGGGAGAGAAATGGCTTTTAGACTAACCTTCAGTATCTTCCTTTTTAATCAGCTATTTTATTCGTGGGAGGTCCTTCCTTCTCACAACTGCTCAGCCTCTATGAAAACACTTGAAAAACATTCTTGCAGAAGGCTTTTTGGAAATCCATGTATGTTGTATTAACCTCACCTCTCACACAGGTTATTATCTCTTATTATTGACTGCAAATGTCCATGGATTTTTGACACACGCCTTGCCTTTTTATGAGCTGTGTTGATTCCTCTGTAATAGATCCTACTTATTGTGGCTTTGATAATTCTGGGTGGCGTTTTTTTTATAGTTTCCAATAATTTCCCTGGAGCAGATTTCAGAATAAGTTGTTAGTAATTTAGGAGAAATTTTGCATAAACTTATTTTTAAAAGTCTTTCTAGTCACCTTCCAGCCCTCTGCTAACAAGGTGGCTTTGCATGACGTGATACCATGCATCAATAACTCCCTTATTTCATTTTTAATCCTTAAGTGCAGACCACCTGAATTTGGTGTCTTGATTGTTGTTCATGCTGCCATAAACTTTAGATCTGACATGTTGATTTGATGCAGGTCCTCTGACATTCCCTGTGTGAATTCTCTGTATGAAATTATAACTTTTCATTTGGACTCAATTCAAACTGAATGGAATGAATCAAGAAATAAATTTCTATTTCTTTACCAAAAAAAAGGCTAGTAAAATAGATGTATTATTTCCTATTCAAGCAAGTTTTGTCTCCCAACTCCCCCAGAGAGGCAAACAAACTACTGAAACCAAGATGTGCATAGGACAATTTAAAGCAAATTGTATCAAAAATGATAGAAAACACTTCCTTCTTAAGAGAAATTATAGATTCCAATAAGCTTTTTTCTAGTACTTCTATGGAGGAAAAACTCAAGTGTTCCAAAGGATTGATGCATTCTATTCAGAAAGCCTTGTGACTGGTAACAAATTATAATTCCCAGACTTTAAAGTTTGCACTGCTTTCCTTTTTTTATAAAGCATATGCAACATGTAACTAAATCCAAGATGACACCCTTGGTTACAAATGCATCTTGCAAAATCAGAGTGTTGTGCTGGAGGAAATTAAGTAAACAGTCATTCCAGCCATACAGCAAAGTAATGGAAAATGTTCTTCCTGCTAATTTACACATGCAAATGAGATCAGGCTCTTGTATCAATAAATCAATACAGCCTAATGAATTCCATGGGCGGAATTCAAATACGACCGACTGCAAGCAGAGTTAGTTTGGAAGAAAAGTCTGTACCTTACTTTCAGTGGTGGCTTGAAATCCTGTCCTGAAACACAGTGTGGTCATTCAAGGGACGGGGGTGGTATCACCAAACTCCCTTAGCTTTAGAGTAAACCCTTTATTTCCAGTAATCCTCACCTTTCTTATTTTTCCCTGCTCCTTTCTGACCTGAGCCACCACAGCAGCTTTCCCAGGCCGTCGCTGTCCCAGTCAGCACCGCTGGCATTTTCTCCAGATGTCTGTGTGTTATAATTCACTTTGCTGCTTCCCCCTTCCTTCCCTTCAGTACATTCCTGCCACTGGATGGCTGCAGGCAATATGGAGTTGTCACTCATATCCTTCCCTTTTTTCTGCCTTCAGTGAACTTAGGTTTACAAACCTGAATCACTGTTCCCTTCAAAAATCACTCTAATAGTGGAGGTATCATGTTCCAGACTATATCTAATTTATAAGAGAAACATCCACACAACTAATTTTAATTGTCCTAGTTAACACTCACCATCCTGCCATCAGCCTAAGTGATGTACAAGAAAATACATAAAATATCTTCATATTAAGCATCCCTGCCCATATTTGTGCTTCAAAAAGTGCTGTACTGATCATTCCAAACATAAAGTGATGTACTCCTTGTTTTGTGAGAAAGTCATATTGACCTTTTATGTGGTTTATATAATAGACTGCACTTAGAACAAATTGAACAAGATTTGTTCCTTTAGTGGGTAATAGAGCTTTCTTTGTCTGGCTGCTTTTAGTGACACAGAAAGTAAGCTCAGGTCATGTCAGCTGGTATCCTCCCCCAATAATGCAGGATATATTGATCTACTTATATGAAAAACATTATCTACAAAGAGATGTTTTAAATTACAGATGCCTTCAGTTAAATTAGTATTGATATTTTTTTGTTATAATTTTTCCCCTGAGAATTGAAATTTACCTGAATTATATTACCCGAAATATTTTACAAGTATGTGATTATGTAGAGATGGTGCCAAACAAAAATCTGGACCTTGTTTACGTTGCCATTCTGTGAAAGATTTTTTTTTTTTTTTTACAGTATTTAGGTATTAATTTTCCATTTCACTTCTAAAATACTGGCCAAAACTAAAAATGCTGTAATGTTTGTTAGAAGATTGAAATCAAGTTCTCAGTTTTTCTCTTACCAGTGAGTTAGCCTAGCTCTGTAAGTGCTGTCTAATACATCTTACTCTGTGTTCATTGAAATGTGGGATGATTCAACCCACTTCTACAAGCAAAATAGATTAAAAATTTCAGTCTAAACTTTCCATCTTGTACTACAACCAAGTTACAATGTAACCCTTCTAATTCCATGAGAGTCTCCATGGGCATTACCTGCCCAGAGTACCAAATGCCACTGTTTCACTCATTTATATTGATATGTCTGCAATTTAGATTTCTGCATATTCTGGTCACCTCTACCAACACAGACATTTTTAGATCAATATGTTTGTGATATTCCACTCTCTGTGTGCAGTGCACATCATTCCCATAATGACTTGGATTGCCTTGTCTGCTTTATTTTTGCTTTTCAAGTCGCTTCATTGGACTTGTATGCAAGTGAATTTGAATCACACATGGCCCCAAGGTAAGTACATAAACGTATCATCCCCTGAAATGGTGGTGTGTGGATTGTCTCTAAACAGTAATTTGCTTGGGATTTTGAGATCCTTTTTTTTTTTTAAATTCAGTATTTTTGCTATTTATCTGTCTTGGTTTGGTTTTTAAACATGAAATTACCACTCACCCTTGAAATCACCCTCACAGCTGTTGAAAAGTGCAAACTTCATCAGCATCATAGTAAAATTGATTTTACAGGCTGATACTCGTGAAGATTTTTTTTAATTGCTTACCAAGAAAGCATTGTCTCCCAGGCTGAAAGATGAGGGAAGATAATAGCACTTGGCCCACAAATAAGAACACAAAAAAAAATCACAATGACTTCTGTAAAATCTCAAAAGAAAACTTAACTAGCAACTGACCTCATGAAAAATGTCGTGATGGGCAAATCTGACCCTTAAATCATGGCAGTGAAAGAAGTAAACTGGCTCATATTTGTTCAAAGAAATTCATGTTGCATGTGAGATTTTTGCAGTCCATGTAGTCCTTTCTTGTCCTCTAAATATTTTGGACACTTAAAGAAAGGATGCATCAGTGCTCATCTTTCCTTAGAATGAGATTTATTGAGCCCAGGATCATCTTCTATGTGATTCAAATATCACAGTGCATTTTCTTTATTGATGATATCCTCGACAGTATTTACCAAGAAGTTGGTGAGCTATTTTCAGCTGCTCATTCTGTGCTTTAAAAGTTGGAAGGATAGGTTGGAACAAAGACCCTCTTGAGCAGCGAAATCCCTGCTCAGGATTATAATTTCTGAAAGATGAGGCAGACAGGTGTCCATCCATTGCTGCAACCTCTGGAAAAATCCAGTGAGATGCCCTTTGAAATCTGCAGCTGTAGATTATGAGGGACACCCACTAAATTCTACTTAATTACATTTAAACAAGTGTTTCAAGAGGGAGATGAGAAAGGAGAAGGGATAGCTGAGGTGAAAAGGGAAATAGCCTCAACTGTTATAAATCACCTGAATGCCATTGCCTCCCCTGCAGCTTGTCAGAATTTGGTTTAGAAGAAGAGGAGTGAAAGACAGCACAAGAGGCATTCTGAAATGTCTGTGTAGCATCCTGGGGAAAGTCATGTGTTTTCACAATGTTTCTGTGAGATTTGAGACTATTTTCTGAAGTCATTTCAACTGCAGGTTAACGTTAAGAGGCAGGTTCTGGGAGGGCTGATGGAACTGAAGGTTGCACTGTGTGTGTCTTTACAGTCTTGAGCAAGGCTTAGGTTGTTTTCCTCCTCTATTCCCAGCTGGCTCCATGTGCATTCTCAGTTGAGTAGCCTGCTTGATTATAGACTTTATGCTTAAATGGCTGAGCCTTACTGCAAAGGTGATTTTGTATTTTGGGGGCTGTTTGAAGGCAGCACTAGCAAGCAGTGTGTCCCCCGCAGCGGCACTGAAGGCTGGAGCATTATTTGAAATGCCTGAGGATAGATCCTGCAGTGCAGTTCCATCACAGAGTGGAAAAGCCCTGGAAACCCCCATGCACTCCATTAAAGCAGCACAGGGACAGCTCTCACTTATTCTTAACTTTTCCAGGGGGAAGAATATAGAAAACACAGCCAAATATTAGTGTAGTAATGCACAATGTTTTATCGGGATAAAAGTCTAGACTCTTGGGAGTTTTTCCACAGGAGGAAGTGCTGAAAATGCCCATGTATTAAATGGCTTGGTTTTGGGGACATACACAAGCCTTACTTCAGCGCTCTCCTGTGCCTGAAAAAAGGTAATCCTACTTTTTTTTTCACCTTTTATCATCACCAGCCTAAAAGGTACTCTTAGTCTGGAGTGCTGAGAAATGAATTATAACGTTTTCATTTTTTTTCTCCTCATGCATCTCCACTCCAAACACCCACTAGAGCAATGGATTGAAAGTCTGATGTGCCATTTCCTGCTTAAGGACTTGTGTGTCCTCCTAGGTAAAGAAAGACAAAGATATTGAGTGAGATTGTTGATACCTCTGTAAACTTAAGTGTGTAACAAAGCAGTGTATCCATTCCAGATGAAACAATCAGTGGATGGAGTGGGAGGAATGTACTGTGGAAAAAGAGAGGTTAGAAATTTATATATTATTGGTAGTGAGAAGGCAAGTGGCTGAAATCCGGTGAGATTTCCTCGTGAATAACTAAGTATTAAGGAAGTGCTCCAGATGAAGAGTGAAAAGCAATAGAAATTACAGTAGGACAGAAGGGCCACCTGGGATTCTTTTAACAGTGACTGAAAGGAATTGAGGCACAGTTAGTGTTACAGGGGACTCTTGTCTGTAGGTTTTCTTAATTACTATTCATTGCTACTCAATGGAGCTTTAGGAGAGCACAAAAAAAGTCATAATTGACTTGATTTACCTAATTTTTCAAAGCATTCATTTAAATCTTTTCACCAGTCTAGTCCAAGTCTTAAATTGGGGTTGGCCTTGTACTTCAGCTCTCTCCTTATGCATGAACACTGCTTACATACCATTTTTAACAAAACTGTACTGCTGTGTTCTAGCAAAGCACACAGATTAACTCTGCACATGCTGCTGATTGAGGTTTGTATTCTTTGGGTGCTATTTCAGTTCCTGCTCCCAATTAGAAGTAACAAAAAAAAAATCCCTTTTTAATGTGTACCTAAGAGGAAGTTGTTCATTTGAGTGCGTATCTATTTTCTTCTTTCTGAAGAAGAATAAAGATTATCATAATCATCATCCTGTTATTCTTCTGGAAGTCAGTGTTCATTATGTTAGGTCACACCAGGTTAAGGATATGGGGCATTTGGTTCATCTGGATATTGTGTGTTTTGTTGTGCTCCTTTTTTTTCCCCAAACCTATTATTTTTAACAAGTGAATGGGGGAAAAACCTTTCTGGAAAGAACCATAAGAATATTAATACAGTTCCAATATAAAAGCCTATATTTTGAATACACCAAAAAACCCTTGGAAGATATTTTCAAGTAGGTATTATAAAAGGCATAGAGGTGACATTTGGAGAAAACACATGGAAGGAACTTAAATCCAACTGTGAGTGAATTTTGGATACTGATAGCATCTAACCTTTCACTGTATCAATAAATATGGAATATAATTTTTTTTCTGCATTTCAGTTATTTCTTATTTTCACTACAGACTGCTACCTTTTCTCATATTTGTTAAAATAAAGATGACATTAAGAATTGTAGCTATTGTTGGTCAGCTGCCTGGCTGGCCAAAACTTTAATTTTATTTCGGATCCCTGCCCTGTAAAGTGTTGAATTTCTCTCTTTTGATCTAACCATATACAAACATAGTTTTCTTTATTAAAACTGTGTTTCATAAAATGTGAGGGTAAATGAAATTATCACCTTCTTTGTACAGCCCAGATTCTCCTGCAAATAAAACAATTATTGTAGATATTGATTATCATTTTCAGTTTCAAAAGAAAAAAGAAGTAAGCCAGTGGTCCTTTGCTATTGCTGCTGACAGAATAAAAAGAGCTGGGTTAGGTACAATTTCCATGATGTAACCAAGTATATTGGAGTGAGAGAGACTAGCCAAGAAAAAAAGAGAATTACCCTGAAGGAGAATAGCACTGGGTTAAAATCTAGATGAAAGGGAAAAAAACTAAAAACCTTAAGGTTAGCCATTTTATTTCCATCTATAAAATATAGACCCAAAATGTTTATTTTTACCACAGCACAACAGATTTTTATCTTTCCTCAACCTGCAGTAAAATGCAGAGGTTAAAAAAAAGAAATACAAGTTGTGTTTTTGTCCTTGAGAACTTTCCTGAGCACAGATAATAGTTGCTGGTTTACATGGGACATAAACTTTACATTGCATGTTACTTTTGCTTCTTTCTCTGGGCACTGGACTTTTTAAGTCTATATACACTGAAATCTGGTTTTGACCCTACATTTTAATGTTTTATACTGAGAAGAGGGAGTACAAAAAGAACGTAAAAGAAGCAGACATAGAAAATTAATTTAATAGCAGAAAGACATATTCCATTGAGAAAGCTGTGTTAAGACGACATGATTTGCATAATGAAGTGCTGAAAAGTCATGAACTATGAAATTCAATATCTCAGACAATTCTTATTCTTTTTTCATGTATCTGTTCCTGTTAAGTTTTTCATTACATGTTACAAATGCAAGAGTTTTAATGAGAATTTTTGCTGCATGTACATGTGTGGATTTTGTAGATCAAACTACAAAACAGGAAAGCAAAAGAGAAAAATAGGGTGTGATTACAAAGCACCTTTTCTCTTTATTTTAAATACATATTTAAATACTTTAACGACAGATTTATTCGGGTAACGGAATGTATAAAACAGAGCACTTTTGAAGGAGTACCATTGACAATTTTATGTATTTAATGCCCTGCTCATGTATTCATTCTGCTCTTACCATCATTGCTTCTTTTCTGAAGTCTCCCTATGACTTTTGGATGTAGTGGTGGCTGGTTTTGTCTCCATTTGGAGCTGCTCCAGATTTATTGTCACTGTCTGTGACTGACATCCTCTTTCAAACCTGCCTTCAAACCACCTGGACCTTCTCATTTGCTGATGCCCCAACGCTGGCTACTGTCACAAAGCCTGAAAACCAGGGAAGAACAGCTCTCAAAGTTTTCTTGAGGTTTCTAGCTGGAATAAAAGTATTTTTTTGGCCTTTATCAAGCAGGAAGGGTGGGTGCATAACCAGTCATGGCTGTTCACTGTGGGCTTTGGTTTCAAACATCTGATCCCCTCAGCATTTTTGCAGCATTGCAGTGAGCTTGGCCTATGAAGTAGCTTTGTTATTCTGAAGGAGCATTGAGCCCATAGCTGTTCTCACTTGTTTTTCCTCAGATGTTCTGCAGGAGTTTAAAAGATCTTATTCTGTATCTGATTTTGTTCTTATGTGAGCCATATGTTTCGGAGCCTAAGAGCATTTGCCTGACAGTCCTTCATAAAACAGTCCTGAATTCACAGAGAAGAGATTCGCCATGAACAGGGCTGTTCTTTTTTGCTGTGGTCCTGGCAATTTAATTTTTTATTGTCATGTGAAGCAGCTTATATTAAAAGGAAAAAAAGGCTGAAAGCAAAGTTATTTTATAGAAGCATAGAGCAGTAGTGGAAGCACTTTTCTGGAACAGAGGTACTATGGCTAAAATGATTTAAACTAATGACTAGTGATTCATTATTTCTGGGAAATCATCTGAGCCATCTCATAAATCTCGACTTCACTCTGCTGTGAGAGTGGCACAGCAACTCCTTTTCCTGGGGAAAACTTTAGGCAATCCAGCAAGGATGCTTCCAGTGTAACCATCACTGCTCTTAAGTTTGGATGTCAACCAAGCTGGGGGTTTGTGCTGTCATGCTCTTCACTGTTACCTGACTTGTGCCATCTCTCAAATGAGAGAACAGGGTCCATCAGCAAGCTTTGTGTTAATGTAATGGTGCACAAATCGTTCACTACCACGGTATTCCATGGGCTGAGAAAACTCGTCAAGGATTTTCAATGCCAGGTAACAGAGCAGATCTCCACTCAGTCAGTGACTGGTGAGGAAAGTGTTGCTTCAGCTCTAATTAGTTTAGTCTTAGCTAAATTGACCACAGGCTTTCAGTGACTGATGCTTCCTGCTGCTGGCATTCATAGCTTTGTTGGTTTGCAGTAAAGACAGCCCCATCAGGATCAGACTGAGAGAGGGGCTCACCGGCTAAAAGCTTGTCCTTTTTCCCAATTACATCAGCTGATCTAGGAAAGTGTATTACTTTTTCCTACAAATCTTGTTTTATTTGAAAAAAACCCTGTTAAAAAACAGTAATAGAAGCACAGAGGGGATTTTGTAGGACCTTTAATCATTGCAGCCAGAATTTTTTCTGAGATATCCTGCTGATTTTTTTTTTTCAGCTGCTGAACGATATATTTTGACAATAAAAATTTTGTGCACAGGAATACATATTTATCTGCAAATTTAACAGGATGTGAATATATGCCTCTTGCTGCAGGCCAAAGTAAATTTGTAAGTTATTACATGAGATTTTCTTTGTGTGTGTGTAAAATGTTTGGTATTAACTACTAGGCAATTTTCCTTCTTTTCTTGGCTGTAAAATCTCATAACAGGAAAAAATGCAACATTAATAATACTACAACAAAGGGAATCGTATTTATGACTGGGGGAGAACACTGGCTAACTCCCTGGAAGGTAACATTTTACAGTTTATGTTGACAAGTAAATCTTAATTTATGACTTGGATCACAGAGCACCAAGAAAGTCGTCAATAAGGGATCCTGTAATGGTGTGAAAGAAAAATTCTTCATAAACAACATTTTGCAAACTTAGTTTAACTGGATGATGCCTTGTTAATTTTTGTAATGGATGGTGACATTGGCATGAATAAGATTTATTACGTTAGTCAAATGGAAGTGCATGTGCTGAATGCACAAGTTTAACCATCAGTACCTGCACAATAAACCTAATTAAATGGTGTGTCATCAAAGATGATTTAAATGAAAAGATAATGAAGCAAATCACAGGAAAGGTGTTCAACAAAATTTATTCTGAAAGAATCGGAAAGGTTATTGTAATGAGAGAAGTAGTCCTCCATGTTAATCATCTTTTTCAAACTATCTCATTAAAATTGCAAGCTTAAGAAAAGTCATGGAAACTCAGTTTTTGATTTGGGACAAAAGACAAGATTTTACCACCAATTTTTGCAGAAATAACATGTCTTTTTACTGATGAATTTTGAGGGAGAGTTTCAGGTATACATAGAAATTTATGGCTTGTAGCTCTTTCTGTCTGTGTCTGAATTGGATCCTAGTTCCCTCCCCTATGAAACTTTCCAGCAGAATTTCTCTCCTCTCTGAAGGTTTCCAATAGAATTTAGAGCAACTATGTTGCAGATTACAATGTTAAATAATTTGTATCACTGATTAGGAAAGTAGTATTTTTATTGAGACATTTGTCTAGTTCAAGTAACAAGCTGTGAAAGTAAAGGCCACTAACAACAAAAAGAGAAAAGAAAGAATTGGAGGTCACTTCTGGGCAAAGAAAGTCTTCTGGTTTTCACCTTTCACCATGTTGTTTTCTCAGTGAAAGACACATTTGGCAAGGAAGGGACTCTCACCAGGCTCTGTATTGCAGGTGCTTAATTGCACAGGGCAATCACTTGCCTGTGAAAGAAGATGCTAAATGTCACTGGAGCTTGTCAGGTTCTCCAAATGCAAAATAAAATGTATTATTAGGCTCCAAGGGAGCTAAAAGTGCTTTCTGCAGGAAATTTTTAGTGACCTTTCCCTAACTGAAGGTTCCCATGCTGAGGTTCCCTTATGCTGAGGGAGGAGAACAGACTAACTGCTGATTATGTGTTTGTCACCTGTATTAAACTCAAGTGACAGACATGTACTGAGCCACAAATTTCAGCACCAGAGCTTCATAACACCCCGCTCTGCTCTGTGTTTGAGGTATTTCCAGTTTCTTCATTCCATGATTGAAATAGATCATCATCCCTTTTGTCTTGGAGCTTATTTCCAGGTTTATCTACTTTCTCCCCAGCCAAATCCCTTGCTGCTTCTGCCTTCCCAACCACTAATATGTATTTAGGCCATTTCTCCAGTTCAAAATTACTCAGCTGAGGGTTTTATTTTGGGCCTGTCTCAACTGCATTGATGTTTTCAGACACGGCAGCAATGCTGGTCTTCATTACTGCAGCTCTGCAGTGACTCCCAACAGATAGTACAGCCAGACTCTGCCTTTAAAGTATTATGTGCAAGTCATGGCATGAGGTGAAAGCAAAGTAACTGCAGTGAGGAAAACCTGTATGGACACTTTACTCATTAGTTAGATTAAGGTAACAATTTATCGACAGTTGTAGCACGTACAGCAGGGACTTGCAATTAATATTAACTATTGATGGATACTTCCTGAAATATCCATCAACAGTTAAAAGAAACCATGATTTTTAAAACAGATTTCTGTCCTGTTTATCTCTTCAGTGCTCTCCTGCATGAAGTGAGGCAGTGCAGTGGTGTTTAATGAGATCACAGCCACTTCTGAAGTGTGACCTGTTGGCTGGCAGAAGGCAGGTACTTAAGAACAAATCCCAGTAGGTGGTTTGGTTTTAAAAACAAGGTTTTATCTCCACAAAGATTCCAAGATCTATCAGTGAAAAAGCTGGGAGAGAGAAATTGCAATGCGCCCGTCTGAAATTTAAACAAGAAGTTAAACTTGCTGTAACAAACATAAAAGCTTAAGTTGTAGCAAAGTTACAGCTCTGTATGTATTTGGTGACAATCAATAGGGTATGGAAAGCCTTATATTCTCAACAATTTTGTGTTGAACTTTTGTTGACATTCCTAACTAAATACATTAATATTTAGTCAATAGTTATTCCATCAGAAGGGCTATAATGCATGATTATTTCCAAACAGAACTTCAAACTGAATGCTTAATAATTTTTTTCAAGTAATTTCATAATTGCAAACAATAAAGCAAAAAATGAAAAGGTTCTTTGCAGGCAGAGTATTTGAAGTCACTGCAGCTTCTAGTTCTGATCTTTGCAGAAATACTGCCACTTTCAATGAGAGCCTCTTTCTCTCTGATCAGGGATGAACACTGAAAATTTTAAAACTTGGCTCTACTCAGAGTATTTTTTTCCCCCTTTAAAGTATTACACTTGTGGTTTGAATTTTTTTTTTAAGGGGCTGTCTTCTCTGAGACTTGCATCAATTCCAAGTGATATCTTCTGCCCAGGACATGCTGGAAGGCTCCTAATAAAATCTGCCATAGGTTTTAGTTTCTTAAATGTGCCCTTTAACAGGTTATAGGGATAGCAGAATCTGAGACTCATGCCTGTAGAATGATCTAAGGTGTTAAAGGCATCACCTTGCTGTTTCTTTTCCATTTCACTTGCTTCACTGGTATCAGGAGGTGCTTGTCTAGTGTCCCTCTGTTTATTGAGGTGCTCAAATATTCCTGCAGCTGAAATACTCATAGAAAAATTTGCACACAAAAACCTGAGTGTCCATTGGCTCAGTGACAGCACCTGCAAAAAGCCAGGTCACTGTGCTACAAATTTCCTGTGCCTTTGGGGGAATCTTACAGCATCCTTTAGTGAACAGTGCAGGCTTTGGGGGTTTGCCCTCTGCATGTTGCATTCAGTCTTCTTATATTTGTGATCTTTTCCTGAAATGAATCAGACACATGAAATATGTTGCATCTTTTGTTCTGCAGCGTAAACACAGTTTTCAACTCAGCAAATATGCTTTCAAATTAGAAACTGTTTGGGATACCAATTTTTGCTGTCTTTTGGAAAATGAAATTGCATGCAGAACTGTTGAATTTGCACACATTACACGTCCTACCTCTTCTGCAGACAAATCTCCCTGGAGTAATGTGATCTTACCAAAACAAAATGACATTGTTATATTCCTTTGATATAGCTTTTAGATTTATGGTTAGAAACCAGTATTTTTACTAAAGAAATATTGACTTATGAGAGAAATATGTCCCAGAAGAGCTGGACAAAGTGTTAACAAAAAGCTCACTGAATGGGTCTAACCCTGTGAGACAAATCTGTTGAAAAACACAACTTTGGAGTCTGTGGCTGAAAGAAAGAGGAGCTGAATCTGAGAGAGGATGCGAATAACTCTGTAAGCAAAGTGACATGATTCCATCTGCCCGATTTGGGTGACTCCCAAGCCGAGGCAATCTTTTTCTTGGTTGCCTGTAACAAACAAAACATGGGCATTTTCAAGGACACAAGTGGTTGAAACAGTTTGTCCTTGTTCAGGCTGTCTGAGAGCTGGCAAGTCCTGCCACCCAAATGCCCCAAACCGCAGCATGGGAGCCCTAGTTCGGGCCCTGGCTCTGGAGGGAAGATGCCATCTGTCAAAGTACACAGTCCAGTTTTCCTCCTTTTTCATCTCCCATCCACATGCTGAGCAAAACTAATGGTCCTGGTAGGACTGAAAATGGAAAGGTCAAACCAGAACGTGGTGTGCTACAGGAAATGGTAGCTCAGCCTGCAGAAAAATCTGGTGAATCTGGGGAGAAACGAACTGAATGTTTTCAGTATTGCTCTGTTACTTTTTTTTTCTCTTCAGGGCTATTGACGTTTCAAAGTGTTACTTTGCTTTGTTTCATCTGTGCCTAGTAGAGTAGGTTGGAACTTTGTTAGAGCACGTTCCAGTTTGTCCTTAATATACAGCAGATAAAGAGAAAATAATGCATCCGTGCATAAAAATCACTTTGTGCCAGGATTCTATCTGAGAGCATCTGGGAAACGTTGAAAGCTTTATTAGAGTGTGATGACGTGTGTTTTGTGAAACACAAAGAATAGATAGTAAATTACCTTGTCAATCTTACTTCCTTTCCTTCTCTCATCTCTGTTGCCTTTACCTTTCTCTTAAGCTGCCCAGGGCAACCTCACACTTATTTTTCAGGGGAAAAGCAAGTCCATCTGTCCTTTTCCCTCGATGTTAAGATTAATACTGTACTGTCAACATGTTGTCTACCCCCCCAGGCTGGTCCAGCCATTTCAGCAAGTAAGACTTGCCTTGAGGGTTTTTTTAGTGCTTTCAAAAGGCGATTGATGTGCTCTGGTACAGGAGAACAGAACTGTGTTACTGCCATGGTTACAATTCCCCTGCGGTTCACAGATAGAGTGGTCTCTTCCCACTAAAAGAGTTTATCTTGTAGCCAAAATGCTGTTTAAAAAACCCAAATGCCTGTTCTTTTCTCCCTCTTTGTTACATAGCAGACTCCCAAGGAAGTAAAGCATCAGCATCCCTGATGCTTAGATTAACTTGTGGTCTTCGTTTAACAGTAGTCTACATTTTTCCTAACTTCTCTTTGCATTGACTTCATGGGAGAAGACTGATCTTATGACTTTTCATCACTGTTTACTATAACATTTTTTTACCTGGTTATATAGAAGCTTTGTTGAGGGATATTTATTTTCAGAGGCACAGTTATCATTTATTCAGATGGAAATGGAGAGCAGTCCTGGGCTTCCCAGAGTGAACTGCTCGGCTCTCAGAGTTGGGAGACCGGGGGGAAAAAACCCACAAACCTCAATCTCTCAGGCATGGTGTTGGGGAATGTTTTATGGAAGGTGATTTTCCTAAATTTCTGGATAGGCCGAGAGTGGCACCAGGCCTAGACCGCTGCTCCCTGTCCCCTCACCCCTCCCCTGCTGCCACAATTTTGGGGTGGCCCCGCTGGCGCCATCTTGTGGCTACCCCACCGGCGCCATTTTGGGGTGGTCCAGCTGGCGCCATCTTGTAGCCGCCCCACCGGCGCCATCTTGTGGCGGCACCCTCATGAGGCGGCGCGATGGCGGATCGGTCCCGTGAAGGGAGTGTGGGGCGAGCGGGGCCCTTCCTGCCCCGAGGGAGGGGATTACATGGACGCTTTAGCTGTGGGGATGATTAAAATATTATCCTGACTTTACAAAGGGGGCAGAAATAGCTGGCAGCTGGGTCGTGGTTGGCGAAGGGTGGGCCGAGAGAGATGATGAGTCTTAAACTCCCACACCTGACCTATGATGAAGGTGTGGAGCAACAGGGTACCTTTGGGCCATTGCCACTTTGAAAAGGCACAGCTGGTGACTGCTTTTCCTAAAAATACGTGCTGCAAATGTTGGGAGGTGGCGGAGACAAGATTTTATATAATAAATATATAATAATTATGTGTATAATTTATATAATAAGTAATGCTCCTGAGGGACAATCGATCGGGAAAGGGGCATGAAGGCCATGGGGACCTCAGAGGGAGAAGCAGGTGTTGGGGATTACATGATCAAGGGAAGGCAATAAAACACACCCTGGCCTTGTTAGTGTTGCTTTTTAGGAGAAGATGGAGCTGCTGCTTTCATTTTCTGAGCTGTGGAAAGACGGGAGAGACCAGAGCAGAGCAGAGCAGGAGGAGCTGGTGAAGGCAGCAGTGCAGTTGGCTGATCCTGAGCACTCTCCTGTGGAAAACTGTGAAGGTTAGTGATAGACATTTTACTGAGGGGTTTGTTGCTGCACACCACTATGGCTGAGTAATTAAAATGTGTGGTTAACTGTATGATTATGAATGCTTATAGTTGCTTAAGTTAAGGAAAAGCGGGGAAACTAGTTGAAGCTTCTGGCTAGTTTATAAGAATATAGAAATGTCCAGGGGAAAAAATATCTTTCTCTGTTTGTTCTCTGAGGGATTATAAAGCATGAGTAATCTTTAATGTTCAGTTGAGAATTAAAGTTAGGAATTACACTTTTCTTCTAAAATAGCAGTAAAGAATTTTGCTCTGACTTCCAGTGTGTTTATTCTTTTAGTTTTAATGGAGACTGTAGCCAAGTTCCAAACCTGCCTTACTATTGCTCTGTAGATGTGGAAGAATACTACACTGGGTGGCCCAAGTATTCAATGTGGTGTAGCAGAAATATTTACTGTAGTAGTTATTCAGACAAAATAAGAAAGAACATAAATGTGAAACATTTTTTGAAGAAGAACAAATAATATGAATTTTTAATGGGGTTTTCTTGTGCTTATGACAATCTCTGCCAAGGTATGAATTACTAGCAGTTTTTTGGGCAGCCCATGAGGCACATTACACGCAGTTGCAACTATTTTTAAATATTTTATAACATTTCTTACTGTTGAAATAAAAATTTGCAATCACTATTCAAGAGTACTTGAAAATAATTATGGGGATATGCATAGAACCTGTAAACAAGAGGAAAAAAAGGTGAATTCAGTCATACAAAAAAAATGTAGAGGTCAGTATGTGCTGTACAATGAGGTAAAAGTTGAGTATAATCTTGTCCTGTGCAAAAAGAAATGAATTGCTTTTTTAAATGTTCAGCACCTTTTGGTTTGGGCAAAATGTGATAGGTTTGTACAAAGGGAAAAAAATTAAAATCAATTTCAAGAAGCTTAATACATTGGAAATGTAAGTATTCAGTAACTCTTTATTGCAGCATTCTACAGGCAGTGTCAGCCAGGATGTCCCTATAGGAAAATGGTAAGTGGTGAGTAGTTGACTGTGCCATTGACTGTAGGTGTAAATATTTTGTGAGTAGGTGAGTAAATATTTTGACTCGAGCAAACCTTGTTAACCCGTGACCCTGACCAATGGAATTTTGTTTGGTTTTTTGTTTGTTTTCAAGACAAATAATTTTGACAGAAGTTGGAAAATTTTTTAAATTTGGTGCAGCCGAGATGGTAAAATCTTTAATTAAATTACTGGGTATTCATTTTACTTATACATCTATTTTACACAGTATTATTTCATTCACATATTTCTGTGGTGGTTATTGCTGAGACTGGTAAGTATCAGGTAAGGAGAGTAGTAAGCACAGTGTGAGTACATTAACCTCTTACCAGCAAACGACTGGCTGGATGAAATTAATGCATTTACCCAAATTGGGTTCTTGGTGCAGTTATTTTTTTAAGCCAAGGTTGATCATCACTTGGTGGTTATCAATCCCAGCTGATCCTGAATTGCACTGTCAGGGAACAGGAGCAGACTGCTTTCCTACAGTGGATCGTGTAGCATAAAGAACTTTGTATTGAGAATGTTTCTTCTGCTCAAACAAAAACTTACATGGGTGTGGGCTGTGCTGTTAATTGTACAGTTTGTGGGGGACTCTTTTGCTGGTTTTAAACAATTACTCACAATTTGGTACTGCAGGTTTTGCATTTCATACTGCTGTACTCATCACCTGCCTGGCACTAATGTCTTAAATTTTAGTGCCACAGCTCTTTCTGTGGAGGGTAGGGGGATGAAGAGTACAATTTGACTGAGAATTAAAAGTCTTTTCAGCAATTCAAGTTTCCTTCCATTTAAACATCATAGAGGAAAAAAGTGCAACTCTGATTTTGTTTTTTTATTTTTTCCCGACTTGGGGAAGAAATGTTTTATTCTTTACTGGAATGTTAAGCAGATCAGGATAAAGAGTTAGTTGCAATGTAGTATTCCTGTGTTTTCTGCCAGATTTCTTTGGATGTACATTGCCAGCACCTCTGACAGGCTGGTATTTGTTAAAATGCGTAACATGAATCTTTAATGTCTCTCTTCCATATTTATCTAATTATTGGTCAAGCAGCATGACTTAGAGGGCAGTTTAAAAATCCATTTTGCCACACAAGTATTCATTTGAAAGCACTTTTCTTTCTTTTTTAAGAAAACTGATGTGTCAGTTACGTCAAAGCAGTTGGCTGTCGTAGGGAAAGTGGGCAGAAAGGACTTTTACCTAGACCCAGTGTAAAATCTTGGTGTTATTCTTTTCAATTTATGAAGCTTAGTGAGATGTGTCTTGTGATTGTGATTTTTACCCTCTCTGACAGCAGACTTGCTGCCTGTTGTGAATTCAGTGAGCAGTCACAGGGTTGCAATGGTTGTCCTTCAACCCACAGTCCCTGAGCACCACTTAGGCTGTGGGGTTTGTCTCAGTGCACAGGAACACACGTGGGGGAGCAAGAAGAACATCAAGCAATGGAAGGAACAAAGGGTTTAAGGATGGTAATAGATAAAACAGCAAGATCCACAACCTGGATCCTGTTTAAATCATGTTGGCATGTTGTGCCAAAGAGAAGGAAATCTGGCAGCAGTATTGAGAACAAATTGGTAAAGCTATTTCTAAATGGGTACCAACTAAATTGCACCCAGAAATTCAATCCATCTTAACTGTTGGAGGTTTCCTAAAAGTAAGAACAGAAGGGAGAAAGAATCTGTCCTTATTGTGAATTCAGATGTTTCTACTAGTGGTAGTCACTGCTGATTTTGGTTGTAATACTGTGAAATAAATATTATTCTGTCATCTTCTGAAAAATACAGTAAAAATTGTTATTTTTCTACTGTTTTTTTTTTTAACTTGTGAGGGAGATGGGTGACAGTTTGGAGAGGCATAAAAACAGCAGGCGAGAGCACTTGCCTTTTATCAGTCATGTTTGCAAGTTGTTCTCTTTTTCTTTCCCACTTCATTTTCTCATGTTTCTATGCTATTTGAGATGAAGATATTATCTGAAGTTTTTTTCATAGAAAAATACTAGTTTCTAATCATAATCTAAATTGGAAATTTTAGCTTTTAAAGTTTAACGGAGAAATTATGGGTAATACTGAGCTGCTTGTTAGACTGCTTGGGTTTATTATAGAATAAACTGAATCCTAAAGAACGTGTGATTCTTGAGATAGCCAGAGGTTGAGAGCTTTGAAAGAGATTGAATTGATGCTGCAAAATACACAAAGTTCAGTGTTGATTTTTCTGGTTTATTTTGGTCAAACACAAGCAGAGCTGCTCCGAATTCCTGAGTGGAGCTGGAACAGTGTGTGCAACTGTTGTCTGTTACCATTGTGTTTTCTTTTTTTGACACAGTAGAGCTGTTGCTGAAGTTTAGAAGGCTGGGCCAAATCTGACAGTCAAAGGGGTTTGTTTTTTTTCTACTCACTAGGATAAGGAATTCTTATTCTAATATTTTAAACATTATAAGTAGCATTATACTTAAATTATACGTATACCAGGCTCCATCTGACAGCCCAGGTAGTTTTATATTGTGGCATGTTTCCCAAACAGTGAGCTGTGCATCCTGTCCTTCCATGTCTAATTAGTGCCATCTCTGCTGCAGTCTTGGCCACGGAAGTGTCTAACTCGGTTCACTTGCAGTTGTTGCTCATCCTTCGTCTGGCACCACACTGTGTCATCTGACTGTCACAACTTGAGAATTGTCACCTAGAGTAATTGCTTGGGATGCTGCTCTGTGTCTTGTTTCCTAAAATCCTGGTGGTTTTCCTTCCACTGAGCTATGAGGCTGCTAATGATATTCCCATGGACTGCTCATAAAATAAATGCAGCGCTGTGATGTGTCAGTACTGACAACAGTGCACGGAGCAGGGCGCAGAACAGCAACAGACTCTGCTGATGCTTGTGTTCTGTGACGGATGTTGGAGCCAAAGGGAGTGTGCAAGAGGAGGACTGGCAGGCTGTCCCACGACAGGATCCATGGGCCAGCTGCTCTCCACAGTGCTGACCTTGCTGCAGGATTGAATGTCACACTTCCCCCTTTCCTCAGCTGAGACCCAAACAGTATTTTGGTATCTGCTTAATGCTCGCTGCCTCAAACACTGTCCTTGATGAAATACATTCTCCCTAAACCGTTCTTCCTCCTTTTTGAAATGTCTGGTATTTTTTATGACCAGTACACACAAAATGAACTCATAACAAATGTTCCTGCAGGAGCCTCTGTAGGAAACTAGGATGCCAGAGGCAGCCAATTCCACAGGTGTCACCCTGTGAAAGGAGAGGAAAAGTTGGTCATCAGCTCCTTAGGCATGTTCTGAATGGTGCTGCTGCTGCTGATCAATGGGTCAGAGACAATGCTGCCTTTGGTACCACTTTCGTAGTCTCTAGGGTTCTTTGGTGATTTTTGAGGGGTTTTGCTGCCTTTGTTTTTTTTTTAACTTCAAGGGAAACCAGTTGGCTAGTGTCTGCAATGCTGAAGGGATTCAAGATTGCTTGGAGATTCTTTTTTAGTTATTTTAGTTTGGGGGTTTTTTTTTTCCTCTTTTAGGAAAATGGCTGAATGGAAGGAGTGGAAACGTAGGCAGGACTTTCTTGTGAAAAATAATGGTGTCTCAGGTGCTGTTTGATTTCTGATATAAAATAGGGAAAATTTATGTCACCAGACATGAAGCTGATGGTGAGGCAGTAGTGTCACAGCAGAGAGTAATTTAACTTTTCTTTCTGAGGCTCTCAAGGTCTTGAAGTGTTTTGAGTGATTGGAATTCAGAGGTTAGACTTCCCCATCACCATCCTCTTTAGGAATGTTAGCCTTCGGTGTATTGGAACTTTTTCCCCCAGTGGTATTTCCTCTGTTC
This sequence comes from Manacus candei, assembly GCF_025592945.1. NCBI lineage: Eukaryota > Metazoa > Chordata > Aves > Passeriformes > Pipridae > Manacus > Manacus candei. The sequence continues at coordinate 1,461,203 of NW_026138110.1, forward strand.
TAGATATATACTGAAAAGGAACTATTTCTAATAGGATGAAAGGTGTGTATATACATATGATTATTACAGTAATGAGGAATGGGAAAGCATAGGAAAAATATAGTAGCCTGGTGCCTTCAGAAGTGTTAGAGTAGATGTGATCTGTGATGTTTTTGAGTCTTGTTCCTGCATCCTAATTCTTGTGAATAATCTAACCTGTTTGCATAAATTATGAGGTTATCTAACTCTCTGACTGTGTAAACTGCTAAGATTCTGTTTTCCTTGGAAATGCTGTGGCTTACTCAATATATTTCTTGTAAGAAATCAAGCACTTAAATTTTAGATATCTAAGAGCTGTGTCTAACATGAGAACAGCAGAAAAGAGTATGAGATGGAGGCTATTGAATGTATTGATGTTTTTCCAGTGCAGTGTGATTATAAGAACATCTGTTTTGAGTAGTGATGTGCTGATCAACTGTGAATACTCTGTGTTCAGTAGCTCTTGACACTTCTCATTTCTCCCATGTGGAGGAGTGATGGAGTGGCTGAAAATAGAGCTGTGGTTTAAAGTACAGATGGGCAGGGATTCAAAACCTTGGGCAGGGGGGATTGTGATGCTGCCTACAGTTGGGCATATCTGTATAGGTTTCAGTGTAGTGATTTTTATTTGTGGCTCTGTGTTTTACATTAAAACAAGGGTTTATCGGTAAATCAGTGTGACTAAGACACATATTAAACCAAATCATTTCAATAATGTTCTAATTCTTTAGTAAATTTGATTGTAACCATCCATCTTTGCTATAGCTTGTTTTATTTAGAGATATGTGAGAGCTAGTAGAAAAGGAAATCATATAAATAGCAAAAAAAACCCCTCTGATTAGTAGTAACTTCGAATGAAATTTTAGGAAAAAAGATAATATGAAACACAACATTGAAATAAAAAATTATTTTTCATATTAAAAAAGCTACTAATTTTCTGTTATAAAAATGTTTCTGGGTAAATACAAGATGTAGAATGAAAAAGGCAAAGTTTTGATTGTTTTGCTTGTTTTCAGAGGAAAATGACCAAATTCTTGTGGTATATGAGAGTTACAGCTTGAGTCTCAGAATGTTAAATGTTAGAAATTTTTTACTTGAAACTTACTGAGACAGTAATATTATCTCAGAGAGAATATATTGGTTAAAAGATAATTTATATAGAGTTTTCAGAGCTCCCTACAGAGATTTTTACCTTCTCAGTGAACAGCCTTGTGTTTTGAGTCTGAGCCAAGTGTGCCAGATCAGGTCTCCATAAATTCAAATTAAGTGATTGTACAAGAGTTGGAATGGAGAAAATGGATGAAATTGCATCTTTTTCAATTACTATATTATGTCATCATAGGAATGGGCCAGAATAATGTTGTCTGAGTTCCTTCTGGCACAGCAAGTTTCTGGTTGTATGGGGCACTGTGGGGTTTGAAATGCTGTGCCTTCAGATCCCCTCAGAACTGAGCAGAGGAAGGTCCTGTATTTGTGTGGAGGCTGTTCTTTCCTCGTGCTGGCTGCCTTTCAACTGGATCCATTCCCTAGGATAGAAAGATGTCACTGATTCGTGTCCTGGCTGTGCATATGAAGGGAGTGGTAATTGTGTTTATCCCTGCAGGCATGGAACTCTTTAGCCCAGAGCATTTTCTGTATCTTCAGTGGTCTTGAAGACTCTTTCAGTGGATTTTAGGTCAAAATCTTCTCCAACTACATGTCTTATTTATCTTTCAGTAATATTTTCCCAAAGCATCTTTTAGTTTTGTTTTTTTTTTCACTCTGTTCAGTGTTTTGTCTATGGGACAACATTTATTGATTAGTTCCATTGGGTATGAGGTGAATACTCTTTTCTGAGCCTATCTTGGTTTAATTTTTGTAACTATTTCTTTTTCCTGTCCCCCTATGCCATCAGCATGAAAGGCTGGATATCATATCTCCTTTGAGTATTTTCAGGGACTGCCAGATGGCCTGCTAACCTTGCTGTGTCCTCTGTCAGTACTTGCTGAGCCAAAACCCCCATCAGGTATCTCTCGGAATTCTGGCAGTCAGTGTTCCAAGCTCTTTGCTTTTTCATTCAGCACAACCCAGAAATGTTTCACAAGATCCTGATGCAACTGATGTGTATCAAAGTCCCTCTGGGTTCTAAAGCTCATTTTAGAAACTATGGTAATCTGAATCTAAAGGATTTGTGCAAGTTGATTAAAAAAATAATAATTTGCATTTCTGTTACGCTGTTCAGTAAAGTATGGCCCAATATCTTTAATTTTCATGTTAACTTTAAGACAGGCCTTAGTTTCTTGTCTAATCCCAGATTCATTAGGAAGAAGCATGTTAAGTGTAATCAACTGGTTATCCTTTCTATGCTTTTTCCTTCACAATTTGCAGTGATGTTCACATTAAAATCTGCTATTTGCTGTCAGTTCTTTTGGGTTGCTTTTTAGAGTATAGGAGCTACCTGTACAAATGCTTTTGAGGTTTACTGATGTGTTCTATGATGTCACCATGTATTGATGTATTTTATGCTTGAGCTGCCAAGCAATAACTGATCTTGAACTGTGAGATGAATGTATTGCCCTTCACAGTGCAGTTTAGTAAGAATATATTGTTAGATTGATTGCATATCAAATATAATAATTTTACCAAATATCTTTTTTCTAGAAATAAAGACTGAGAGTAATACTTAAAATAGGATGAGCTCCCATGTAGGGATTGCAAAGGATCAATCGTATTATATTGGATAATGATCCGTGCTGGGACAAAAGTGACAGGAAAAAAAGGCTGTGTCCTGCAGTGATATTCCCAGAGTTTCAAATTTAAGTCCTGAAAATGAATAGTGAGACATGACTATGGCACTATGCTCGTGTCTGCCTTCTGGATGCTTTGCTTTATGGAACAAAATGTAAGGAGAAATGATGTCTTGAAACTGAACCCTGGCTAATCCAAACCAGAAATGGACTGCACTTCATTAGTAATGAGAATGAGGATCAGTTGGAACCAAGCAGTTGTGAAAAAGTCATGGAACTAATGGTTGTGGTTTGGTTTATATTTAGGTACTTGCTGTGCAAAAGCTGGAACGGTCATCCATAGTAACAGAAGCCTTAGGATATTGTTGCTTGAATAGTGTGCAATGGGGCTTAATGAATTGTATCTGCCTAGCTTATTTAATTATAAAAGGATACCAAAGTTCTTAAATTTCTTGTCACTATCCAGCAGCTCAAGAGATGAAAGCAACTTGGGGGCTTGTGGGATAAAGTTATACAGCAGTAATGGAACCTTGTTTCCTACATTGATCTCCAGTGTCTGCCTATCTGAAAGCAGTTATAGGGCCTGCCAGGAGGACAGAAACCAAGGTGTTCTATTCCTCCTGTTGTATAATGAAGATATATGCAGCCATGTGTGAATTAAGATGGAAGAAGAAAAATAATAAACTGTGGAGAAATAGAAATCCCTATATTATTGGGAAAATGTGGGGTCATACTGTGGATCAGAGCTAATATGTGGTAATAATGGCCATGGTATGCTTAACACTTTGGAACTTATTGTATTTCCCATTTGGATTAAATTAAATACATACATCATTCTAACAAACCTCTCCCAGCAAATTGTGAACTTTGGAAGTGGGGAAGGGAATTAATGGCAATGTATTTCATAGTGGTGTTCCTCTGTCTAGTGATTCAATTATTTCCCCATAAAGAATTTACGGTTTTTACACAACAGATGTTGGTCAGCCTGTGAACAGACATTTGCTGAAGGTGGAGTGAAAAATGACCTTCAAATACAATAAACTCAATAGCTATTATTTATCTTATTGTCTAAGAGATGGGCCTAATAACCCATTTCAAAATATGAGGAAAAGAGAACTAGGACACAGCTGAATTGCAGTGCTAAAATGCTACGATCCTGATCTGAAATACAAGAGGAATCTGAGATACTGAATCCTGGTAGTTAATCTTTTGGATTTGTGACTGAAGGAAACAACAGTGCAAGACAGCTGTCTTGAAACAGTCTGAGTATAGGAAGGTAGTTGTGAAAAATCCATTCCATCTTGATTTTTGAAAGTGAAATAAATTTCTATGAAATTATCTACTTGAACAGGTCAGGAAAGGGGCTTAGAGAAGGGTCATGTTTAAATAATTGCAAGTTAAACCAGTTATGACATAGAAGGAAGATTCCTGCACTAAGGTAGACATTTCTGAGAAGACACCAGCTAAGTAACAAGTATTCATTTACCTTTGTTTTTTTTAGAGTCATTTGCGAGACCAAAAAAAAGTACATTTTTTTTTCTAGTCATTAATGATAAAGGGGACTTAACTTGGACTGCAACCCCTACTGTCACCCTGGGAGAAAAGGAAACAGTTTCTGTTAATACTGGGTCTCCCACCCGCCAAGGAACAGGGCCAAGTGCCACTTGGGGGCTGGTGTTAGTTCCCAGCAGTTCTCTGGACCTGGTGGAATTCAGGCCATAGCCCAAGAAGGTTGAAGAAGCAAAGATGTAGCAAGCACCTGGTTGATGTTAATTGCTTCATTTGAGGCAGGGTGGGAAACAATAACTATGTAACAAGCAAAGCACCAGAGGGTTGGGTAGGGAAAATCCTCCCATGTCTGCATATTTTCCTTTACTTAAGCATCTAGTGGTTTGGATTTCAGACCTATCCTCTTGCCAGATGTTTTACAGTTTAATGCAATTATGAGCAGGCAGTAAAAATGGTATTCTTACTGAAAAGCAAAGCAGCAAACACTTTGGGATGTTTTGGTATTAACAAAGAGTGGGAACTTGTAACAGTTTACATAAATTTTCATGGGTATAGTAAATATTGTGGGTTGTGTTTTTTTTTCCTCTTGGAAACTTTGTCAAATAATACTATGTGAAATCTTAGGGCTAGAATATGTACAGTAATGTCAAAGATGGGGCTTAAAATGTTCCAGTCTGTGGAGCTGCATTGCTCTAGGACAGTTTGTGTGGCTGAGTTCTGGTCTTGTCCTTCATTACTGGACCGGAAATCTCTGTCCTACACATGTTTAATTAGGTATTGCCACTAAGCTTCTCACTTTAGAGATCTAGTGGCTCTCATCATCCACCTTTCTCTTACCTATCACTTCATGATGCAGCAATGTGTAAAAGCTTCCGTAGTGCCAGTCTGTTAATAAAATATATGCTTTTTTTCTCTCAAATTAACATTTTTCAGCTGTCAGCTACTAGAAGACATTTTGTTTATCATAACTCGGCCAGGCTCTGCTGTTTTTCTGAAGCTCCATGCTGGGAAGTTGAGCTAAGATGTTCTTTACATCAGTGTAGTAATAATGACTTGAATGGAGTTTCTCTAACTTTCTTTTTGTTTGAACCTACCCGATGATCAAGTAATCAGATATAATCTTCCAGACCTGCTCTGAGGGAATAGCTCTGTATTCTCCCACATTTAAGTGGCAAACAGAAGAAGGGACTATTGTAATGAATGTCAAGGATTTTAATTTGTCACTCCCTTCCACAACCTGTGAGTTCTTGTGCTTAGAGCATTTTTATGAATAATGCTTGAAACGAAGCTGTTACCATTTGGAGTTTGCACGTCAGAGCAAAGCAATACTCTAGTTACTTGTAAATTATTACTCTGTCAGGAGGAGGGAGGAAAAAAGAAGCAGGATTCAGTTGTCCGTGTGCTGTGCTGTGTGATTGATAGGCCTCTTAATTGGTAGGAGGTGCTGTGCTTTCTGAGAGCCAACAGGTAAATTTTGCAGGAAGAGAGATGTATTTATTTTGCAAGACCATGCTGGGGAGTACTGAAAAAAATTAAAACTTCCTAAGGATATTTTATTACAGTTGATTATGGATGGCACACTTACTAGGAACTATATTCATAAACTACCACTTGCTAACATCTGCTTTTCTTTCCTGCTATAGTTTACGGCTTATTTCTTGGTGACAGGTCTGTGTTGTAAAATATGCCTTGTATTTGATTAAAAAAGACATATATTGCTCATGTTCTTTACTACTGGAGCTGTCTCATTCAGCTATCTTGGTGCACTATGAGAGGGAGTAAGGACTGGAATGCCGTTGGATTTTACCCTAGGAGTTGAAGAGGGGCAGACCTTACCCTGTTATTTAATTAAGTTGTTTTCAAGGCATTAGGGAGATAATAGTCTGACTTTAGTTATTGGGATGAGGACTGTATTTACATCCAGGAACGTAGACTTGCATTGTAAGTTATGCATGTGGGAGTGTAGTATAACAATTCCTTCTCCTCTAAGTGCTGTGTGTTTTATTTTAAAAGGAGATAATAATTACTCCAAGTTTTAAAAAAAAATGTTTTCAACACATCAGAGAAGTTTAACTCTTCTCAACACTTTTTTCACTCGGCTGTGAATATCTTTATTGCAGCCAAGCAGTCCTACCAATTGAGCCAATTTCTCCTTTCTACTTCAGAGGAAAACCTCTAGATCTCATCAAGGCCACCAGCAGGGTTGCTTGGAAAAAGTCACCCCTCTGTGAGAAATGAGTGTGGTGCTTATGTGAGCCCTTGGAGCTGGATAATGCAGAGGCTGAAGCACTGCATTTAGCACTATGTGTGTCAGTGCCTGCATCTTGATTAAGTGGTGCCCCTGTGGACAATATGGGAGTAGTCCCATGATGGCTATAGGATTTGAACATCTCAAAACATTTAAAGTATTCTGCTAGAGGGATGTTATAGTTCTGTTAATTGTGGTACTGAAATGTTTCCCTATGCACATGCAAAATGCTGTTTGTTAGCTCGATGAAAACAGTAAGAAAAGATAATTTTACAAGCTCTGAAGTGCTCTGTTTGAGATCAGTGATGATGGCAATAGCAAACAAAATAGTGCAATAAATAGTAAACTCTGTTACCCTGAAACTGAAGAAAGAAGGAGAGGCTGAGCTGGCAAGTTTTAATTGTAGTTGAAGTTCATTTCTTCTCGAATTTACTTCTTTGGTTAAAGAATCTTTTCTTTAGGCAGTAGGGCTTTGCAAATTTTCCTACTGTGATTTTTATCATTGCTTTCTACATAAGTTAGGTTTGAATTAATAATAGTCTGTTATGCAGTTTTAATATACCCTAAATATACTCTGCAGACTCACTGTCTCCACCTATGGTGGTTTTGGCCTGCTGGCCATGTGTGAATCAGAGTTTCAGTATGTGGTTTGAGATCACTTCCTGCTTGTTTAGTTTGGGTCGTTGAGCTAAGAAATAAGAACAGAGGGTGAGGGAGGCTGATTTGGTATTACAGACATTGGTTTGGAATTTGGTAAATTCCATTTTTGTTGCAGACAATGCCATTATTTTCTGGTGTAATTGTAGCAAGTCACCTGGTTTACCTTTCCTCAGTTTCACAAAGAGAAAGGTGCTAATGATGTCGTATTTTATGACCCAGTGGAAGAAAAGGGATCATACAAAAACTTGTGGAAAAGGGGTTTCAGTAAGCAAAGCTGAAATTTTGCATGCCAGATTCTGTAGGAAATAATCACAACAAATAGTTTGAGTCATCTTCAGGCATCTCTTCTGAGTCACCAAATCATTCTTAGAGAAAAAAAGAACTTTTTTTTTTTTTTAAAGTAATGAAAATGTCTTTCAGTGAAAAAGAAAATTTAAAACCCCACTATATTTGTACTGGGTCACTGGAAGTGGCCTAACCAGCCTGAAAGGGAAGATGTTGCAGCAAAGCAGGTAGGTCTCAATCATCACTCCACTGACAACTGATCCAGAGTGTTCCCAGAGTTCAGCTCAGGTGTCAAGGCTGGGTGAAGCTGCACCAGGTGCTTTCTGCAGCAATATAACAACCAAGAGGGTTGACAACTTCTGCTGTGTCAGTGACACACATTGATTAATGTCCTTGCTAGAAAGACATTTGTGAGGAGGGTAGTGTAGGGACATTAAAGTCATTCTTCTTGTCAGCAGTAAAGGCTGCATGGTCTTCTGTGCTCTTCCCAGTGTTTGCAGTATCTGGTTCTTACAATCAAACTAGTTGTCTTTCATTTCACTTGTAGAGGCACATAAAAGTGGAATTCATTGTGATATGAAATGTGAGAAATAAGAAATTAGTATGGACCAAATTTCTCTGCTGTTTAAATCCAAGGAGCAACAATAAAATAAAAAACAAAGCAATATTGTGAGATTCAAATTCAGCGGAGTAAAATTTTAACAGCAATTACTGTTATCTTCTTGATGGAAATAGGTGTCTGTGGTTTTTGGTTTATTTGTCTTGTTAAAATTAAAGGAGAGGGGAGAAGTTTGGGGAGCATTTTGGTGTGGGGTGGTGCTTTGTTTTGCTTTGGGGTTTAGTGGTGTTTTGGGTTTTTTTTTGAGAGAGTTAAAGGGGGTGTTTTCCCCCAGAATGAGGTTGTTTGAAAGATACTTTTAAACTGGTTTGGTTTTACAGCATTGTGATTGTATGGCTGGTTTAGGCAAATACATTAGTTTGTATCAGGTTCATGTGTATTTGCAAAACTTAATAGAGGCAGATAGCATTTATGTTTCGGTAATGGTATCGATGATCTCAGAGCAAACACAATATTTAAATTGCATTTATTTTTCTTTTTCTGTTTGTTTAACAGATGCTAGTTAATTAATTTGCCATTTATTAGAAAAAGAATACTAGGGAGAGGATGCTGTTTCAAAGTCCCAGACTGCAGAGTTGATGAAAGCTAATTTGAATTGATGGCATTTCAGTAAATGCCACCAGGGGACTAAAATGAACAGCCCAGCAATTACAACAGAGTATACTCTGTGTATTACAGTAAAAAGAATTCAGAGCTCTTTTCAGCCAGTGAGTACACTGGTGAGTGACATCACTTTATATCATTCTCTTAAAATCATTCTTTGTAGCCACAGTAATAGAGTGGGCATGAAATGGGTTAGAGGTGGTGTGAGTTATGGGACAGCAATATATAATGTAATAGTGGCAGCATAATACATCAGAGGCCTGGCTTTAAGACAGAGGACAAATTCTGGCTTGAAGAACAGTTCTAAATATATGTAATGTGTATGCATTTATGTATCTTATATGAATATATTTCTTAAGTATGGTTCTACACTTCTACACTTTGTTACTGTACAAGTCTACCCACATTCCATTCAGCTGGTCTGTACTGAAAGTGGCCCTTAAAGGAGCTTGAAGTACCTTGCAGAGCATGAGCAGATTGTTTAGGGATCGGGGTGAGCAGTTGCTGTAGGTTAACATAACTCCCTTTCTCTCCTTCACAACCCCTTTACTCAAATATTCCTCAGTTGACCTGTTGGTAAAGGACCATGCTAGCAATAAGCTCCTAGCTGAGCACCTCATTTTCCATGAGTGTGGTGTAAGTAGCTCTCTGTGTATGTGAAACAGAAGGTTTTGCTGTTCCTCCTTCCCAGTGATGTTTGATATAATCAAGAGGATTTAAGTTTCCTGATCATTGTGCAGAAGAGTTTATAGTGAATTGCACATCATGGTATATATTACATCTTTGCAGATGTGAGATGGAGAAAATTTCTATGCAAGTGTCCTTAACAGCTGTGGGAGTACAATAACTGTGACCATAGAAAAGGCAGCACAGAGACATCAGGTGAAAGGTTATGTTGTCCTTTTCCAGTGAGCAGAAGATGGGGCAGAGTCAATTTGTTTAAGGGTGGTTTATGCTCACATGTCATATTCCTATGGGAGATGAACCTTGAGAGACAGAGATGTTCTCCCCTCTGTCTTTCAGGATGCTGTCTTAGAGGCAAATATTTCTCATTCCATTCCAGCCAGATGGAAAGTGTAATGGAGGAGTTAATTTTATTAAAGCAAACCCTTAAACAGCAGAATGTCATCTCTAATACATTGGTTGGTCATGTAGTGCACTACTAATGAGGGTAAATATATGGAAGCAAAAAGTGTCAAACAGGGATATTTCCATAGTCTTATTGTTCTTTGAAACATTAAAGGATCTGTACCTTCAGAAGACTGGCCAGTGCACTTTCAGGCACTGAAACTTGTTGAGGACAAGTTCTCATCCCTTAAAAGGTCACCAGGCAACCCCAAAGGTGGGAGGTCTGAACATTAGAGTGAAGTGTAGCTCCAGCTGCTCTCACAACTACTGACAGTTCAGTGAGCTGATGCAAGGAGTCTGTGGTCCATCTGTTCAACTAAAGGCACTCAAGAGGCAAATGAACTTTCTGAATGGGTTTCCATGTGAGCCACATGGCACTTAGGTGTGTGTCTGTAGTAGACTTAGTCATCTCCATTCCATGGATCCTTTGTCTGTGATTGCTCATGCTTTGGGCTGTATTTCCAAGGACATAACGTTATAGTCTCATTTTAGGCTGTCCCTCTTCGTTGTCTTAACTCTTTCCATTAGACTGCCTGACTGCCATCTTTCTGAGGTTTAGCTCTTGGATTTACACAATGACTAATTTATTAATTCAGCCTTTAAGAGTACTTAATCCTGAAGTAATCAAGAGTAGTCATTCAAGTGATACTGTAAAAGGAATGTCAGAAAAAAAACCAAATAAAAATAATGTATACACTTACAACTAATCTCAAAATGAAGCTGAAGATAAAATTAATGTGTTATCCTAGATGTACATCGGGATTGCTTGGAGAGTGCTCCAACTACTAAAAAAAAAAATCCTTAGTGCTTTTCTGGGTTTAGTACTGTATGTAGAATAAAGTTCAATTAAATAGCATGTGTTCTGCATAAAGGGAGAAGCAGACCTATGACATAAACAGCCACCTCAGATTGCTGTCAGTGACCATTACCTGTGAATTGTCTTGGGTGGTTATGGCACAAAGTTATGTGCTATAAGCCACCTATTAATTTGGTTTTATTTGTGCAAAATAATACACTCCAAGCTAGCAACAGTTTATTTGTCAGTTTTGCCTTTTAGTGTATCTGTGAAGTGATTATCTATACCAGAGAGAAGTATTTGCTTACTCAAATCCAGCTATTATTAGCAATAAGTTTATTCTCAGGAAATAAAATTTCACCTAACTTGGCTTTTTCAGTTAGTTTTTGACAAATGGCTTTTGTGTATGAATTTTTTTCAAGCTGTAGCAAAAACAAAACTGCTGGGACAGGTGTCAAATGTCAACCATCTGCTGTGCTAATGACCAGGATATTCAGGGCATTGTCAGAGCTACCAGCCATTAGGAACAGGGCCCTTACCTCAATGTTCTGTACCTTAATAAGCCTCTGGTTTCAGATGACATAGCAGAGAACACTGTGTGCAGAGTTCCTCACAGTCTGAGCAAAGTGGGTCTTTGGAAACTGTGAACCCAACTTGAAGTGTTTCTGCAGGCATCTTTTTTGGAGGAGGTGGGAAGCAGGGAGAGGGGCCATGTAGGTGGAAAGCAAGCTTCCCTGAGTTGCTTTGTCTCTTTTAGCCTCATGAGTTACAATTCTGATTCCAAAATGTCTGGGCTTTGGAACTCTCTCAGTACCAAGCAGAATGTGGTTCAGAAACCAGTCCAGCCAGAATGACTCCTTTGTCCCTGTTGCATTTCCCTGTGCTGATGACTTGCTGTAGTAGGTGCTGGTGTACTGTAGAAAGGAAGGAGGACTGGAGAGTCCTCACTGAATAATCTTGGGTGTTCTTCACTAGAGTAAAGACAGCAAAATGTAAACCTGATCAGTAAGCTGCAAAGCATCTTCCCTCATTGCTTTTTTGGGGCCACGTAATACCAGGTTCTGTCACAGAGAACATATTTGCTGCAAGTCATTCACTCATCATTGTTATGATAATTTGTTTACTCGATTTTCTATGCTATTGGGCAGATAAGTAGAGGAAGATTTTGGCACAGAGGCTTGAGAGACTTATTTGCCAGGTTTTAACCCTGCACTGCTAACACTGCCCTTAAGCATTGAATGGGGTTTTTGTCATTTTGTCTTTGTACTTCTCTTGAATAGTATTTTAGGTGAACAGAGGCTCCTAATCACACTGTATTTATATTAAGTTATTTTAGAACAATAGGATTGTTGTGAAAAACAAAATACTGTTTCTGAGAGAATGAAGTATACAGACCTGTATTTCAGAGCTATCACGTTTGGACAGCTAAACAGAAAATACCTTCTAAATTTCAATGGTATCAAGTCTTTAAAATTGTTGGTTTCTTCAAGAAAGCACCTAGTACTTCTAATTCCTGGTTTTCCCTTTGATGAAAGAAAGTATAAATGATGAAATATTGAAATATTGACAAGTGTTATTTGAGAAATCAAAGAAACATTTTACAGGCAATGGGGTGGTACTGAGGAGCATGTCAGATTGCATCAGTCCTTGGTGTCACATACTCCTAAGCATAGGCTTGGTATTTATTGAGTAGTTTTTGTTGTTAGATGGTTGACACTAGAGTATTTCATCTGTCCTGCTTTTGCATTCAGGGCATAAAAGCCTCATACTCAAGCTTCTGTGAGTTATAGTTGTTTGACTAATGGAAATTTGGCCTTTTTTGGCTAGAACAACTGCGTGGTGTGTGTTTAAAGTGTTGTGAAACAATATGGGATTTTCATGGGGTACATGGCCCCATATATATATATATATATGTATATGGAATATCTAAAGCCTTTAATTGCTTATATTGTCCATGGTGATTGTGTCCTATTGGGTATAACAGAGAGAGGAAACTGCTTTTTGTTTCTCTTGGCCATTGTGTATCTGATACTCCGTGGTTTAGTTCTTCATAATAATTATAATCCTATTAGTAGGCAAGGGATGATATAGAGTAATTCTGTCCAGCATTATGGTTTGTATTTAACAAATCACAAGATAATGGGAAATATTTAGAAAGAAGCTAATGAGCACAAGAGAACCTTGGAACTAGTTTTATTCCCTGTCAAGGTCTCTTTGCTCAGAGCATTAATGCATTAATTTTTAAAAAGAATGACATCAAAGTCTGACGATGAATTAGTTCAGTGGAAATGTGTAGAAAATGATTCAAATTCATGCTGGTGAGTCTGGCTTGACTGTTGGCAAAAAGCACAGCACGTGTAGCCACTTGCTATTCCAGCACAGCTCCGGAGCGAGGTCAGCTGGTGTTCATGAGAGCACCAGGCAGAACTGCTCCTGTTCCAAAAGCAGATGGTGAGGTGACCCAAAGGAAAGAATCAGAACAGCAGAGGGCATTTTTACTGCCAGCCACCTCATCTTACAGCTCTGGTTTAAAAGCAAACTAAAGATGCTTGAGAGAATTGCTGTAAGAGAAGTGCATCTCTGCATATATATATAGACTGCACAGTGTGTATATGTAATATTATTATATATTATACCAATGTATAATATGACTATAGTACTATTAGTCTATAGTCTACTGTGTACACACACATAAAATACTGCATTTAAGAACAAAGAGCTGGGCAGTAATGACCGAGCAAAGCCATTTATACCCATAGTATTTTAAATAAAGCACGTTCAGTGTCAGTCCACAAAACTAAACCCAAGGCAAACATCGTCGAGGAAGTTTTTTGAGCGACTTTGAAGAAGCTTGTCCCAATGCCACACATTACCCTGGAAGTACTACCTTAACAAATGTAGTTTCCCTGCCTGCCTGTAAGAAAGGAACTTATAGTAAGTCATTAGGCAAGCATCTGGCACCAAGGAGACTGAAATTCTCATGCAAGCTGCTGGTGACACATTGCAAGTGCTTGTCCCTGCTGGTGCAGCACAGTGTTCAGTGGGCATTAGAAGCCCACATGTGACCTGCAGTTGTGGAATGCATGGCTGGTACTGGTTTAGACTGCAGGGCTTTGGATCCTCTTGCCCGAATGAGAGAAGCCTGTGCTGCTTATGTGTTGTCTGCATCACATAACTAATTGCAGGCATGGTAGTGGGCACGCCATTAGCAGACAGGTCCTACATGCTTGTTAATGTTCTGTGGGCAAAGGTGTCTGCTTTCTGGACTCTTCTTTCATGTGCTTTTTAGGACATTAGTAATTTTGGATACAGTTAAAAATATGTTGCCTTCTATGTCTGTGCCATCATTGTCTAGTATTCTGTGCTGGTTTTTCATTCATTTTAAACATAATCTTTGCTATATTTTGCTTTAATTGATAATTACAGAATGTCAGTTTTTCTTGGTTATTTACAACTTGGAGTTTTTGGAATGATACTGGTTAATCTTTCTCGTCAAGACTGCGTGTTATATCCTAAACTCCTGCCTAGGGCTGTTAAAAGCTGATGCCAAGTGTAAACAGACAGAATGTCTACTTTATCTGGACCTGCAAGCAGAACACTGAAAGGACATGATCTGTTTTTTCACAAATCATAGCTTGTACATACTTTAAAAAGTGAATGCAGGCTTGATGATGTCTTCCACCTGCAGATCCCAGCTCTACATATCTTCTTGTTGTCCAGTAAGTCTGACTTAAGCTCAAAAAGTTGAGAAAGGAACTTGAACAGGAACCAAATAAATTACTGAAGCCATTAGCTATGAGACTGAATTGTTTCTGCTCATGACAAGATCATGGAATATAATTATTATGCATATTATTATAATTTTCAAATTGAGAACCACTCAATTAGTCACTGTTTCTGTCTGATTTTTGATATGGGAATACTTTGGTGGGATTGTGTTTAGTTGTGACTGATATGTTTTCATTTACCAGCTTTTAAGAGCTGAACATAAGTTACATTAAACCAAGGTATGTTTCATTTTCCTGGCTCCATCTTTTGTTTCTTGCGATATAAGCTTTGTTTAAAAAAAGCTGACTGCTCCTTAAATACAAAAATCCTGCTGAGTTTTAACTCATTTGAGGGGAAGGAGCAACAAAATTTAGTCTCCAATGACACCAGGTTTCAAATGGTGTGGGTTGTTCCAATAAATATCCTTTCTGCATAAGCTCAAGTCCTAAATTTGGGATGTGATAGATAACTTTAACAGTGAAGATCACAGAGCAGTCCTCAATAATAGTACATAAGGTAGATGAGGCACTTATATTACAGTTGAGGTTTACTTACCAGAGTAAAATAAAATTTTAGCCACTTAGGCTGGAAATGTGTATCTATTTCTGACCTTTATTTTAGTAACTGTAACATACTGGAAGAAAAAAAATCAAGGTCATACTCCTAATTCCTGTTATTTTTTCATTGTGAGTAACCCTGATCACTTTTTTATGCAAAATGAGCTGTTACTTATCTGGCAACAGTGATGCTTAACATATTGGTAACACCTTATGCTGTAGGTGCAATCTTTAAATTTAGTCTGTAGAATAAAATGGATAGTGCTATATCTATTTCACTAACAAGGAAGCAAAGAGCATTTTCAAACAAGTTTTGACAACCCTCTATATGAATCCTGGAGAGCCAACATCAGGTACTTTATTTCACAGGAAAAACAGTTTTTCATGTCACTCACCCAGGGAATATACAGGTCACATTGCCAGGCAATAAGAAAAGAAACAAAGTAAAATCCTGTCTTCAGAATCTCTGTAAAGAGATTCTAATTGTATCAATAATGCTTTTAAAACATGAGTTACTTATTGATTTTTGAAAGCCTATGAACCTACAGATAGCTTTGATTTCTCTAACACTTTGTTATTGAATCTCTGCTGGAGAATACTGGAGTAGTTACGAAGGATGATGTATATTTAGGAATGCACTGACTCCCAGAAATAAAGCCAGGAGGGTGAAGTGGAACAGTAATGCTTTGTGATTCCTAATCCTTGGAAAAGGAATCACAGTATTTTCAGAATGCTAAGTACAGTGCTGGTGGGGGGGGGGGAAATACTCTTCTCCTAAAATGGTGCAAAGGTTGATTTATAGATCAGTGTGCTTTGCAACTATTGTGGGCAAGTCTTCCTGTGTTCCTCTGTACTGTGCAGAGATTGACCTGTCAATGAAAAAGATGGCAAATGGAGACAGAAAAGTTTGATTTGTCCCAAGTCAATCAGTTAATGGCAGAGCAGGAATGGGATTAGTATCTAATTTCAAATATCTCTCTTTGCTTCCTTGATATTGTAGAGACAAAGGAGTTTTGGTAGCATGATACCTCTGATTTTTGGATTTTTTGCCTCATGAGGAGCTGATGCACCTGTTTCTGAAGGGGATTTAGGAAAACCAGTTCTGGCACAAGTCCCTCCATTTGGGCAGAGAAGTGACAGCATTTAGGTTTTGAGTGGCAGTTACAGGGCAGTCAAACAGGTCTGCTGGAAACAACTGCAGTAAAGTGCTGCCATCTAACTGCTAAGCATTTATGATACTTGTTACTAAATATTCTCTCTCCTTTGAACTGCAAAGTCAGTCTAGGGTATTATTGGAAATATATTGGAAATTCTTTGTGTTATAAGTCTTTTAAAGGTCCAGCAGTCTTCAGGACTGACAACTTGGTAATATGAAGACTTGATGCACAGATGTTCTGTTAGTGCTGTGGGTACAGATGATTTTCCTGCATTTATTCCTGGTTGCTATAGTTACAGTCAATGCAGAAAATTATAATATTCAGTAGGCATTGGGTTTTTTGAAAGCATAGAAAATAATGTTTTCTCCTGTTTCCACTATGCACGTTCTTGGATATAAAGCAGTCCTGGTAATTTGCCAGAAAAATTGAAATTTTTCTTCCAGTTCCATTTAGTTTCATCATACCACCTGTCACACTCTTCCCAATTTTCCCTTTGTTTCATATCATCAGACTGCTTTTGTTTGTCCTTTGTCCCGTTTTCAGGAGGTAGGTGGTAATGTTCTATCAGGCAACAATGCATCCTGGCTACTGGGTTAGTTTACTTGTCTGAGTGCAAACAGGTGCCTCTGTATTCTCTAGGGGACACAGATTTCCTTTCCACTGAAATCTTTGTTTTTTCCATGAACACTGACCCACTGTCCAATTTCTCTGTTAGCAAATCCTGCTTTCCTTCCTTTCAGACTTAATTCTCTCGCTCTCAATGTAATAAGCTTTCTGCTGTCTACTTTTCTTCATTTCTTTACATGTCTCCGATTAGATATGGTAATGTTCTTAAATAGCTTTTTGATATTTACCATTATAATACTGTGAGGAAATTTTAACTCTAGATATTTATAAAACTGGGCTGTTTTACAAACTGATGAAAAATCAACTCCTGCACAGCAGGTTTCTCTTTCTTTTATTAAGTTTGACTGCCATACATTTCAAGTACAAATACTGTAGGAACTTTGCTGATGCTTTCCTTGCATTTCTTATCCTTAACTAACTTAAGTTTGGATTTTCTCATTAAAACAAGCCAAATTATCCCACAAATATACTGTGATATTTGGATTTCTTTTGTGCTTTAAGTTATGCTGCAGCCTCAACATATCAGAACCTAAGATAAAAGTTTAAACCAAGTCTCCTAGGAAGACTACTTAGGATCTTTCCCCATTACAGTTTCTTTTCAAGAGGATTACTATTGAGTGTCAAGCAGCTGCTGTGAAGGAGTGTTGGGGCTTCCCATTCAGTTGTGTGTAATCCACATGTTCCAGAAAAAACTAATCAGGAGAGAAATACTGAGGCTTTGAGCCAGATGCTGTGCTATTCCAGTTACCCAGACTAACTCTATAAGGATAACCCTATTATATAGACTGTAAAACAATATATAAGAGAGAAACTAGGTCAAGAATAGCTTGTACTTTTTGGAAGGCTGTTTTGGCTTCTAGGAATAAGGTGTATCTGTGATTGTGCAGTGCAGCACTATAAGTTCCTACCAGGAAGGAGCAGGCACTCCTTCAGCAGCTCCCTCTGCAGTCTGATCTGAACAAGTGATCTGTAACAACTAAACACTTAGATAAGAAAAAAATGGATGGAAGAACATGTGTTTTGCCACAGCATTAAAAAATCTTTCAGTAGGGTTGAACCTTATTTGCCTCACAATAATAAGGGCTGATCAATTCTGGATTAATATTGTTCAATGTGGTATTGGCTGTGAGGTTAACATTTAAGGAACTAATATGGGCATGTAACCTTTACTAGTTTTCCATCACGCCTTTTTAGAAACTGTATAACTTTGGATTAGGGGACTGCTACTGTAAGTTTAAATGCAGTTCAACCAAGGATAGCAGCATTACTTTTAAACAAAGTATTTTGTTCAAAAAAATCTTCCAATTCATTGCCACTGTTCTTGTAATGGATGGAACTATAATATTTTTCTGTGATAGCTAAGAGAAGTCCATAAGGGTGAAAAATCCATTTTTACCTTCTAACAATATAAAAAAACTAAATCAGGGAGCATCCTTGGAGGCATTTAGTTTCTCAGATGTTAACAATCCTGTGAGTACCTGAAGCTTCCTTAAGGGCAGTATTCAAAAGGATTGAGACTTTCTTGTTTCACCCATGAAGATTGCTTTCAGTTCAGGGGGAAAGGAAAGTAAACAAACTCCCCACCACCACCACCAGATCTAGGAAAACAAGGTAAATTCTGCTTCTGTCAAGAGAGACACATGGATCTCAGTAAAGGTGCTTCCTGTCACCATGCTGGGAGTGCAGGATTTTGGGAGCTGATTGGCAGGAAGTTATTTGGATGGTATGGTCTCTGTAAGGTTGAGAGATTGACTGAAGTCCAGGATATGACCATTTTCAATGTGCATGATATGTTGCTCAGGTTATCAGTAGGTCAAAATAAACACTGGTATTGCTTTTGGGTGGGTATTTTTTCCTTCTATGTTAGGGTAATATTATAATCTTATTTCTCTAAGTATTTGAGTGAGTTAGAGAAGTAAATCTTGGAGACTTCAACCCTTTGCTAGAGAGGAGATCAAAGGGAGGCTTCTGTAGAGCTTAGCCCTTACTTAAAAGAGAGAAAAAGAAAATGTTATCAGATAACAGATTTTATAGTGATGTCTTTTACACCAGTTCTAAAAATGTGGTTTTCAGGTTCGTTGAGTCTGATTTGCCATTGTAGGTACCTTTACTGCAGTATTACTAGCCCTTTCTAAAATCTAATTGAGTTAAGTGAAGTTAAAAGTTCTATAAATATAATGAACATGGAGAATACCAGTCCTTTAACAATAAACTGAGTTGCTGCTGATGCTAACTGGAGTTCCACGTGCCTGTAGATGACTGTTCTTCACCAGTCTGCCTGTCTTTGTCCTGCAGGTTCTTTTGAGAAACTCCTGGATGAGGAGACTACTGGTCCACATCCTATTTCACAATACTGCCCAAACTGATACTCACTAAGATAGTCACTAAGAAAGCATGGTTCAAATTAGTGTCAATATATTTTGAATGCCCAGTTTGAGAGCTTGAAAATGTGAAATGCTTATGCAAATTCAGAGTGGCCTGAATTTCAGATTTAATATATACTTTGCAGCATTTGAACATCCATAGGCAAAGCCCAAATGAATCACTTTCTGCTTAGCAGCCACTGAATGTTTACATTTGAAGTTAAAAACTAACATCAGTGTTTTCTAAAATACCATTATATGCTCAACATGTGGGAAAATCCGGGTTTCCTATGCACAAAACTTTGTAGGCAGTCTCAGAAAAATACCGTAATGGTATCTTGCTGGTGTGAGAGCCAACTAACAGTTCATGCAAATCAGAACTAGTTTTTAGAAACTCTATAATGTGGCTTTATGTTTATGTATTTTATTAATATTTTTTTCCTGTGCCTTAAATGAACACTAATCCTTATTCTATTAATTTTTTAGATGTCATGATAATATAACACATTTTAATGTATAATATTTTCCATATATATTTTCTGTCTTTGAGAAACCTTTTCTTAATTGTCAAAACAGACTATTAGTATTAACCTGATTAAATAAAATTTAAATTAATGCAGACAGCTCATCATATCAAGTGAGTCATATGCAAAGCAGAGTATCTGTGTGTAATTTAGTAAAATAGAGAAGTTAATATCAAGAGTTTTAGGAAAAAGGAATTACATCAAGTGTAATTCAAGCTTGTTGAGATGAATTTAAAATAATTTTATTTTGAAGGGAGACCTGATTTTTTCCAAAGCAGTTTTTTCACTGCACAAGTTTCTCAGTTTCTTTTGTTTTTTGATAATTTACATGGTGTGCAACTAGGTAGGTTAGCTTCCGTACTGCCCAAACTTTCAGTAATTTGCTGTAATTGTCCATTTTCTTCTTATGGTAGCTCTCATCCATAAAGATCTTAGTGAGCAAGAGAATGCAGTATTACTGCTAATCAAGTCTAATTCATCCATATTAAAATGTATTTTTGACCAAGGGCTATTGGACCTTTCTGTTTTGTGCTATTCCTGTATTTTCTGTAGATTTTTAAGTCAATAGAATTAATTCTTTGCTCTATTCCATCAGTGCCACTAAAATTGTTGTTCTTAATTGAGTGTAGAAGTGTTACCTTATAGCAGTACTTGGGTGTAATAAACCAAGCAAATAATGGTAAACTGTTGACTGTTAGCTTGGTTGTTGTTTGTTAAATTCTTTGAGAATTGATACATCAACAATTGCAAAAATTATTAATAATCTAATGAACACTAAGAAGACTTCTCTAAATTGCAGTACAGTACATGTTTGAGAAACATTCTCAGTGTTTCAGGTTGTAAATGGGTAATTTGAGTCAAGAAGTTGCCATTATTTTATCAGAGTTTTAGAGTAATCTCTCTTATTTTCAGCATATTCTACTTCAGGAAAAATACATGTTTGTCACAAACAGTGCTAAAACTGTGCACATGAAAAATAATTGACATTCAGTCCAGGATAGGAGTTGAATGGGTAAAACACAGCAAGTATGACAAAGATCTGGAGAAGGGTATTACAGGTGATCTGTAAGCTGTTTCTTGCTTCTGTGTTAAATAGCTTAAGAATTATAGAAAATTCTAGAGGATGGTTTTGTTTTTTTTTTTTCATTTAACACGGAAAAGAGTAGTTACTATTATTGCCAGGCAGTTATAGTGATCTTGGAAAAGCTGAGGAAGAGTTCTTTGAAGTTACTGTTTTCAAAAGTGTAGGCAGTATATCTAGAATTTAATATTAGGGAATAATATGTTGGGAAATACCATGTTTATGTTGGTACTGTAACATAAATTCTCTTTATCTGTTGGTTGGTCCGTAGCTGGTTGGTGTATTTTGGGGGTTGTATTTTGGGGTTTTTGGATCTTGTGTGGTGCAGATTTTCCTTACCATTTTTACCCCCTTCAGCTTCCAGTCTGTTTGGGTTTTGTCCCACTTCAATTAAAAGAAAGCTTTCGAACACTTCAAGGTTTATTTTTCATTTAATCTATTCAGAATTTAAGGATTTTTGTTGATGTGTAAGAAAACTGTTCAGTCACAGACTACTTAAACATATGGAATGGAACAACTGTTATTAAGCATGTTCCATGCAAAACAGAGAATCTAGAGAATTTTATACCAAAACACAAAAGGATTTATAGCTCTTTATGTGAGAGAAACCAGAGATGGGATTCAATTTCACCTGCAGATCTCCGGTCATGTCTGATTGCCTACATTAAAGGCAGTAATCATGAGCTTTGTATTCAGTAGGAAGAACCAGATTCTTCTGGGATATAGTTGGTCTAACTTACTTTATTTCTATTCTTTAGGTTGAAATAAATTTATTTTAGAAGTGTGTGTTTCTCTCTGATGCCAGAGGACATGTGTATATTTGATATTCAACTTTGGTGAGCAGAGTCCTACTCTGAGCTGCTGACAGGGCAGCACACAACAGATGGGGGTGTGGAGGACCCAAGGACAAGGACTGCTGGGTAACCTCAGCGAGGCTCTCCTCCAGCCCCTTACAGCTCTTTTTACAGGATTCCTTTGAAACAACTCAAATGTAACACAATCAACTTAAAATTTAGGTGACTGATGTAAATTATAAGTGTAGGTAAGACACTAAGGAAAGGAAGCAAGACATCTAAGTGAATAAAGGGAAGAGGGAATAAAATCATACGAATTCTGGAGGTTTGGGAGAGGGTTCTGGAGTGTTTTTTCTAGGCTGCTATTTTGAGAAGTATTGTTAAATTGTATTTGTATGCTATGGTTGCTGGCATTTAGTTCCCACACCTAAGTACCACTGCTTGGTTTGCATGTGTTGTACTTGATGGATCTGATACTTTGTTCACCTGACAAATTACTGACATTTAAAGCTGCTTGTTTCTTGTAATAAAGCTGAGTTTGAGATTATGGAGTAAATAATAAGGGCATGGATCACAACAGTGCTGTAGAATCTCAAGGCTGTCATGTTAACAAAACCCAAGTACTGTATTTTAATGAATGGTAACAACAGTGAGTGAAACAGGGAGCTGTATTGTGTATTAGGAGAAGATCTGGTTTAAAGGAGAAGTGGAAGAGTTACTGAGACCTGGAGAAACTAAATATTGAGACATTCCTTATGCACTGTGTACCAGTCTTACAGTGGCAGCTGATAACAAGGTGATGGGTGCTGCAGTGGAGTGATGGTTAGCATGCTGTGCAGTGAGTCAGCAACAAATGAGCTGGAAAAGAGAAAAGCAAAGCAGCATTGAGCACTGTACCTTAAACACAGTGTCTAATTAATATCACTTGCATTTGGCCAGGCTTGAGTTAGTACTTCTCAGTCTTTGACTTTGGATCCTACTTTGATTTGTGCTTCCGTTAACTTGCTTGTGATATAATGGTAACCTTGGTTGTGATTGAAGTCAACAAAAAGGAGAAGGGAGGCATGACATCTCTGCAAAAATGTAGAAAAAGATGGAAACAGGAGAAAGCAACAAAGATGGATTTATGGTAGAAGTGAAGATGTGAAGAATGAATGAGCTGAGAGCTCAGTGAGGTCAGAACTGTTCTGTTCAGGATCTGCCAGGATTGCACTGAGAGCACAGGCACTGGCATAATATTGTATAGTTGCATTCATGTGTTTCATAGTGTGGCAAATGCTGGTATGGTATGGTTTTATAAACAGTAGTGACTGGGTGGAATAAGGAATTTTCCTTTTAGTCAGAATTCCAAAATGTGAGAAGTAAGGGTCTGAGACAATAAAATAAATGTACTAAACTCCCCTGCTATATCAGTTCTGAAATAATGCCATTCTTAAGACACTGAGATAATTCACTTACATAGGTTTTTAAACAACTCCTTAATTTTGAGTCTCTCCTTTTTTAATTTAACTTTGTTTTTACTTTTTATTTTCATTGTGAACCTGGAAATATTGGCTGAGGAGGTGGGAAGATGAGCAGATGTGAAACTGGGCAGGGTTCCAGTAAATGTCATCAGAATTTTGACACAATCAATGTGTTTCTCTGGGGCGCTTGGATTCTTTCAAACTGGCATTTGCTTCCCTTAGAGCTGTTGTGTCAGAGTTTTGACCAACTGATATCTGCAGGATAAAGCAAACTTTTCTTGTAAGAGGATTTATTCTGCTTATGAGTGCAGCCTGAAAGCCTTGAAAGCTGCTACTATGGAGAGGACTGAAATAAATTCTGCCTTTTCGTTTTTCAGGAAAGAGGAAGGCATGCAGTGATTTTTCCGTTGGGGAAGCTGTTTGGCTTAGCAGAATTATTCCCACTTGAAAATATGCAGGCAGAGAGTGAGGAAGTGCTCATTTTACCTGCTTCTCATTGCCCATTTTCTGTAATCTCTGTTCATTTCCCAGAGTTAAATTTCCATTCTGTGTTCTCTTTGCTGTATTCTTTCCTCTTACAATATATGAGAACAGAAAAGAGGGGGATTCCTTGCATAAGAATATTGTCTTATTTTCAATTTAGATCTAAAAGATTATAGTTTGGGCCATTGAAATTGAATAAATAGAAATCTGTGTATCATTAAAGGAAATGTACAGTAAGTACATTTTTATACAGGCAGCATTACAAGATGGAGTATTTCAAGAGAATAGTAGTCTGGGCAGGGAATGGCAGAAATATTACATGTAAATTTAGTAAAGAGCTGACAAATGGTATTTCTCAGCAAATGGGCTCCTTTTGTGGATAAAAAGCTCTGAAGAGTAACCCCCAAGGAAATCAATTCCCAAATGGCTGTATAATCCTCCGAGACCAGCTCCAGCCTTCTTTTGTCTCTAATTGTATTGACAGCTGGTAGTCCCAACTTTCTGGCAATTTATCTCCCCCTGCATATTTATTGAGAGGTTTCTTGTCATAGTATTGACCGTCCATTAACAAGGAAGTGGTGGCTAACAGTGAAATCCCCATGGGCCTGGCAGATGTTTTCTTGGTATGGGAGCTTGTGCCCCACAGCAACGGGCCTTGTGGCACATGCACAATAAAGTGTAAAGTTAACATTTTGGAATAAAAATAAAGCACTACTTCCATGGAAGATTTGAGTCAGTGATCTATATTCAGTTCCTGATTTAAAACCAGATTGTCATGGTAATTTTTTTTTATGCAGACACATGCAAAATTATATGGAGATAAACATGCAAAGCTAAAATAAATATAAAGCAAATGCTGAGATTATTGTGGTGATTTCAGTTTCTTCATGAGACAATGATTCCAAAAGAAAAATTTTGTTAAAACAGGAGTTCTGGATTCACTTATCTCTTTTGGTGCAGCTCTTGGTTTCCCTGTTCCCAAGTTCCATGAGTAGTTCTGGTTTTTTTACTGTGACACAAACTCTGGGGTTTGTGCTGCAGTGTTTGCCAAGGCACTTCTGTCTGCAGACTTGACTTTGAAACTTCAGCACTTGAGGAGGTAATGAACCCAGTAATGGCACAGCTCATTAGGAGCATTACAGCTAAATGCTATCAAAAGCCAAGGAATAAAGTTTTAGTTAAACACTAGCATAGAATTCCAAACCTAGCATCCTGCTTCTGAGGTTTAACAGCTTAGTTCAACAAAGCACAGCAGCAAAATTCCTACCCATTATGGAGAGTAGGAAATAGTTTAGATGGAACAGACACCAGAAGCAATAAGGAGCTATTAGAGCAGGTTTGGGAGTAAGGATGCAGTTCAGATGGTCATTCAGATGGAAATGATTCCCCTAGAGACGGTATCTGCCTCTCTACCCTGTGGGTTTAATTCAATACAAGAATCATAAAAAATGAATCTTTTGGATTTTGCACAGCCCTGGATAAGTACAGATTCATCTTCCTAGTGCAGCTCCTGCTGAGCTGGGGCTAACACTTCTTAGCATCTGTGGCCTCGTGAGGAAGTTATGTAAGAATGCAATAGAAAAAACTGTGTTGTAAATGAAAGGGTTCTTTTTCTTCACTCATTGATGCTCTCAATGATTCAGGAGAATGAAATATTAGGAAAGAAAGAGGCCTAGAAAGTTGGTGAAGTGACCAAAGGCTAGAAGTGAGGACAGGGAGGAATTTTCCAACCAAGGGGAGAATTCAGTGCAGAATATGGTTCCATCCTGGAAGGTTACATATGGCATTGCTGGGGTTGGTACAGAAGGTCATTGTGCTCACGTGCCCAGCTACAGTAGCATGTGCTTATTTAGCTGTTGGTTTCATGAAAGCAGCAAATATTATAGATGCCTAAGCAGACCCTGTCAATAATTGATTTTCTGCTTCATCTCAAATTGAATAAATTGTGCTTTCTGAACATTAGTTTACGAAATTTTAATGTCTTATCATGACAACCTGTTTTCCTGAGACAGCCTTTTACAGACCATTGCTGTAAAGCACCTTTAATCTCTATTTCTCAAAGATTTATCATTAGGCATATTCTGCCTGTACTCCAAAAGAAAATCAGATTAGAAGCAGACAAGGAATTCTTAGCAGCATGTTCTACTTTGAGAAAGATTAATGTTGATTTGATTTTTAGGCTGTTGTGTTTTATAGTTTGCATTTTGATTACATCTGATTAACTTAGGGGAGGCTGTGAGAGCTGAAAGATTGTCATCTTATTTTGAGGGAGATAAAGGGTGAGAGATGACAACTAAATAACCCACTTGCCCAAGCTAATGTGCTCAGTAATCATTAGTCACCTGTATGATGCTCATGGTGCTTCATCATCTACAAATGAGCATTGCAAACGTAATTTATAAATAGTTTTTTAAATAAAAGCACTGTTCACTGTCCACTTTGATTTCAACTTACATTTAATTTCATTATTTCAATAACCGTGAGGTATTTTGGGAAATAATAGAGTCTCCAAAGTTTTCTAAATTAAAGCACAAATACTAATATTTTCCAAAAATTTGGGGAGTTTATTTACTATGTGACTATTTCTGTACTGACTGTGCAGAATTAAAAATTTGCCAGTGTCAGAATCAAAAGGCTGAAAATTACATGGTAGAAGTAACTCAAATCTTATAATTAAGAATTAACTTAAGATTACTCCATCTCTTTATAAGTAACGTTTGTCCTGCAAAAAAATCCCCATGTGGAACTTGTATCACAAATGCAGGTGATTTACAGCTGTGAGATTATGCAACCTGAGTTCTTAAATCCTGTGCATGTTGACAAGTAGATGGGGGTTGAGTATCTTCCTTCTTGCCAGTTCTTTTGGCAATCCTCTCCAATGTTTCTATGCTGTAAATAATTTTTTTGCAGTTATTGCTGGGTTTGGTGGGGATGTGGCTGGATTAGAGAGCAGGCTCACAGGTTAACCTAACTGGCCCCTATTTATAGAATCTTAGTTGGCAGCTTCCCAGTGCTCATCTTTTTTTGCATTTTGAATGTTTAGTGTTCTGGTCCTTCTCCAAACAATGCACAATTGTTTCTTTAATTATATTATTTGGAGAATGTCACTGTTGATGTTTTGTAATTTTATTTACTCTGGATTCTAGAACTAACAGCAATAAAGAGTAAAGGTTGTTAAGCAAATAATGCTATTTTGAAAGTTTTGGGAATCTGGCAAATGCCATAAGGTTTCCTTTCAAATCTGGACTAACCTGGGCCATGAATGTGCCTCTTTAATGAAAAGGGCAGCTTTTGAATGTAGTCCCTAAGGGTAATTATCATTTTCTGGAATCTTATTAGCATGCAAAGTGGCATAATGGAATAGCAATATGAGCCTTGGGAGCCAACTGAGGGGACAGTAAGGCATATATTATTGAAGCTTGTGCAATAATATTTAGCTGTATCAAGGGATACATTGGAAAGACTGTTCTGGCTTATCCAAAAAGAAATTACCCACGCTCAACAAAAGTTTTCAGGATGGGATTTTGCTTCTATTATAACTGAGGATTTACATTCTCCTATTCTTACCAGCTTTTGTAGACTCATTAATCTTTTAAAAAGAACAGAGATTAAACCAAGGTTATAATGTACTTCTGAGTTTGAATTTTCAGTTTACAAATGTATTATGTGTGTGGTCTGAAACTTCCAGAAGTTACAGCAAGGAAAGAACAACAGAAATTTTCTAGACTAATACTCTTGTTGTACTAGGGGATTTACCCAGGTGAGCTGCACATCGGACACTATATTTGAGCATGTCTTTTATTAGTCTTGATGTAGTGTTATAGCTGTATAAAATCAGTAGAAGACAGCAATATACTTTAAAAATTGAGTGGGATGTTTTTCTTCTTAAAATACCATGGGTTTCCTTTTGTTACTTAATTCAGATATTTTCATGACATGCTTCTGTGTCTTACTCCTTTTGACATTAGTAGCTGATCTTCATTGGGACTTTATTGACTCATTCTTCAAGTTGCTTTTGAAAACCTCATTATTTGTTCCATGTTCCATAATTTCAAATGCTTACAGTAATAGTAACCACAATGCTCTATGTAAGAAAAGCCTAGATAAATAGGTAGGCTTTCCCATCATATCTGTAGGATGACTTGAAATTTTAAAGTATTTGGAAAAAAAACCCTGAACCTTTGCCCACAAAGTCACTCTTATTGCACAAATTTTGTTACTGTGGTTGAGATAATTAAAACCAGTATTTTAGACTTATTAATGAAAAAATGCACATACACATGGAATATACAATTGGAAAACCTGAGCCTCCACAGTTTATGGTTGTTTGTCCTGGTATAATCCTAAGAGTATAAACTTACTGGTCTGTGAAACTCTATTTGTGACATGATTTGCAAGCCTTTAAAATGAGTCTTGATAAGGATCAAGAGGGACAAATCCTTGTCACAGATCATTGATAAATGTATTCTCCATAAAACTGTACTACCCAGATTTTGAAGCCAATGCTTCTGTTACTTCCATTATTCTCATTCTTTCTCATGGAGTCGCTTTTTTGCTCAAGGATAGTGACAGACCTGAGTAGAGCTGGAAATCTTAATGAAAGCTTTCACCCTCCCTCTGTTCTCTCTGCATCTTAATTGTGTTGTGGATAGAGGGGATCTAACAGAGGCAAATACTGTGTGACAGATGTGATGCTTCTGGGAAAGGCAGGAGAGGAAATCTCACTGCTGTTACTGCTGGGGCAGATGTAGCCAGCTGAGACATTCAGAGCTAGTGCCTCATCAGCCAGCCTCATTTCTCAAGGCTGGGCAACACAGCCACACAAATGATGGTCAGAGGAGCTCTGTCCTCCGTTCAATACTAGTTTGTTTTGTAGAGAATCAAAATACTGGGATCATAGCCTGTAATTACATAAGATGATGATGAGAAATACTCAGTTTCCTGCGTATCAATATGTCAGTGCTCTTTAAAGCTTAGAAATAGTCCTAAACACACTGTAGGGTCTGTAATTATGGGAGACTTTAGTCTTTGGAAATGTGACAATGGCTTCATATAAACCGAAACCTGATGTGTGGATTTTTCTATCTCTATATGTAATTTTGTAAATTAATCCATACTTTGTATCTACTGCACTCAAAATTGAAATTGTATAAAGTAATAGTTAGGGAGGAAGAACAGGTGGTTATTTTGGATTTAAGAGGACACTTACTTAAGGCCAGGCCAGCAAAACTGCTCAAGAATGTCCTGAGATGGTGCTACCAGTGGCAGTTTTACCAGGAAGGGATTTAATATCTCAAGACAATTTGATATTTATCTTCTGCAGAATAAAATAAAGTTGATAAAATAGCTAATGGGAATCAAAGTCCCAGGAGTGCATTGTGCTTACACGAGGGAGCATTTCTGTTTAGAGTGTCAGATGAAAGATGGTAATGTTGTGGTATTTTTTTGGACTATTTTCTGTTTATGTCAGTTTTCTGATAATGAGGCATTGAAATATGTTAAGCACCCACTCAGGTAGCTGTTTTCAGATATGTGGGAATGCCAGTTTGCCTTGCCTTTGCTGTAAGCATGAGGAAGGATTAGGATAAGGTGCAGGGATGCCTCTGTGGATTTGCTTTAGTGTGTGTGTCCTTTCCCCTCAGCTCAGAAGTTGGGAATGGATTGCACTTCTACAGTCACAGTTTTTACTTTCTCAGTGTCTCCTAATGCTTTCCTAGATTCTTTTTAAAAAGCAGTGACATTTCAATTGGAAATCTCCCTGGAAAATTTCTCTACAGTCTGTCAAAATATTTTTCTTTGATATGACACTATATGTTCCTTTTCTTATTTTTTGTTATTACTGCATATAGAACACTAAATTCTTTATCTTCATCCATCTACCAGTTTTCAGACTTCTGTCCTCCCTCTGCTTAGCCATCATTTGCCAAATATGTGCATCTACTAATGGCTGTGGAGCAATATTTTATTTCTGTGTGGGCAGACACAGAATATTGGATCATCTCTAAGGTTCAGAGAATGTTTGACAGTCTCCAGTACCAGATACAGACCTGTATTGGGTGGGCATGCAGTAACCAGTCTCCCACCCCAAAAATATGATGAATCAAATGGCATATTGTAGTAGGAATGCTGCTTATTGAGTCAGTTTAAATGAGAACAGATAGCTCTTTAAATATTTTTGGCTATCTTGTAAGCACCACCTCATAGTGGCTCCAGTGGCAGAGGTAGTTCTAGTTCTGCTTTTTAGTCTCACACACAGACTTACACTTTTTCTACACTCTTGCTCCCTTTTCTGGTGTTTGTTTAAAGGCAAATACCGATGTGGTCTAGGAGAGGTGCTTGTGCAGGATGGTTTTTGACATCATGGTTTGTGATGTCTCTGTTCAAAAAATGAATCTCTTGTTTCATGGAGTTGGACTTTGATCCTTGTGGGTGCCTTCCAACTCAGGATACTCTGATTTACTTGATTAAAACAGGGCTTACAGGCAATTCTTGTGCTGTTAAATCTGAGCATGTGTTAAAGCCACTGGGAAGGCCTGAGATTAGCATGAAAGGAGAGTGAATGCACAGTTCACCTTCACATGCATTAGCATCTCATGACTGGGAATCAAAGAGGAGTATTTAATATTTTATTCCAAGTCTTTAGATAATGAGCTTGCTAATAAATCAAATTGGAGACTATTCTGATGCATTGCCCTCACCTAAGAAACTGCTTCTAAGTTTCAAGAGACCTAAGTACCTTGTGTGAATAGTCTAGTAAAGCTTGTCTTAGAAAATTCCAGCATTTGTTATGTTTTAAAAAAAAGTAAAAATAAAAATGTTAATGGCAGTATTAGCACTCTAAGATTCAGATCCATACATAATTT
The DNA here is from genome assembly GCF_025592945.1 of Manacus candei. Taxonomy (NCBI): domain Eukaryota; kingdom Metazoa; phylum Chordata; class Aves; order Passeriformes; family Pipridae; genus Manacus; species Manacus candei. The sequence continues at coordinate 1,491,475 of NW_026138110.1, forward strand.
GAGGAACTGCTGAGAAGAACCTGTCAACATGGGGAATAAGAACAATTTCTCTTGAGTGCTACCTTGCAAACACAAATCAGGAACTCAAAGCTTTGTTGAAAATTTAAAATTTAAATTATTCCCTCCTCTGATGTCCAAGTTCACATCCAATCAGTTACCCATAGGAGACAAACCTAACTTTTAAAATAAAGAACTCATTCTGTTAGAAGGCAGAGGCTGCATTTTGTCTTGTTTGTTTAACAGTTCAATTTTAAACAGCATTCAGTAACTATAACCTAAATAATAACAGCCCCCCCACCCTAAGCTTCATTTGTCAGATTAAAACTGTTTCTTCATTTTAAACAGCTGTGCTTCTGGGTTCAGTCTGCATATTGATCTTTTCTGGCTGACATGGCAAATGATGCAAAAGTTCCTTAGTGCTATAAAATCACATGGCATAAGAAGGTAGGGCACTAAGTAATTGTGGATGCAGGTTCTGTCTCAAACAAAATAGGGAACAGTTGAGAGAATTTGGTCTTGGGAAGAATTCTGTGCAGCTGATTTGGGGGATCTCTGTAGTTTTTATTGTTTCTATGATGCTGCTGTTTCTGGTCAAATTTCTATTTTGAAAATCCTTTGCATTGTTTCAAAAGGCTTGAAGATGGTGAGCAGCATTTTCTAAGTAGCCACAAAATGTTACTGTGTCCTGCTAACCTGTATTTTGTTGGAGTAGCTTCCTCATTTCAGGCACAGATGGAGGGATTCCTTCCTCCAATATGACCTGAAATTCACAGTGGAAAATGTTTTACACACAGCCTGGAATATAGTATTTTTATGATCTCCTTGTAGTCCAACTTGTTACATGAAGGTTGACTAAAGCCCAATAAATGCAAATTTTTTTTATAAAATTTTATTTATATGGCCACTTGTTAGCTTGAGAGAGCACCAGAAATTTATTTCAATATCTAAAAAGCAGAGGAAATAAAAGCAGAAGGGTGAAACTTTAATGTTTGTCTAAAAAAAGTAGTTCTTTTGCACATATTTAAACCAGTATGACTTGTCTGGTTAAGCAAACCCATGTCCTTCTGGAAATGTCAACCCCAACACATGGCAGTGTTATTGGAAAGAAAAGTAGTACTTTCTACTTGTTCCACTGTAAAATTTGCTTCTGTTTTTTTCTGATGTAAGAAACAATAATGAAAAAATATTCCTTCAAAATTTATTTCTCAATAAGCATTAGCTTATCACTAAGATGAGCAAAGTTTATGTGAATTCAGTAGAATTGCTTTCTGCTAATAAATGGAAAGGTCACGGGTAATTTCCCCTCTATGGTGGCTCATGCTGGGAAAAGAGTAGGGAGTATAAAATCAAGAGTTATTTGTTACTTTGCAAGTTTGAAGTGTCCCTTTTATTATTATTATTTTTAAAACCTGCCTCATTTCTCATCTTTCTTCTGCTTCCTCTGTCTCAGCGTAAGCCCTTGATCTGTGTGAGCTGTTCCCACCAAAGCAGAACACCTGGTATAATCCTAGAAATGGTCCATCAGTCTCCTACTTGAAATGAGTCCTGATGCAGGAATTCAGAGGGGCACAGAAAATAATCCTTCCCCTTGAAAGACTAAATCCTTTAGGAGAAGGCCTTCAGTACCATGCAAAAGGCTATTGAGAACAGCAGTGCTTTCAGAGTAAGAGCCAGAGCACATTTTGTAAGTCTGGGCTGAGATGGGAATGCTCTTTAAAGAGCTCGTGGCTTCAGGGGGGAGGAGAATGCTGAAGTCTTCCAGAGGCATTTGCCTCCCTTCTCTCATCTTTTGTCTGATGTTTGAAATGTTCTCTGAGACACTGAAAACCGCTACATTGTCTCAGCAAACACATGGTATTCCTCTCGTTTCTGTGCAGTTACTTCAGAACATATAAGGGCAGCATTTGAAAGCACAAGATATGTGGTGACAAGGCTGAAAGCATTCTGTCTGCCACTGTACACATACTGTGAGCAAACTATTGTTGTTTTACTCTTGATCCTCCTTCTCTCTTTACCAGGGGAATTGCTTGAAAATGTTTATTTAAAAATGAAATGCAAGAGCCATCTTGTTAACAGCTGTAAATCTCCAGGGACTTGCAGGTCACTTATACAACAGAAATTAAACAGGTAGTGTCTTGCAAGGGTGGGTGGTTAATCACAGCTTAATAACTACAAAAGTTGTCTCAGATTCTTTTTGAAATCCTGGAGATAGAAGCCTTATAGCCAGTCCTTCAAGGACTTTCACACTTTATCTCAGTCCAGTTATTTTTATTGAACTCAAAAGTGCCACCCACAAATAGCCAGCCAGCCATTTTCATTATGGTATGCTGAATCCATTCTGTTGGCATGTGCAAATGTGAAAACTCATCTATATATTTTTAAAAAACTGTTTTAACTTAATATTACCAGGGTCTGAGATTAACCTGGAGAAATATATCCATTTTCGTTAAGCCCATAGCAAAAACCAACCAACCAAAAAATCCTAAACCCGAACTGAAAAAAGTCATTATGTTTTACTGTGGATCCTTCCCATTATCTGTTTCTCTTTGAGCTGAGGGGGGGGAAAAAATCCCAGTGTTAAGAAAAGGAAGAAAATATTAGTAGATGGGGGGGAAAGCAATAGAACTAATTCAGACTTGGAAAATACCTTTTAGAGAGAAAATTTAAAATGAGAGGGAAGCCAATATGTTAATAAAATAAGGAGAACATATTTACTTTGAAACAGAATTTGAAGTGAGAGCAAAAAGCAGTTTATATATGAACTTTGTCAGCTTTGTAGATTAGATGCACAGATGCTTTTTTTCCTTTTTCCTTTTTTACCCCATATTGATAATAAATACAATTGTTTGCTTTGAAAACTGGGAGAGGGATCTTGACACTTACAAAGCAGCTGCCTAAAAACATCAGGTTCTTGCTCCTGTGCTAAATCCACAGCTCTTAGGCCGTGGACTTGTTAAAACAAGAGTGTTTTTTCCCCATACTGCACTACTTTTGTGGTTGCATGGAACATCATCTTGCCCAGTATTTTCCCTCTCTTAAGTGCAGCCTGGGTATTTTTATTTATGCAATCCAAGACTGGCTGCTGGGAATCCTTAAGGTGAGATGCACCCTATCAACAGAGTGCATTTGACCTCAGTGTGGACTGCAACATGAGGCACAGTATTTATGGCAGATGATTTCTTCTGCTTTTGATGTTACACCTTCTCTTTTAAAACATGTCTAACAAAAGCAGTGGGATGCCCAATATGACATTGGGTTTTTTAGCTTTTAAAAGCTCTTACTCTCAGCATCTCTGAGTAGAGGCTGTCAGCATATGTGATGTCCTGCAGGTATGATTTTAATGCCAAACAGCATGGAAGTTTTCCATTACTTCAGAGGTCACTAGATGTTTTGAGAAATACCAAGTATGGATGTAGAGATCTGTGTTCCTTCAGAAGTTTGATTCTTTCTGAGTGCATGTCCAGGAATGATTGGTGTGCTTAGCCAGCTGAAGTTTTTCACATTAAAACATTATTCTGAAGTAATTGTCCCTCATTTGCCATGTATATGTGTTATCTGCACACAGTAAGGACATTTATGAGGGCAGATTAAGTACAGGGAAAACACAATTCAGCAACATCTACATCTTAATTTTTGTCAACTTTATCAGGTTGCAAAAGGTAGTATTTGCTAGAAGTACCAAGTGGTAGAAGGCTAGAAAAGTACACATCTAACACAAAGAACAACCAGCTGCCTTTTATGTTTATTTCTTCATTGTCTAACTAAACTTGGAAGAAAAACAAGTTACTGTGAATGTAAATGAAAAGCATGTGAGATCTGTTTTTTCAACACATGGCTCATGGTCTGCAGGCCAAACAAAATTTGAGTAAATATTTGGAAACAACAGTTACAGTGTTGGATCCAAAGTAGGACAGTGCCTGTTGTAAGACATGTTGCATGCTGCGTTGTTAGGGCCACTCAGTGCCAGAGAAGTCAGATGTTTGACTGAAGTTGGGGAAGTTCACTCAAGTTTGAATTTAACTTTGAAGACTAATTAACCACCAGGCTTGTGGCTGATTGAATAGTGTGGCATGGAAGGCAGGTGGAGTCTTTGATGGCAAACAGTGTGACGCAGAGATGTTTGCTTCTTCCTGACCTCTTAACGATGACTAAATACATACATGTGTATATACTTCACCCACTTTAAAAGTTGTTTTTCATGTTTGCTTAACAGTTTTCCTGTCTCCTCCTTAGTCTGAAATCTGTTTCTTGAATGTTATTTTGAATTACTAACTATAATTCAGGTACTGCTTGAATTTACTGTTTTAAATAATGTATTATTGGAATATTAATATGACCAACTTATTTCCACTTCCCAATGAAATGAGTAGTATTAAACTGCTATTTTGAATATTTGTGAATGTTCCTTTTGAGGTACCATGCCCACATGTTAATGCAGAATGTTCCAGGAACAACTTAAAATTGCTATGAAATCCACTTTTGTGTTGGTTATGTCGTGTTTATTCTAATCTTTGGTGTACACCTCTGCTCGAAGTTGGAGCTGGAGGACAAATCTGTATGACCTAGTTAAAACTGGATCTTAAAGTGAGCTTATCTTCTGTTATCTATGCTCTTGTGTTGCATACAGAGATGTGCAATGACACACTATGGTGCATAATGCATGAATCTTCTCCTGATGGTAAATTTACGGCGATTAAAGCAGGTTTAATTAGCTGAGCACATAGGAAGAGGCTGGCAGCGAATTAGACTCCATTCTCCTCTCACATAAGGTGTCCCTGTTGTGTTTCTCTTATTCATGGTAAGACCTTCAAAGATTCTTCCTCTGAGCCACAAGCTGTGATGTGAGATTATTAAAGGGTCTTCACTTGATCCTGGCTTCTGGTCTTTGGAGGGGAGAAACAGCCTGTGGATCAAAGAGAGGTGTTCAACCTTAATATGCTCTGGCAGGAAGATCTATAGTGAAGTGGAGACGAGCTGTACTGTTATCGATACGACATGGAGTTATTTCAATAATCTATTCAGGATAGCTCCTGTTAAAGCAGCATGTAGCTGGGACCCACAAAATCAAATTTTCTTCTGGTCCTCAAGTTATTTACGTGATTTCTGTAAGCACTGTGGTAGAGGATGTAGAACTGATCAGACCAGTAGATAAATTAGACAAAGGGAGAAGTTCAAGCAGATAATTAAGGCCTTACCAAGACTTAGTAGCAAAACTAATGAAATTCAGTGCATGTGTGCAGCTAGGAATGAGTTGAAGCAGTGAGCTGGCTGGATCCTAAGGCAGTTAAGGTGTCGGTGCAAAACAATAACCATTTAGCAGAATATAAACTGAGACTTAATGAAGTTAAGTGATTTCCTTGAGGCTGTGCAATGAAGTCCATAGTTTTCAAGAAAAGCAGGAACATGAGCTTTTAAAACCTCGTTCTACTAGGCCACCAGAGTGTAGAAATGTCACTTCTAGGAAGAACAGGATTTGCTTTAAATATAGCTCAACTAATACTAAAAATTGGTTGGAAGAGTGACAGATGTGAACGGATCTGCTCTTTGTGCCTTTGCTCTAATGCCAAGAAATATTTTACATTTCTTGTAATTTAGTGGCATGGAAAATTCCCCAAATATCCTCAAGTACTTTGGGAAACTGTACCTCAGAAATATAGGTGGTCCTTTTTACACTCTGTATTGTGTATTATTGAGCCATATACAGAATAATACCCTGACAAATGGTGATCCCATAGCCCAAACTAATCTCTGTAGAGCAGATGGGAGTTTGACAGGGGAAGAGACAAGCTGACAGCTTTTCTTCAAATAAGAGTCATACAGTGTGTTTCCAATGCCAAGCTGGATTTGACATTTAATTAAAAATGTACCTCGGGAAAAAAAAAAAGGACCAAAAAAACCCCCATCCCCACAACCCCCCAAAACCAATGTAACATGCACATGCTTTGATATAGAATCTGTTTGGTCTTATTTAAACCTGAAACCTTGGTGCCCAGAAGGTGCATCACAGGGGAGAGGGGGCAATTGAGGTACTGTGGGGAATATAGACTGCATTAAAAATGCACTTGACTGATCTCTGCTACCAAACTTGGCTCGAGGGTATAGTGATGCTTAGTAAGCAAAATGAATTACTACAAATACTCAGCTGGAGCCACTATAATTAGAATATAATATGGATGGTATATATTCTGATAGGCTTGAATACAGTATTTGTGTCTCTTTTTGTGGAGTTGTGAAGTCAAAAATATTAAAGATATAAGATGTTGCACTGCTGCAGAAAATACTTGTAGTACTAGAAGATGTTTTGGCATTTCAGTTTTCTGTTCAAGGTGATCATGAAAACCAAAGACACCTATAGCTGGCTGTGGTATCCTTTTGATTCCCCACAGATTTTTAGGGTATATTCTGGAGTAGTGTGAGTAGTTCCTGTGTTGCTCTCAACTCTCCCCTGTCACTGTGCTCTTCCTTGGCAGCAGCAGTTGCTGGCACTTGGTTCCTTCCTGAAAACTTTTCAAGGGGGGGAACGAAACACAGGAATTCATGTTAAAAAGGTATGAAATCAGAGGGAGGGATTATGACCAGCTTATTATAGTAAATTGCAGATTTTACGCTGTTTTCTGAGGGTCAAATTCTGTGTCAAAAAACGTGATGGTTGGGGACGGGGGGAGCAACACAACACTGCAGATCCTTGATGTTTCTGTGTGACTTGGCACATTAATACATTATTAATTATATTCTTTTAATGTGTACATCATACTTACTGCTCTGAAAAGGAAATGTTGTTAGTTCATATTCCAAAGGGTACGTCAGTGTGAGTGACAGATGTAGAGACAAGACAAACTAGCAAGCTGTAACTTGGAGCGGGTCTGTTGTTAATTTTTGAGGTAATTCGGTGTGACCTCACTTATATCAAGTTTAATAAAAGATAAGTACAGAATTTATTATTACAGTGATAATGTAAACTGCTCAAGTCCTACACTAATTGCTTCATTCTGTGTTGGAATGCAACACAAGTAGCTGTTCCTATTTCATAAAGGGATTTAATAAATTTGAATAAGATTTTTAAAGGGATCGTGTGCCATTGATGGGAAGGCAAACTGCTCCGAGCACTGACTGATCACAGTGTTCAGAGGGTGACACGTGATCAGTCCTGGTATCCTTGTACCTCTTCCCTTGCCCATGTCATGTATATTGAGCCTAGAGCCTGAATTCAGGCCCCTGAGATTCCCACTGGGGACAACAGTCCCAAAATTAATTCAGCTGGCATGAGAAGGAATCAGAACCCTTCACTGGTATTCCATCCCTGGCTGCTTTTAATAGTCTTTGGAGACTGCAGAACTCTGACTTCCTGGAAACAAGTTATGCTGTTTTATTATTTGGGTGAGCTATTTCATAAATAAGTACCAGATTTCAACCATTTTGGTAATTGTCTTAGTAGAAAGAAGCTTTTGAAACTATTGTTTCTACTTTCATTTAATCCAGGATGATACTATTTCATACTAAGGAGGATTACTTCTGGTTCTGGCTTTGTTGTCATAAAACACTAGCTGTATTGAGACTTAAAAAAACCAACCAGCACAGCAACAATAACAACTATAAAATTACCATTTCTCTAGGGAACCAAGATGGAACATCAATATGATGTGCCCCTGTAGAACAGATCATGAACCTTTGACAACACCTTTGACAAGAGCCAGTTAAGACAGTCTTTACAGATTATTTTTTTTCTCATTTTGTTGAGTAGCAAATTTAATCCTTGGGGCATTTTAATAATTTGAACTGCAGCAGGAAAAGATATTCATTTCTTTAATATATTTCTCCCTTTAATAATCAAGTAAAGGATAGGTTGTTTACTATTTGTGCAATTCAATGAATTCTAGATTTAATAAAAGTTGAAATATTTTATACTGTTAATAAAATGCATTAAAATTATATGGAAACATTCTTTATTGGTGTAGGGTTTGAGACACTGAATATATTGCTGGATGTTTGGAAAACTAGAATATCACAGCCCGTACCCAAAATATGTATATACTTACTTATAGACAATAACACCTTTGAAGAGAAGCAATTTTCTTGGAAATGTAAAAATTGCATCAAATGCATTAGTGACGTCTTTTCTGTGAAGGAATTCAGGCATGTATTTGTTGATGCCTCTTCTTCTGGTGGCAGTGGTTGAATCAGTGCTGGTCTATACTGAGAACTCCTCACTGGGCTACGTGACAGTGCATCACAGCAGGGCATGACCAGCAAGGAAAGTCCTACAAAAAGCACAGCTTCATCATGTTTTTGTCTGGTGTTTATATTCCTGTGAATTATCCTTTCATCCTGGGTTGTATGAGACTTTAATTGGTGCCTTTATTCATAAAGCATTGAGAAGTTTTTTTAATCTATGCAAGAGACCATAGCAAGGAAGAGTTCACAAAGGACCTTGAAAATTCATATCAAAGACAGCAAGTCATTATCACTAAAAATGAAAATGAAAAGCAATACTGAAGTCATAAATAAAATCAGGACTGTCCTAAAATTCAGCAATAACCTCTCTCTCTTTCCACACACGCTGTAAAGAATTGAAATTATACAGTTCAGAGCATTTCTCTTATCTAAGCAGTAGGTAGAAAATGTACATCTTCCCAAAACCAAATGATGCTTGGATAATTGACAGCATTAGTGCAACCTCATGTAAATAGAAGATGAAAGGTGAGGAGAAGGAAGCAAATATTAGAATTTTTATTACTTTATCACTTCTCCTTGAGAACCTGGAGACATAACACTCATAAAACATTACAGACACCAAGAGTTCTAATGAACACACATAGTGTCATAAAGAGATGACATTTGCATTAAAGGGGGCTTTATCTGTTGCATAATTGCATCTTAAGTAATGCAGAAAGCTGAACATATGAGCTGCCAGCCTGACTCACTAAATCAGAGGGAGGTTATGCTGCAGGAACCCCGTAATTGTGCTGTAGCTGTGCTTTAATGGTGCCAGGACATGGATATGGCAGCAGCAGCTGCTGAGATGTCGCAGCTTACAGGAGGCTCTGGAGCCATTCATCATCTAAAAGGAAGAGCAAAAGGAGTAGTAGAACAACTTAATAAGTGACAATGATCAGTGTCTTCAAGGAAGTAGTATAAAAATAATTACCTATTTACCAGCTAGTTTTAGATGACAGTCACAAATTGAAGAGCAAATGATTAATTCTTCTGTGGATGTGTGGTCTGTATTGTGCAGTTCTGTTTTACAGTAATGTTGAAATCAAGCCTCCTGAATTTTCTGTTCTGGAAGAATACACTTCTTGTTTGTTCTTAGAGATGACATCAGTGATGTAACAGGATTTTTGCACCTCAGCAAACTGCAGTGGAACACCCTAAATACCAGACCATGTATCTGGCTGGACTGAATAATGTGCAGGAACAGGGCATTACTTGGGATTCTGCCTACAGAAAATGTCAGGGAGCCTTGGCTATGGCACCGTTTTCCTCATTGTAGAGTTGATAGCAGCTGTGGCATCTGCTGAACAGTGCCCATTCTGTGCACTTAAAACTAGCACTCAGATATTAACTCTTACCAAGGCATTAATTTGTGTCTGTTGTAGCTGAGCTGACCTAAAGAGTGGCAGCAAACAGACTCCCTGGTGTGAAGGACCAGGCTTGTATTCTGTGTGTCTCCATGTCTTCCTTGGGCTGTCTACTAAGCATGGGTTGTGTTCAGGTCATTTTTAAGATCTCAGGTCTTTCTCAGACCTTGTCTTTACCTCTGCTCAGATACATTGGTGATCTTGCCAATATACTTCAGGCTGTTAATCAGATTCCCATCACTGTAACATTACTGTCTGCTTTCTTTAAGGGAAGAAAACATCAAAGCTTGTTTGTTGTTCAGTCACTTCTTCTTCTCCTTCCTTTCTGTCTTTGGGTACTTCTCCCTCTTCTTCTCTTCCCTGTGTATTTCCCCACCTGTGTGAACTGATCAGTAAATCTTTACATTAAGACCTTTTGACTTCACTTGGGATTTCTAAATGGAGGAAATTTTAATGCCTCCTAAAATTTTTAGGGGGAGTTAGTTTGAAGTAAAAATCGTTCTTTGTGTTTATCCACTTTATCATGTGACATCTGCGTTATGCCCTTGTGTTTTCCAGTTTATCTTGCAAGTATATATTTTGCTTTCTATGGGGATTTTGGCCAGGCCTCACAAAGTTCTGGTTTAGAATGAGAACAAAATGAAAAGGATTTTGCAGAGAATCTTTGCTTTCCTCAGAAAACATTCCTGGCTCTTGTTTTGATTTCTTAAGGAAACATATTTATTGAAACCTACAATATTTAAATCCTGGCATACTGTCCTGCAAGGAGCTGGCTCTTCCTTATTTTTATATTCACTGGCCTCCCTGACTGAATTTCTTCTTCCCATTTTACAGTTTCTTGCCATGTGCTGAACCCTCTCACCAAGACAATTCCTTTAATGTCATCAGTTGTAGGAACCCACAGCAAGCTTCACTCTGAGTGCTACTACTGATGATTTGTGGATATTTAGTTGTTTTCAACAATTTGTTTAGCTTTGCCAAACATAAAGCATCCATGGGAAGAAAAATTCTAAAATTCATTTACACTTCATATCATCTTTATATACCTTTATTTTTGACCGAATATTTTAGAATTGAAGCTTGCATGTGGACAGAAACCCAACTTTCTAAGCTGACGAACACCTGTAAAGTTGGGAAATGAGGAAAATTCCCTTGTGTTTTCCTGAGCGGTTCGGCTGTGGCGCTTCCATGCGATGGCAGCAGTGAGCAGCATCTGCCCGTTGTCAACCGACGGTAATTCAGATTTTACTGCCGGCTGCAATAAAGATAATGACATCCCTTACACACACCTTGAAATTAGAAGTGTGGGGAAGACAGATCGAGAGAGTAATCATAAAATTTGTTAAGCATTGTCATCTGAACCGTGTTTTCCACCCAAAAGAGAAGCTGTATGAATGTAAATTGTGCAAAGAATCCAAGTGCTGCAAGCAACAGTTCTAATGTTCTTAAGTGTAACTGCACTAACACTACTCAGATTTGGCCCTAAAATTTTTTCTTATTTCAACTCCTTGTCATGATTTTCTTTAAATGGTGGATTTTCTTCCACCTCACTTTTGCTCCTTTTTTTTTTTTCTTTTAACAGTTTTTATACTCCAGGAAGCATTTACTGCCTGCAATATGTATAGAATAGCAGGGAAGGGAAGAACAGGTCAAGAACCAACACCTCTGTGCAGGTTCAATAACTCCTGCAGTTATTGCTCCCTTGGAATACCTCTGTGGGTTTCACAGTGCTTGGGATTTTAGTGCCTCAGATTACTGTAGCTAGACACACACACAAAAAAAGAAGGATCAGAGTTCTTTGTAGTCTTATCAGCAGGTGGCTGAGCTGGGATAGGAGCTGGTCCTGTGAGCTACAGGAGAGATCTGCCTCGTGATATCCTCACAGCAGGAAAGAGAGAGCTTTGGAAGTTTAAAGTTTTGTTCTATCTGTGAACTTTGGCTGAGTTGTTTCTAAATAATTTTGGAAGTGATTCTGTACAAAATGCTTAGAAAACAGGAGCAACAAAAGGGTGTTCTTTCCCTGTGGTCTTGGTGCTTTGCAGAAAGGATATATTTGAAGCCTGTTTTGTCTCACATCCCAAAAAGATTGAGCAAGGATCAGAGTGGGGTGACCTGCTGGTTTTGATTAAAGGACAGAATCCACCTTCAGTACTGGTGCTGGCTGGTGAGTGACATGTCTGTGGGACACCACCAGTACTGGCTGGGTCCCAGTAAAGAAGGGGTGCAGTAGCTGGTGTTGCTGACTCACAGCTCATGATAACAAAGAGGATTTAACATCTTAGTGAAGTCATCAAGGTGCACATTACATTTGGGCTTTGGGAAGCTGGACTCTTACCACTTGTCACAAAGGACTTCCAGGTCAATCGTGGTTGTTTTTAAATAATGTCCTTCTCTGAGGGGAGCGTAGGAGACCCAAATCAACCGTTTCTGTTACTAGATTCACACTGATTGAGTAACCACAAGAAAAAGTCCTTCATGATGATTTTTTTCTTCTTTTAGTACTTTTGTATCCCACTGTGGAATACAGGGATAAGTGTGAGTAGGAGTGTGCAAAGCTCACACAGGACACTACTGAGGTAAATAGCTCCATGGAAATGTGTTTGCTAGGCTACATCTCTTAGAGTCCAGTTCATCGCTGAAGAGCCTCTGATTTGTGTGATCTTCAAAACACACTCACAGAAGGAGCTTCTCATTGATTTGTAGTGCCTAGTTTGTAAGACTAGAGGATGTTATTGCTTTAACCTACAGAAAAAGGTACCTGCTTGCTCTTAGTGTAGTTCAAATACAACAGGACCTGAATTTTGGTTTGTTTTTTTCTTTACTTTGGAGGTTTTGCCAGTAGCATAAGAAAGAAGCAATTCAAACTTTGTACTTCGTATTTATGGCTGTTCAAACAGAGTATCCTCTACTAAATAAAATGAAAATAGGTATTTTCTGCCTCATATCCCACACTGCAATAGTTTACTGCAAAACCTCTGAGGTATTTTAGCTTCAGATATTGTGCTTCTTGAAGAGGAATTTGTTGTTAAGTCTCTGACGTGCCAAAGATATTTCCAAGCCATTGATTTCAGTGGATGATGCATCATCTAATGTGTAAAATAACCTTGAAAACTAAAATCAAGCTGTAAGGGCCAAGTTCTGTGACTGTCCTGGGATCACGCCGCATCTCTTAAGAGTTATCTTCAGACAGATACTTTGCCTGGTCTCTTGCCCAGGCCTTCAAACCACTGAAGTCTATGTAACTTGCTAATATAAATCATGAGAAGAAATTAAGAAAATATTAAATGGAAAATAATGACTTTAAGGTAGCCTTTGTCTTTCTGTGCAGATATTGTGGGCAGGGTTTGCAGTGTATTTCCTCCTACTGAAAAAAAATCCCCAAGCTAAAAACTCAGGGTCTTTTCTGTCTAAAGGTTAGTTTTAGTTGCTTGTAGTTTTACCAAACAAGACTTTCTTTTCCCCCCTCTCACTCATGTAACCAGTGTTTAGGTTAGTTAAGTACTGAACTCCTGTTGTGTGCTCTTTACAGCTGGATATGGCCACTGGGTAACTCTCTCTCCAGTCACCCTTAGCAATATTAATGTTGTCCAGCAACATGCAGAAAGTAGCCAGTCATCTCCACAAGTACAAAAGCAGCAGTAGCTCCCTGCTTTGCTGCAGTTACATTTGGTCTGTTCAGAACATCACTGGTATCACAGTCACAGGGTAAGTGGGAAAACTACAAGCAGACATCCTACACTTGTGAATACCAGGATTTTAGGATGTACAAAGGGAGGCACAGGGTGTTTCATGCATATTCTGTAGCCTCCAAGAGGAGAAATCAAAAGTGCCAAGTTCATGATTTATAAATACTTTGTCAAGTAAGAGATAAGGAAAAGAATAGTTGCATTGCTCTGGTAGTTTCTTCTTGTTTTCTGAGAGTGCAAGCACAACATGAGTCATTAGGCAAATGTTTTTAATAGAATGCTTGTATTGTATGACAAACATGGACTCAGGAGGAGATGCCATACCTGAATACCCTCCTTGACTCCACCTGTGTGCCAGGAATTAGTCCTCAAATCTCTTCAGAGAGCAGATGTGCTTAACTCCTTATTGCTGCTGACCCATTCTTGTGGGAGGGTAAAGAGCAGGAGAATAGAATAAGGAAAGATTTCAAACTCTGCTCAGTTTTAGGGACAAACTGAACAATGCCAGTTTTTGTCAGAAATCATTCAGTGCACAGTTTATTTTCCCAATTAAGGCATACTAAACAAACAGAGCCCTGGTCATTAAAATATACAACTAGATTAGTTTTTTTCCTCTGTTCCTTACATGGTTAATCTAGGTTTAAAATGAAAATCAGAGGCCAGATTCTAATACTGTCTTGTGACTGAAATAACTGTGTTCACATCAATGCAGTTACTTGAGCCTGCATCCAGGTAAGGGAGATTAAAGTCCAGCTCTAGGCCCCCGCTGAGAGGGTTGCTGGTTGTTTTGTTTCTTGTTCAGGAAAATTGGGAAAGAAATGGAAGCTTGAATTCAATGAATCTAACATCCCTTCATTATTAGCACTACAAAACCTGCATCTCTGTAGTTGACCTGTAACAGTGTAAGAGTTTGCAGATATGACCATTGTGGTTTATTAGTGTAAGTTTGATTTTGCCCAGAGATATAGCAGGGGACAGAACCAAGGAATGCTGTCAGCTAAGCAGAGAGATTACTACAGACGCTGCAAACTGTTTTGATCCTTAAGTGTAAATATGCTTCTCTAAGAAGCCAAACTGACAGCACTGAGAGAGGTCCCACATAGGGCTGGTTTTGGACAGTAGTAATGGTTTCTAGAGGTCAGAGGATTTGCAGGTATAAAAGAATAGCTCTATTCTTAGCCCTACTAGTGCAAAATTATGGACTCAATCTATCAAATTCCAATGGATTTTATTTATATCACTCTAGCTCAGGTACTCTCTGATGCTGGAAAAATTCCCTTGATTTGTCAGCTTACTTTTGCTAACTTGAAGCATTTATGTCTGATAAATTCACCATTTAACTAGAGGTAGAAGCTGTTCAGTTCTAGCTAGCTCTTTTTGCAGTCAGTGAGGATTTGAATTGCCCCATGACCATCTCAATCCACTAAAGACGTAAGGAGACAAAAATAAGTGGCTTAGGTAGGCACAGGTGGCTGAAGGCAGATAGGATGGCTTCTCTATGCTTGCATATGCTGGTGAATGAATAAACCAGGAACAAAAATTTGTGTGTCTTAGAAATCTGATGAGGCTTTATTTAGATGAGGAAGAGAGCTACACATGTCTGCAGTTCTTACTTTTGTTCACAGTTCTGCCAAGCAATGGGTTGGGCAAGTGGTATTTCAGTGTCCTGGACTGTGTCTTCATAATCCCAGTGCTTAAATGGCCAATTACTGAACTTCATTGTCCTGGTCTGTAACTGCCAAGTTGGGACCATGTTTCCAGTTTTTTCCTTGGTGTCTTTTGTTCTTTGATAAAAATCATTTTTGTTTTACCTGTGACACTTAGTGCCAGTGTACTCACTCCTGATTTCACATCCCATTTTGTAAACTGAAACTGTAGATGGGGCAGCCTCAGATGTCTGTTGATGAACAAATCAGTTCTGAGGTACAGCACTGGCAAGTCCAGAATTTTTCCAGATACTGCCCTATTTAGTTATTCAGACTGGAGGAGAGGAAGTTTTGCATGTTGCCTAAGGCAGCCTACAGACAGAGTGCGTGATGTAACCCATCCATGAGAGCCAACAGCTCTGAATTCTGTAGCTTTGCCTAATTATTCAATCTGTGTCATTGTGAATAGACTATTTCTGTTGAGGTGAGAAAGAAAAGCAGCTTTCAGGGTGGAATTTCTGTTGGCTTTATGGGGAGTTGTGTGACTAAACGCTAATTGAGGTTCTAAGGTTTAGTGCTCATTTCCCAACAAACTCCTTTTGAAACTTCAGCTTTGGAATTTTAAAGCTTCTGTGCTGATTTTAAAAGCTCATCTGCATTTGTAAAACAGAAAAGTATGGGGTTTTTTACTTTCAAATTAATACCTTTCAGTTTCTGGCTGCTCATCATAATTTCCTCCATACAGGCTTGTGCTCTCATTGCAAAGTGATATTTGAGAGAAGCTTCCTATTTGTGTCCAGACTGCTGCCTGGAAATCCAGGAACTTCCTCCAAAATTGGCATCCAGTACAGTCCAAAAATGTAAAAATTAACCTAAAGTGATAGAAATTGATCTGAATGAACTGGAATTTCTCAGTACTTTTGCTGCAAAAAAAGTGCTACTGTCCTGCTTGCGAGAGTGTGAAAGGGGAGAGATTGTTGTGAAGCTATCCAGGTACTAGAAAACATGTCCTTGGTTTCTTGCTGTATAGTATTTGTCTGTACTATTCCTTCTTGATGATGGTAGAGCTGAAACTTGTAGAAGAACATGTTTCTGGTGTGATTTCATAGAATGGCCTGGCTTGGCAGGGACCATAAAGCTCATCTCATTCCAACCCCCCTGCCATGGGTAGAGACACCTCCCACTGTCCCAGGTTTGTCAGAGCCCCGTCCAAGCTGGCCTTGGACACTGCCAGGGATGGAGCAGCCACAGCTTCTCTGGGCAACCTGTGCCAGGGCCTCACCATCCTCAGTACCAAATTTCTTCCTAATGTCTAATCTAAACCTACTGTCAATTTAAAGCCCTTGTCCTGTCACTACACTTAATTGCTGTTTGCTGATCAAAATTATATGAAGATGTGTATTCCATAATCTAATATTCCCTTGGATTGAATATATTTCTCAGATTACTCTCTAAAGTATTGAGGAGGAGAGTATAAGCAGGAAAGGGAGTACTGACTGACTGTACCCTGGAAGGGAGGAGAAAATAGTTTTTTCTTGGTGAAGGCATATAATTTTGTAGAGCGAAAGCTGCTCAGCCAGGCTTATTTTTATTATGTATTTATCTTCTAAAATTTTAAAACTTCCAAGGAAAATGTCAGTTTATCAAATTCAATTATGCAACCTTCAGACTTAGTAAAACCTTACACTTTTCTACTTCCCACATGCTTTCTATATTTAAAAAGAGCCTTTCCTACAATAACTAGCCTTGACAGAGATAATTGGGAAAGCAGTTTGCTGTCTTCCTACCTTCCTAATGTGTTTTTCACTTTTTAAACTTGTTCCTTGCTCCAAGACAGAACACCTCAATCGTGAGGATATCTTCCTGGTCACAAGGGTTTCCTGCATGAGCAATTGTTTAGGAGTGTTTGGAGTCTCGTCTGTGCAGCTCATCCCAGTTCCAATGCCAGGCTGATTTTCATGGCTCACTTTCAGACGTACTAACAGCAGCAATAAATAATGAGGAGGCGTCTGTGCAGATCCTGTTTTCATTTGTAAGGATTTTACACAGCTATTTGACTTTTCACTTTTTTTATAGTTGCTTTAGTCAACTTGTCTCCCAACACGAGTCTCTGTTTCTCATGGCTTCGTTGTAAGGCGAGTGCTGACTGTGTCACGAAGTGGATGGCATCCTGTGAAGCACAGTGGAATACAGGGTGGCACCTGCTGGAGGTGTTTGGACAGGTTGGAGGATCTGCGTCTCTTATGCTTTGTGTTTCAGATGTGATTGCACCGTGTGAAAGGGTTCCATCTAGGATGTCTGCATGGTGCTAATTTGCTGTGAACGTCTCTCCAGCATAATGTGGCTACAAGAAAAGGGTTTAGTTTGTTGTCCTTTTGTTCACAGAAGAGAT
The DNA here is from genome assembly GCF_025592945.1 of Manacus candei. NCBI lineage: Eukaryota > Metazoa > Chordata > Aves > Passeriformes > Pipridae > Manacus > Manacus candei. Next base: position 1,508,777 of record NW_026138110.1, read on the forward strand.
TTTATAACAAATTAATATTTTTATACTTAAATATAGACTTGGCAACTAAGTTTTGCTTTCCCCTTCAGAAAGGGTCATTGCTGTCAATAGGGTTGTAGTATTGGGCATGGCATAAATATTGTCTGTTTGAATCACTTGAAGTGGCTCCTTGAGGAAATAATGCTACAGATTTCGTAGGGATTTCCATTTATATCTTTCCATATTAAAAATATACCTTTTATTTTATTTTTCACATATTATCTCTATACTTGGAGCAGAATAGTTCAGCTTGTTACCTACTAGAGTATTTGGAGAAATTTATGGTCCTATTGAAGTAAATGGAAACCTTACCATTGACTTCAGGTGGGGACATTCTCCAGTGAAACTGTTTCCTTTTTCCCTTATTTTTTTTTCTTTTAAAATGATGTAGAATAATAAATAAACTCCTTTCAGGAAATCTGAACTATGATTAGCTAGTATTTAGAACTGAACTTTGCTGGTAGTAGAAAATAATTTAAATCCATTCTCATATAGAAATGCATGGAAAAACATTATGTATCTGACTTTGCCTTTCTCTCCTCTGAAAACACTGGTGGAAAAAGGCCTTTACAAAACATCACGAGGTTATGAAAGGACCAGATCATGGCAAACCAAGGTAGCAATGGGTGGAATTCCCAAAGGGCATCTTTAACTTTTGGTTCCTTTGACTCCCTCAGCATCTGCAATCCTGTGCTGGAGAAGTAGGGCCACAGCAGTCCAGCTTGATGGCTGCGGAGTCTTTCCTTAACATAAAGGCAACACTGATAAGAAGAGCATCTATTAATCCTTTCCTTCACAGGGGGTTCAGTTTCTAACTCCAGGGTGGCAAGAGGAGCCTTTGTCAGATCAAAATTCACAGCTGGTTGCATTTCATACAATAACTGTTGAATGTAAAATGTCAGTTCTCAGGATCCAGGGCAGGCTGAGCTCACATCTCCTCTCCACTGGGTCACCTACCCTGATCCCTGCCCTGTTGTGCCCACCTGTGTTCTCACCTATTGTTTCAATTACTCATTTCTTTAAGAGTCTCAGAAAACCCCTTCTTCCAACAGAAGTGTGGGCAGTATCTCCCCAAGGCCAAGACAATTTACAGTTGGGTACATAGAGCAATTGGTTAAGAAATCCTAATTTGAATCCTTTTGGATTAAAGGGAACAGTGTGGATTGTCTGTATCCCCAAGAGATGCTTCATCCACTGGGATACCCCGTGGAAAGGGAGTGGTCAAGGGCTGTGTTTGGTATGTAAGTGTGTATCCTGCATATTTGAACAGCATTCGTTTGCTTGGACCTAGAGGAGGATGGGCAGGTGGGCATCTATTTTGATGCTCTATCAGACTACTCTGTGAAAATGGAATAAATTCTAGGTATAGCACAGAAATTATAAATTTAGTCACACAAGGAAGAAAACTTAGGGATGCTAAAAACATTGACCTGTAAAGGATTGATGGTGGTCGGAGATTTAACTGCTGGGATATTGGTGCCTTATTCCATTTAAGTTTCCTTTCAGCATTTCAGTCTTTTTGTAGATCTAAGATATAAAAATAATTGAATGAATGCCAGAATGTTGGGTTTTTAAAGTCTAAGTTGTTTTTCCATTGGCAACTTTTCAGAAGTATTTTTGAAGTGAAAAACCTGTCTTTGATGAAATAACCTGTAACAAAGTAGTAGGTTAAGATGGGTTGAGACATTATCAGGCCTTTGACACCCAATTATTAAGATCTTTATCCTAAAGAAAACAGTGTTAACAATCTTCATAAGGATATATTGGATTATCACAAGCTTTTATGAAGCAGCATTTTAATAACTTGCTAATTAGTTTCATAATTATTAGTCAATGAATGCTGGAAAGTGTGGTTATTGAAACTGGGCCCCACTCTGGAACTTCACCTGAAAAAAAGTGCATCCCTAATCTTCAGGAATCAGTGGCACACGGTTTGTGGTCACTTAGTGAATTGTGCATTACTGGCACATACACTAAATTCCTAATAATATTTACTCAGTTTTTCTAGAAATCAGCAGGACTTAAAATCACCTTTCATCATCCTCCATGAAATATGTCAAGATTGACTTCAAGCTTCCATGATACCTGCTATTTCAGGTCTCATTTTCCATCCTGCTTGCCCTGAGAGGGGCAGAGGGTGTCCAGACTAGGACATTCCCATGGGATGAAATTGCTGGTCTAAGTCAGAGCCTGCACAACTTTGGACCGGTCCCACACAAGGCGAGCTCGGAGCTGCACCTAATGCAGTTGGGCTGCAATGCACAGATGTTAAATTGCTCCATCCCTGCATGAGTCAGACCAGCATTTGGGATGAATATTAAGTTCCCATCTGTTTCATTTTATAGTGCTTCATGTCATGTACCTCCCACTCTGAAGTCAATACAGTCATTTTGTAACCAAACGTAAATGGGCTGTTTCCTGTTAAATTTTAGGAGATGCCTCATCTCTCAGACTTTCTTGCACTGAAAGACCGTGTCAAGAGTTTGCATGTTTGATTTCTTTTCTTAAAATATGGAGGAAAGTGAAAGTGTTTTGAAGACCCACTAATACTGTAAAATCTCTGCTCAGATTGTAATTTTACCTCATTTTGCTAAATTCAAAACAGATAGGGAACAATAGCTTAGAGAGGCATGGAAAAAATATATTCCAGGCAGAGTGTTACCACTTTCATTTTTCATTAAACCTAACCCTCCCATTTTATTTTTTAATAAATTCTATCTAAAATTATGCTGTGTTCAATTATACTTTTAAACTTCAGGCTAATGAAAATCTAACATTTGTGATTGTATCAAATTAGCCCTGAAGACTGAGAAAGTATTTAGTAATCTTTGCAGCATGACCTATATTAAGTGCTGATTGATTTAATATATGAATAAATTTTATAAACTGAATAAAATACCAATTGAAAACCTAAAAAGTATGAATAATATATTATCATAGATGGTATATAATAATTAAAGTTTGTGCTTTTATGGAAATGTATGTGGACTTTAAACAATTAGAACTAATGTGGAATTCTATTTTTCACCATTTCTGCTATCATTTTGTTCAACTCATGATTTAGGTCCCTCCTTCTGCAGTTTGTCTGCAGGTTTTTGTCACACAGAGCACATTGTAGGATGTGGCTCTTACAGCATCAAACTTCTATACAAGTGACTTGACTCTCCCAAGTAAAATCGGTATCAGTGAAATATCTTCTGCTTTACATGTGCAAAGTAATGGGCTTGAATGGAGTCTTGGATCAGATTAGCTTCAAGTATGCTTGAAAATATATTTATTTCACAGTGCTAAGAGCTAAACATGAGCTTTGCAGGTTTGCTGTGTAAAAAATTATGAAGTTAGTTGGTCTAAATGCAAATACCTCACTGATTTCAATAAGCCATTTAATTTATAAGGCTGTGACTAAGCATTACACCATTTTATTACTGACTATTATTATTATTACATGAAATCAGACTATATGACTACTAAAATCCCTTCGAATTTTTTAAGTGTTAGTAGCTGACCAGGTGTTACATTGTCTGTGTGTTTGTGGGATTTGTTTGGGGTTTTTTCTCACAGGTATTTCTGTTTGCCTACTCTGTTATCATGACGTTTATCACTTACATAACACAATTTTAACAAGAGTAGTAGAAGAGGAAAATGTTGACTTTAAAATAAATTTAAAGTACTTGGAGGTATATTTACATACCCGAAGTCAGCAGGAGTTAATTTGTTTGTATTAATAAGGAGTGTGTCCAAGATGCCTCTGAACCAGAGCAGTTGCTGTTAAGAACTTGAAGGGAACAAATTAGATCCAACCAGACCAGTGGAGATCAAAGATTAGGAAGTAGGACCTGAGGAGTAAAGTCTAGTTGTCAGTAACTGGAGAATTCAGGTAGGTAAATTTGGAAACATTTGGTTTCTGTGCCTCAACAGCAGAGTAAGGTTGTGCAGAATCATCAGCACAGATTTGCTGAGCACAAATCATATCAAACAAACCTTTCCTTAGATCAAAAAGGCAGCAGAATGGATAAGCAGGAAGAAGGAAATGTTTGGAGTTAAGAAACTTATTGAAACTTATTGCAGGCAAAGAGCTGGATTTTCTAGTCTTTCTGCTGTTCTCAATCCAGTTCTAGTGAACACTTTCCTTGGAAAGGTCAGATGGCATAGTGATGGGGAAAACAAAGTGGGGGTCCTTCAAAAAAGACAGTAACACTTTTGGTACCCCTTGGAGTATGGCAAGAAGAATGCAGGAAAATTAGGGAAAATGTCTGAATATGACTCTAGTGAAGCATTGCAAAAGGCTGCGATGTCCTTCATTTGAAACTATATTAGGCCAACATCTCTGGGGTGGTCAAAATACAATGAATCTTGTCTTATGGCGGGGCAGTGCTTCCTGAGAGCCCTTCCAGCCCTACAGTTCCATGTTTCCATCCCAAGTATTTAAAGCTCTAACATGACTGTATTACTGCCTATCTGAAACCTTGCAATCTGTTGATTAAAAATAGCTCTATCTCCTTCTGCATTAGAATTTGTAAGCACAGTTTCTCTAGCCTGCAGCAATGTAGACCAAAGCATTCTTCACAAACAGCAGCATTAAACTACTCTGTGTAGCACACAAAGATGTATTAAAACAAATACAGCGTATCATTGTCTGTCTGGATGAGGCACTGAAGGAAAAGGAATGCCCTGAGCAAGATAGCCCTTCTTCAGTCCCACTCAGTCCAAAAAAAGACCAGAGAGGAGAAACTGCCTCTTGCACATAAATACATTGGAAACTTTTCTAAATGGAATCTTTATGCAGAGAGCTGAAATGAAAGCCGAGCCACGCCACAAAAAGGCTTTTCCAAGAGCAATCTCCTGAAAGTCACAGCATATTAGAGAAATTTCAAAAAGTCACTGAACTTGAGTTCAGGCCCTGGCATCTTGGGGTCTTAAAATTCATGACTTCTTTTTGGTGGAAAAAGGGAGGAGGAAGTATTTCTGCACCACGTTTGCTTTTCACAAGCCTGAACTATAATGCATGACTGCAATGCTTCAGTCAGATTTCAAAACAGGATTTGAACTCTGTGTTGGGTTACAGGCTAAGATAGATGAATATATTCATTTAATAGCACAGCTTTGTAAGGAGAGGACCCCCATATTATAGCAGACATGAAATCAGGTAGTGGGCAGCAGCTTATACACACATAAGCTCTCTGTGTGGAAAAGAAACAGTTTAATTGCTACTTTTTTGCCCTTAGTTTCAAAAATGCTGAAACCGAATCACACCCATATAGCAGTCTTTGCAAGGCATTACAGTGTCCCAGCAAAACATAAACCAAGATCACCTTCTGAAACAGCAATTTCCTGTAAAGTCCTTATTCACTTAGAAGTAACATTCAGCTCCTAGTGAGAATGCCAGCATGAAGCCACACAGCCATAAAGCCAGTTTTAAGCTTAAAACCAGTCCAAAGGATATTCGTGGTGTTCTGCTACTCCTGTTTGAGTGAGTGTCCAGAACAATCTGCTGACAAGTTGCCACATGCTAAACAAGCCAGATACTCATTTGCATCATTGGCCACTTGGTGTTTGATACTTAACTTTGCTTTTGGTATTGGCAAACATCTGAGTAGAAACAGGTTTACACTTTAGTTATGTAATAGTTATCCTTAAAATTCATCATCACCGTAGTTTGCTTTTAAAATATCACAGGTTTGCTCACAAGTTTCTCCTGTGTACTCTTAGAATTTTGACAACTGCTGTTCTGAAACTACAGTTCTATAGCTTTAAGAAACATTTTCCTCTTAAATAACTGGTGATGGCCAAATGGCACTGCCATTCCCTTTCAACATGAATCTTCTCACTGGAAGAAGAGAATCACATATTCCAGTGTTCAGGATAATTGAGGTCAACACTAACAATTCAAAGTTGGAACTTGGAGCCAAGCTCCCCCACAATTTATGGGATTTTATAATTGAGTAAATCCTGCAAAGACATTTATCAGGTGAAGAGTCTTGGTTTCAAGTGGCAGGAGTGTGGCAGTTATTAGCACTGTCAAACCTATAAGAGCCCAAAAAGACTGGCTTCCCTCCTTTGTCCCACCCAAACTGCCTGGCTGGAGGAGCTGGATGTCCAGAAGAGGCTGTAAATGTGATAACCCAGAGCTGGCCTTCAGTAGCTTCTGTCACAGGATTTGCCTGGAATTCACTCAGTGTGGGCACTGTTTGTCCAAGGTTTTACTGGCTCAAAGAGCGCTGGTTTATGCCTCCTGCTCTAGGTGTAGGGAATTGTCTCCTGTGTATATGCAATGGTGTCATAGTGATGCAGTTAAGATATAAATTGTGATATGCAAATACTTCTTAGCAGCTTGGGTATTAATTTAAAAATCTCCAAGCTTTTTTTATTTGAAGAACCTGTGTAAGTGACAAGTGTATTTGATTTTTTTTTTTTTCCACTTAGTCTTAAAAAAGAAAAATAATTTGGGGTTTGGGGTTTTTTGGTTTTGTGTTTGGGAGGATTTTGTTGTTTTATCTCAGCAAGCTTTACTTTGTTTATACTCTGAGGCAATCTGGGTCACAGCAACACTTTCACCCATTTAGATCAGATATATGGAAAAACTTACTGCAGAGCCTGTATCAGTTATTAGAATTAAGTGTTTAAAACAAAATGCAATTGAGTACTTAATGAAAATAAATGTATGTACAATTTGTAGTGTCTAAATTCTGTAGCAGGCAGCTGCAGTATTTGGAAAATGTAGTAGAGCTACTCTAAATTAAGACTAGTACATGAACTGAGAGCCAGTCAGCTAATCCAAAGAAGTGTGAGCACTTAGGGGGTTTTTTGCATAGAAAAGGCAAACAATGTTGTTATACACCATATGAAGTCTGGCTAATCATCATCCTGAATCAAAAACACAGCACTGTACCAGCTCCTAGGAAGAAAATTAACTTTATCCCAGCCAAAATCAGGACAAGTAGTCAAAATTCAAGTAGCACTTAAAAAGCCTAAGCAAGCACGAGTCCTTTAGCATTTGCCATGTTCTGTTCTTCATGTAGAAAATGTCAAGTGCCACTTGAAGTAGAGATGAAGTTTGAAACACCCAAACAATGTTCAGTTTTCTCCTAACTGTAGATCAGCTAGTAGAGAATGACAGGATTTGGATTTTGGACAAGACTGTATCCAATGGAACAGAGTGCCCACAACTCCCCCACCTGAAGGATGGTTTATGAAAAACATGGTCTGTTTTACCTAAGTCAAGACTAGGGACTATGAGAACTTTTGGCAGCTCAAATACAATCCAGTGCAAAGGGCAGTGTTTGCAGTTTCTGGGGAGGAGAAACAGGGAGAAACAACAGCTTGTTTCTCTGCTCTTTACTGTAGAGCATCTACAACATATTGGTAAGATTAGATTGGATTTGTTAGTTTTGACTCTCTAGAATAGCACCCTGACCTTTTCCTGAAGTGTGCTGTGGCATCCTGTACATGGCAAAGAGGTGTCCTTTCTCTTGCTCTTTATATTTTACGAAGTATCTCTAGAGCCAGTAATCTGCTTTTCTCCCTCCCCTCCACTGGTTTTACAGTTTGTCACCTACAAGATGTAGCAAATGTAATGGGGACAGACAGACACACCTTTACCTGGTGTGGAGAAGCATCCAGCCCATGTTGTCACATTCAGTGCTGCTGTTTGCTGATCTTGTTAGTTAAGCTAATTAAATTATTGGTAGCACAATTATACCTCTGCCTGTTACAGTGTTACCATTGACCATGCCCACAGACCATTTTGTCAGAGTCACTGAAATGTTTACAAACATCACCTTTATTGACTTGCCACGAACCTTCAGTTCCTAAGGGTCTTGGGTTTCTAAGGCTGTTGGGTTGCGAGTTTGTGGACAGATGTTGGTAGAGAGAGGAGAGTGGGAAAATGAAAATGTCTGTCTGTATGTGTATAAAAAAGGGAAAGGCACTAAAATACATTGTGACATATCACATTTCTGTAGAGGCCAGTGAGTATATTCAGTGCCTTAAAAAGCTAAATGAGTAAACTGGACTGTGTTCTGCTAACTCTCACAGGGATAAACACAGCTCTCAGAGCTGCAGGGTTAGCAACATCCCCAGGAAGGTTCAGGCTGACTTCTTGAAGGCTGTTGTCATCTCTTCTGTGGCACACATTAGGGAGTGCTGATGCCCCCGTGTTTGTTAACTGTCCACAGTGTTTTAATTTGTTTGCATTTATAATTAAAACTTCTGTTCCTCAGGATTTCTCGGAAGACCAGCAAAATTAGCAGTCTGCTAATGCATTTCTGCTGCTGCTAAAGCCATACTGTTGGGGTTTGCTGCACTTACTTTACAGAACTTGGACAGAATCAGATCAATTCATACCTTTCTTCATTTTCACTTGTCTTTTGGCTTATGTTTTCTTAATTTGAGATGATAATGGGTGTATGCAGTGTCCTGCACCTTCCTTAGAAAATCTTTAAACTGTTGATCATCATATTTTTCATTGTATAGAGAACTTCATTCTATTACATTAATTTTAATAGAAAATAGGATGGGTTGTGTGAGAGAGAATAAATTTTTAGGGCTTAAAGGATGAAAATTTTCATAAGATTTCTCTGCAACTCTCATGATTATTGTCAGTCTCTACCTATGCTAATGTGATCAATTTTTTTGACAACTTAGATAAACTGGTTCAAATTCATTAAATTCATACTTTTTATATCACTGGCTCAGGTAAGTCTGTTTTGTTTAATTCATTGATTAAATGGAAATAAATTGAAAAGAAGTTAAATCAGTGTAAAAGTTAGAACCAGAATGAACAAAATGTTACCCAAGAAGCTTCCAAAGGTGGAAACCATGGGCTCTAGGCCACTGGTGCTGTGGTTTCCTAGAGAGGCAGAGAATGTCCAGCTCTCGTCCCCAAGGGTAGGAAGTGAGGTCAGAGTTAGGCCACCTCAGAGATGGATGAGAGAGCCCTGACATGAAAACATGCTTGAGATTTACTGATCCTAAAGAAGCTGCTAAGCTTTGGATTTTTCCTATCTCTGCATTTGAAAAATAACCTTCTACTTAGTGACTCTTCCTGTCAAGTGCTCACATTCTCTACTCCATATCCTACTCTGTGCCTTCCATCATGTTTACGGAATTGGGCTCTAACTTCCCAGCACTTTGGAGTAAAGGTTTGTCAGCTGTTTGATGCAGTCCTGCTACTGACTGTGGTTAACATTCTGTATTACTCATAGGAGTAAGAAATAGCTTTGTGGAAACCGAGAATTTAGAAGGAGCAGCCCCAGCAAGGAGAACTTGATTTAATAAATGAACAACCGCAGCACCAAAATAGATCAGACTGGCTCAAAGGTTCAAAACATTTCTTTGCCCTAAGGCAGTAATTTGTAAGTAAGGAAAACAAGCAAAACCAAATAAACTGGGATTAGAGTAGAAGAGAAACAATACCATCCGTGATGCCAGTAACAGAAAAGTCAGCAACAAAAGGAAGGGTGAGATAATAAAAAGAAGTGGAGGAGAAAGGAGATGAAGGCTCCCAGCTCATTACAGTTGCTGTTGCTGCACTGTCTCTGCTTGTCAAATTTACTGTGCACCACACGGCACCGGAGCACCCTGAGGCCCTATTGGTATTCTCAGTGCACACAACACACAACTGTGTGTCTTCTGAGTGTTTCTGTGGGGTCAGAAACAGGATGTCAGAAATGGGGAGGACAGCAGAGAAAACAGAGAGAGAGGAAGTGAGTAGCTTGAGAGTAGCTGTCCTCGCAGAAGGTGATTCTGGTTCCGTTGCTCACAAAGAAGAGAGGGATTGATCTTCCCAAAAACACTCCCCTGGTGTGTTTTTGTAAGTTTAAGACATGATAGGATTTTGTCAGCAGTGATGAGATCTTTCCAGAGAGACTGGTGATTAGTGTAACAAGATTGCTGTTCTTCAGAATTAGCTGTCAAAATTATAGAATTACATGGGAAAAATTAATAAGAATTATTGCTTTTACTTTCACAGATGCTAAATCCCTCAAGCAAGACAAATAAGAGCTCAATACATTATTGCTATTTATTCTCCAGTGTTAAAACCATGTGATTCAGAATCACAAGTGATTAAGGAAAATGCACATTAGTGAGGGGAAAAATGAAACAGAAGAGGTAAGAAGCAGGAGGAAAATCCAGTGAGGAGCAACTCCCTTATCTTAAGATAAGATTTTGGTTTAGGGCTTCCTGTCAATTCTCGAATGGTTCTGAGTTTTTAGTAACAATTAGTGAAATTGTTGGTGAGTTGCATGGTATGAAGGGACCACTGATAGGGTAGGATCCAGTCTGTGGTCACAGTTCAATATTCACAGTGACAAACACACGCATTCTTTTTGTTCTTTCATTCCTAATGCCTTATCAGCACTCTGCATGACTACATCACTTTTCTTGCCCATTCCAGAGTGATGTTTTCCATGGGATTTTTCCCTCTCTGGTAGATTTCAGTCAGATATCCATCATCACTGTAAGGGGCATCCCAGCTTTGAGAAAGAGTGCCTGAATGGATGTGGAATTGATTGCTCTTGGCAGTGCTGTAGCCACTTGTAAGTTCTAATTTCTCCCAGGCAGACCCAGAATCCGTGTGGTTGTGCCAGAGCAATTTGAAAGGAAGCACAGAAATGTGAGTTTGAGTTGGCCATCTGTCCTCGTGTCTGGAACATCAGAGAGGGAGGTGGTGGCGTGGCTGAGGCCAGGAGCTGAGCCTTTGTTGTTTGTCTGGAAGGCAGGGCAGCAGGAGCTGACACAGCCCTCTGGTAGTAGAGGTCCTTGGAGTTTTTCAAGGTTGTGGAACATCAGAGGGGAAGAATGCCAGCTAATACCTACATCCTTGATTTCTCACTCATTCATTTACATATCCTGGCAAGAGCATGTGTTTGTGGATGTGTGTTGGGGTGTGTGGGTGGGTAGATATATCCAGTCCTGAAATCACTTTGTTAGAAGTAGTTGCCTTCTCACTTCAGGGAAGGATATAACACAGTGTTAACAGTTCAGAGAAGTGAAGATAGTGCAGTTTTGTAGTTTTGTTGTAGTTTTATTTGTTTATTTCAGGGTTTGGCTTGGGGGGGGGGGTGTTGTGTTGGGGGGGGGTTACTTTTTAGGGCTAGTAACTTTCTGTGAATCCACTGTAAATATTAAAAAAAACCCAAATTTTGGCTGCCTATTTCAGAGCTTTGGTGCTCACACCAAGTTCTTAGAGGCAATTAGGAGTTTGATGGATGAGCCCCTCCATTTGTTACATTTACTACAAGCAAACCAGTGCTAATCTCATAGCCCATTTAAGTACAAAGCACAGTGTGCATATTTTGGATGTAATCCTTACACAACCCTCCTAGTTTGGGAAGTATTGATAAAATTCTAGGACATCCCCACCTACCAATAGGTGGCTCTGACTGCCAGAATAGAGGTTTTGGCTCCCTTTTATCTTAGATCACAGAGAATTTCATCCTGGTAATGTTGATGTATGGATCCACTAAATGGTACTTTTTTTAGTGAATGGGAGTGTCTTAAATTCTTCCTCATATCTCTGAATTACAGTCATTTAGCGGGGGAAAATGTGATACCTGTTTTTGTGATGGAAGAGTGTAAGAAGGGGGAGGATAGGGGGCCACCACATTTGAACTGAGAGCATTTTTCATTTTTGTCTATATACAGTAGAAATATATGGAAATAAAATAAATGATGAGAGCAAATTCTGCATTCTGTACTTGTGGTGAGCAGGAGACCATCCTGGCCTTTTGGGAAGCAAACTTTGGGAAATGCAAAGTGCAGATCACAGCAGTTGTTCCCAGTGTGCTGTTTGGTATGCAGCGAATCCAGCGAGCAGGGCCCTCAGCAGCAATCTTTGGAATCTATTACATTTGTTCCACAAAGTCACTCTAAACCCATTTAATCTCCTTCATCAGTGCTGCTGACATCCACAACTTATGCACTGAGGAGACGACTGGAGAAGGAGATTTATAAGGCAGCCTCTCCATTGATTCTGAGGCGGCCAGTTTGCACACTTTGGGAAGGGCAATGTTTCATTTTACTTTATCTTTTCCTTTACCACCTTCTATCTTCCCCCATACTGGCTGACGGTGTTAATACTGACCCAGCAATACTTTCAGGTCTATGAACTAACCAGAAATGAAGTGGTCATTATCAATACCACCTTCCCAGGGATTACCTTGCACAGCAACACAGTCCCCCTTCTCCATGTGGAACACGAAAAGGCTGGGAGCAGAAAAATGGTGGGGGACTGCGGCTTTTGTGTTTATTCAAAGGCTTTTTTGAATCAGGCATTTAATAGCAGATTGGTCTTTTTTCAAAGTCCTTTTGAGGGCACAGAGGGCGCAGGAGCTGTGGCAGAAATCCTGAATGCAGCAGAAGGAGCAGCTTGTTTCACACACTAGTGCTGGCATTAGTAAATGGGTATTGGCAGAGTGACTGAGTGAGGGACTCTGGACTGGGAAGTAAATCAGCAGCTTGCTTTTTCTGTGCTTTATTTTCTTTCTTAAACGGCCAGTGCTAAGGAAAGGAAGGTAGAGAACATGGTAAACTTGCTGTGGAATTTTGGAAAGCTTTCAGTATTGATCTGACACACCGAAGTTAAGGAAGCCTCTACCTGAATCAAAGAGGGAAGAATTAAGCCAATGTTTTGTGCTTTAAGAAAGTTCTGTCTCTGGAGAATAGGCTTTGGCCGAGTAAGCAAGACTCCAAGGCAGTTAAATTCCCAGGAGCAACGGCGATTTGTCCCCGTATTAAGGTGTGAGCTGAATTTGCAGGAAAGATCATTATCGTATCGCATTACAAATCCGCTGCCGAAGCAGCATCAAAGGTCTGCCCGCCCCTGGCATTCCTGGGAGACGGCTCAGCCTCACTGCTTCACCCGTGCTTCCTCAGGGAATGGCTTGTGCTCTGGAGGCAGCTGGAAGCTGTAGTGACACTGCTGAAGAACTACATATCTTTTCCCTCAAGACTTTTCACAGTTCAGAGGTCAAATGTACAGAAAACCAAGTGTCTAAAAATGCTATTGGAAGGCTAAGCAAAATTAACCCAGAGCATAAGGGGCCTTGGAAGGAATTTTCTAGAGAGAAACAAAATTGTGCTGAGCTCTAACTACTGATTAAGTACTGATAATGTAATAGTTCTAGCTTATTCTCATTCTCTTAGACTCATTCTCTTAATTATATCTTTTTGTGAAAAGCAGTATTTCATCAGTTAAAAATCATTATAAATTAGAAGTTTATAAATCATTATGAGTTAGAAGTTGTTCTAAACCTGTATTTTATTTCCAAGGTAAGTGATGTTTAGGCTTCTTCAGCTGATACTGCATGCTAATCTGGAGAGTAAGGAGTTCAGTAGATAGATCCTGTTAAATTAATCAGTAATTCCCAATTGGCTTTTCTTACTAACCTCCTGACTTCTAACATGCATCCTTCACAATTCAGAAACAGAAATGCCTCTGAAAGATCTGGGAGAGGTCAAATAGTATCTCAGTCATGGGCTTTGTGGACCTATAATTAAATACACTTCTGAAACATTGCATAATGTGCAAAACCATGCCTGGTTGCTGTTCTGTGGAATTCCTTCTCAACAGAGCTATTACTATCTTGAAGATTTCTGACTGTAACAAACGAAATACCATCTGCTAAAAGAATCATGGCAATACTGTCATCTTCAGTACATCCCTTCTGCTTATTGTGGGCAAAATAGAGGGAAAACTCAGAGAAAACAAGAAGACAAGAACCAGTGTCATCCTTGTTTTATTGCTTATATTATGGCCACAGTGGAGCCTCCATGTAGGTTTGGGAACCCACTGTGTGAACTTGGTGTTGCTGGGCTGAGGTGAATTTGTAGCAGAGAGAAGTTATGTGACCTCATCGAGGCAATCAGGGTTGTGATAGTGGCATTTCTGCTTTTCCAATAGTCACTTTATTTTTATCCTATGGAAGAGATGGAGAGAGGGAGGAGAAATGCGGAAGGGGATGAATGACAGCTGAGAATTTGTGAAAAAAGGAAGGATGGGAAAGTGGGTTACTGTCACAGCAGAGCTGATGCTGTGAGGAAAGGAGCCAGAGAGAAACCAAGTACTGCCACAGGAATGGTGTTAAAGAGTTAGAAGGAGATGAAGCAACAGTGTCAGCTCTGCCAGCGAGCTCTGGGGTAGTACCTGCCATGCTGACCCTGGGGATTGATACCGTTCTGAGATCCTGGAAACAAATACCAGCAGAGAAAAGGAAGTTACAGGCAGCTGAGGAAATGCACAAGAACACCGATTATAAAGATGAACCCTGAGCTCCCTGAGAGCAGTGAACATCTGGTAGATGCTTTGTTAGCTCTGGAGCTGCTGTGTTATTTCTTTAGCACTGTTTCCATTTAGGCCAGTCCTCTTCTGTTTGCCCGAAGTCATCAAGCAAAGAAGGCAGGCTGAGGGGAACAGTTTCTTCAGAGGAGTGTTCTCTCCAGTGCAATGAAATCTGAAGGCTCGTGCAGGTCCCAGCTGATGTCTGTTAGTTTTGTTTATGCTGTTGTTCCAGAAAGTAAACTAAAAAAATTGTCTTCTGTTGACTGACTTCTCATCTGTGGAACAGCACACTCAGTAAATTACTTCCATCCCAGAAGTTTCTTTTAATGAAAAGTAGGGTAGATACATGAAATATAGCTTTCATTTTTCAGAGTCCTCTAAAATTAATAGTTTTAAGGCAGAAATGAACACCATACCCTTCAGCACCATCACTATACTGAAGATGCTGAGAGTCAGCTTTCTCTTTTCCTGCTCAAAGAACAAGTGCATTGACTACATCCTCAGGTTTCCCAAGAAGCAGCTGAATCTTACACTTTCTCCAGTTAAAGAATCTCCTGAGGTGTGTGCATGGTGGAGCCAGAGAGATGTGGGTTTTTTGTACATGCTCTGATGGTCTTCCTCAAAGAGAAGTGGATTTTATTCGCTAATGTTTGCATTTCTGGTTGATAGCTTTAAAAACTACTTGAGAGATTTGTAATCAAATCAAACGGATGTTTACATAGAGAAAGGAGACTTAAGTCCAGAGAAACACTGGCTCATATCCTTTTGTACTGCTCAAGAAGTTCAATCTTGGCCAAAAATGAAAAAACCTTTGCAGTAGAATGTCTTCTGTTTGGCTTGACTTGTGTCAGCAAAAAATAAAAATTAAATAAGCCAAGAGAGATACAACTATGAATAAAAACATTACAAGGCATGCAAGATAAAAGTATTTAAACTGTTATTTTGTACATGCATATATGAGTGTAATCACTTCACCTGGTTTAATCATTCCCTTTTTGCTGCCAGGGAAAATAAGTTTGTAGTGTACAATAGGTCAAGAATCTGGTAGGGAACAGAATGTGCAGTTCATAAATCTGTGCAAACACACGGGGAGCACAGCTACAGCTGTAAAATGCAATAGTGGATCCAACCTTTCCTTGAAGATGATATGTTAATAAATTGGGATTTCTTTCAGAGGATGGGCCATTAGATTGGACTGCATTCATTCCTGTGTGTTTCCACCTGTATGGGAAAAAAGACCATATTCAACCAGCTGGCACATTTTATTGGCAGGCTGCTGTTCTAGTCTGCTCTGGTGGTGGAATGACACTGCTCAGTCATAGAACAATAAACAATGGTTTAATAACACACAGGGATTAAGTTGGCAGAGTCAAACCCTCAAAAGTTGAAGTACAGAATCACAGTTTTGAACTTCTGAACTTAGTCTGGCACTTCTGTTTGTATAATTGGCCAAAGCCTTATTTCTATCTCCCTACACCAGTAGATGGACATTTTCTTTTCACGGCCCTTCTTTTAGGAAGCCCAAAGGGTAGACACCTGCCAGTGACTGAGAGGTAATTCAGTAACTTTTTTAGTGTCCGGTGTCAGGCACACGGTTCTATTTACTAGGCAGCATCCTAATATCACACTTGATTACAGATTTATTGCTGGTCTCATGGGCTTTTCATGGAGTTCATTATCGGAGCATCTGAGTGTTTCACAAATGTTAACGGGTTTATCTTCACAACTCACAATGAGTGGTGGTATTATTACAGGTTCCTCTGAGAATTTTCTTGCCAGTCTAATTATTTTCCACTGAGTGTTTGCAAATGGCAGCTTCAGACGGTGCACTTCAGTAAAAATTGGGCAGATATTTCTTGGATGTCAAAAAGCATCCATAATTCCTGAATCTTTGCCAGTAATCTGGCAGTAATCAATAATCCAGTGCACACTTCAAAATTCTGAATGCGAGACAGATCATTAGCTAAGCACTTATAAGTTTATTTGCTTGTTTTTAATTGTTAAACTTACGTATTTTCTCTGGCTTTGTCTTTGGAAAAAGCTGAGCCTTTGATTTTTTTAAACTTCCTAAACCAGTTTTTCCTGTGGCCTGTTGCCCAAGCTGTTCAAAGCGTGCAAAATCTTAAGCAATTGATAATGGAATTTAAAAAAAAAATCCATGCCAGAAAAAACCAACCATAAATTATACTGCTTATAAACATCATGCAGCTCGGTAGCTTCAATTTGTTATAACCCAATTATTAAATCATGATGTTTTAATATGATGCAAAGTATATAGAAATGCTATTAGGACACAATATATAAATTCTGATAAACATTTCTAATTGCCCAGTGTTAATTCAGATTTTAATTAGTTGAAGAGCTTCTCCAGAGTGTTGGGAGCCCAGTCTGTATCCACGAGCTCTCCTGTTGCTCTCATCAGACATTCTGACATCTGGTCTCCAAAGGCCACTTCCTTTCTCTCTCTACTGCCAGTAGGTCACCTCCTTGCAGCAATATGGAAAGTGAAAAGTAGCAAAGACAGAAGAGGAAAGAAAAGTAGCCAAGAAACTTGAAAAGATCTGTTCAGATTCATGGAACTGACATAATTTGTCAACGGGCAACCCAAAAGTAACTGTCTTTAAGAACCACATTTTAACCCACATTTTAAAAAGCTCCACTCTGCACAACCAAGGGGTAATCTCTGCAAGAACAACTTAGTTCTTCATGCATAATTTGCTGCTTTATTTCCATGCTGATGATTTATTTCCTTTCTCCTTTGGACTAGAGAACTTACTTTAAAAGTACAAGTTACTAGTATATTAAGTGCATGAGGAGCAGGGGCCAAATGTAAAGGATTTTAAAAGACCCGGTGGTAGTGGATTTTAGCACATATTCCACATCTATTTTTATGTGCCTTTACACTTAGTTACTGATGTGAAATGTAATTCCCCTCAGATGTCACCTTGGAGATGCTGAAATGGCTGTGAAAATCCCCAGGCACCAGTTAGCAGAATTAATGTGTGTAAAAGATAACATATCATGACATGACATGATGGCAGTCAGCTGGCCTCAGCTTTTTGTGTTGGAAAGCTCTCTGCAGATCCTTCTCTTCTGAACATGTTCTGTTTTATCTTTGCTTAAGTGAGTTTTGCTTTTACAAACTACTACACTTATGAGTTTGATATTTTAGGAAAGCTTCTGAAAATAAAAATATTGTATCTCCTCTACATATATGGCCTTTGGGAATGCTGATGACCTCTGGGGGCAGAGCTTAAGTGTCATTTTTATGTGAGCATGCAACAGTTTTATGGGATCTTAATTGGGTACAGAGAGCTGAAGATGTTTGATGGATAGATAAGAGTTAAAGAAAAGATGGTTGCACTTCTTAATACTTGTTACATCTAATTTTTAGTACTTACAGGTATCGTGTTACATGCTTAAAATATCATCACGGTGGCAACTTTTTCCTGATTTACAAATTCTTACAGATGAAAAATTTTTATGGAAGGAGAAGATGCAAAAGGTCCATCTGCTTAAAGGAGAGAGGAGATGATTTAGTGGTGGTGTTCCCACCCATCATTGTCCCACTTAGTGCGATTAAATTGGGTTCAGGAAGGGTCTGTGGGTTGAGCTGAACATGGCAAAGATAAAAATCTGTTCATGTTTCTGCAGGGATGTATGATAAATTTAAACCTGACTTAGAGTTGCTGAATAGCTGAAAGGGAAGGAAATGTGGTTAAAAGAAAAATGAAGTTTGATTCTTAAGTATTTGTATGTTTTGGCCTTGTGTTCCTCATTTGAGGGAAAGGAATATATGGGAGTCACGGTGATGGGTAAGTGGTAACATAGTGCAGACTGACGCAGAGGAACAGATCTTCTGCTCCTGGAGTTAAGAGCTTGTTCCCTCACATTAGCATGACTTTGTCCAGAACATTCAGGAATATTCGATGTTTAACTTCTTTGGCTGTTTATATAAAAAATCAGACAGTACTCCCTCATTTCACTGCAAGGAGGTGGCAGATAAGGATACCAGTGAGGCAGCCCCAGGAATACACCAGAAACTAAGTGGCTTTTGTGCCTGTGACCCCTCCTGCTCTAGTCAGAGTAGACATATCCAGTGCTCTCTGAATGGGCTTTATAGCCTGGTTGTAGGTCCATGGGCATGTGTGTGTTGGACAACTATTGATATATAAAATAGTCAGAAATGGCAGAAAAGGGTCTTGAAAAACCTAACATAAGTTTGAATGCAAGTTATTGAGCAATTATAGCACTGCAGTCTAGTTTTGTAAAACTGTGGATATTTTAACCCTTACTGCAATTACAAAAACTATGGTAATTAGCTCACTCAGAGTTTCAGGCTACTGTTACTTTACCAGAGTAGTAATGTCATGGATCAGGACCAGGAGTTATATTTATTGTGGGAAATGAGAAGAAAATCCATAGTTGTGAAGTCTCTTGAAGTGCAGGGCAGTACAGTGACTTCTTCAGTGGCAATAAAATCTGATGTACAGATGCTGTTACTAATTGGGCATCCTGCTTATTGAGTTCTCATCAAGCTGTGACACAAAGGAAGTTCTATAAACCTCTGCTGTTCCTGGGTTCTGTTGTGAGGTTCATGCAACACCCTTCCCTTGCAATATCTTAAATTGCTTAATTTTTCCTTTGACTTTGTTACCAGCCCCTGTCAAATGAACGAGGTAGAAGATCTCAGGTTTTGGGACAAGACTGCTCGAGATGATGCAAACCTTCATGAGCTCTTTTCCTTGATCAGATATTTCATTCTTTTGAACATATTTGTGTGAGAATCTGACAAGTTTAATTCCTGCTACAAAACCAAAACCAAATTCAGTATTTTTATTGAATCTCATTCACATTTAAATAATGCTTGTGCCAGAGTAAGATTCAAATTACAAGTTAATTAAAACATGTAATAAAAAAGATACTTAGATGACTCTTAAGTTGTGATCTTGACAACTTTCTATAAGCAACTGAAGCACACCAATATCTAAAGGCTCTCAGTGAGACACTGTGATCTCAGTGATATCCAAAATGTTGCTTCTTTTTATGACACCCTGATGCTTTCCACATAAAACATTTTCTGCTTTAAGGGAGGAATAAGTAGTGAAGAGCAGAGCTCTAGATCTTGGTGAACAGATGCCCACCCTGCCAACTGAATATTTGATGATGCAGGTGGGCTAGGAGGGAGGAAAAAAGGACAAGGGGATTTGGAGGAATAGCTTATCTAGGAAATTGTCAGGAACGGGTATGGATTTTCTGAGATCCCTTCAAATCTTTAATCAATAGATGTCAATGCCATTTTATTCACAGGGAGAATTGTTTGAAAGTACCAGAAATTCCAGCTCTCTCCAACCGGCTGCCAACATGTCCAGCCCAACCCTTGACAGCTTTAGTAGTACAGTGAAAATTCACAGTCCAACATCTGTAGTCCACAGACATTTGGAAGCAAAGTGAAGTTGCTTGTGCTGAATATCAAATTAAGGGATATCACACAGAATACGTAACAGTTGTTCTGGAAAGAAATTTAGAGAATTTGTTTTAAATGGCAGGAAAAATGCATGAACACCCATTGGGGCTGGGTGGGGAGTATTATGGTTTCTGTCCATTTTCCAGATTTCCCAGAGATTCACTGTGCTGTGACAGGCCCTGGAGTCTGTCTGGACTGAGCAAGGTTTTTTTTTTTCTAGCAGTTCTTCACTTCAGAAATGAAACATTGAAATGATTTGGGGCTCTGCACTTAGG
This sequence comes from Manacus candei, assembly GCF_025592945.1. Lineage (NCBI taxonomy): Eukaryota > Metazoa > Chordata > Aves > Passeriformes > Pipridae > Manacus > Manacus candei. The sequence continues at coordinate 1,528,818 of NW_026138110.1, forward strand.
TATATATTCCACTTGTACTCTCAGTGACTTCCCTTTCCCTTTCTTCCCATTATTGTGCTACCTTTGAGTGGGCTGTAAGCACTTCCCATATAGTTTGCACTGTGCTTTAGAGGCCCAGGTTCTGACTGGTGCTGTTCAGAGCAAGTGCAGTTGGAAGTAAATTACTGCCAAATACCCAAACTGCTTTCACTTGCTGTAGTTTGCAGATCTCAGAGCTGAAACTTGAAATTTGGAATGAAGTTCCAATTATAGTAAGCCACACGGATTTTTCAGGTTCTTCACTGAAGTTGCTTTTGTATTACTAATGCCAGATACTTTAAAAGTAGTAATGTTGCAACCTCAGCTTTTGTGCAAGTCAATAAAATACTTTTTCCTTTTGTTTTGTTTGTAGGTTCATGGCAGTTTTCATCCCCTCCATCTAAGAACTGTTTACAAACATTTGTTATTAAACTTCGCAGCACCAGAGAAGGTAAGCAAGTTTCTCTGGTTTAATGGGTAATTCTCTTGTGACTGGAGCAGCTGATGTCCATATGGGTGTTGTGTTTCATCTCAGCTTTATTGCTTCTTTCTCAGTGTATCATTTAGTTCCGAGTCAGCACTCCACTGGCAGTTGTTTTGTCTAGAGCCATCAGCAGATCCCTGTACCACATTAGTCCTGAGATGCTGAAAAATACAGCCAGCTTTGGTAATCTTTAGCTTGGAATTTTTCCTGTAAGTGAATTAACTGTTTCAATGTTTGATTTCATCTGAGATTTCCAAAGCTTTGCTGATAGAAAAAGATAATAGCCAATTATTCCAACTAGTTTTAGCAACTTCATTAGTGCAGAACTCCTGCTAAGCAGGCCCCTGGTGCATTTCTCTCAAATGGCATATTTTAATATTGTTCCATTGTCACTGAATTGATTGCATAAATAGCCCATCCTGACATCTGTGTATGCAACCAGCAGTGTGAAAACATTCTTCTGTGCTCTATATTGAGCACTTTCTGCTTTAAAAATGTTATTTAAATTTTGGCAAGCCTTAATTTTATGCAAAATAAATCAACACCGCTTCATGTGTGTCACTATGATGAATAAAAGGTAAGTTTTAAGTTTTTGAGTTCTTCGAAGTTGAGCACCAAAGTTACTTTTCTCAGTTTTGGCACAAAGTCAATTTGGAAATGGTTTTGTGTATTTGTGATTTTGGTGTTTTGCTGAGAAAGGAAATAAAAAGTAGAGTATAAAATGGAGGAGTTCTTTTGAAAACATTCAGTATTTGTCAGTGGAAGAATTTTTGTGAACTAACTTGGTGAATATATGTTGTTTAATGGAAGGACCTTTATTACTAACTCACTTTGATTAAGCAAGGCCAACCTAAAAAGGTTGTTCCTAGTTCCCCTAGTGCAGTACTAGGAACTAGTGGCTGCAGCAGGAAAGCTTCTCCATTTCCCACAAATGTTCCCATTCTAGAGTCCTGTAGCCTAATTTTGATCTCTCTTTAATTGGGCATGATCTACCTCCTCCACTGTTACTGGATTCAACCTGTAGTCATACAGCCTTTCCATCTGTTTCATCATTTTCCAAAAATATTAAAAATCTTGGGGAATATTGCCAACTGCTAATCTGGTTATCTTTTCATACCTTACACAGTCATTTCTGCTCTTATTGGAAAATAGAGAAACTTAGCTCTTTCTTTAAATATAAAAGTAATAAAGAAATTATTGCAGTAAGAACCAGTTTATTTGGCATTTGAATCAGTTGAGTTTTATCTGCCCTCCATTCCAAATGGTATTTGTTAACTCAGTGACTCACTGATAATCCATTTTTCAAGCAAAACCTTGCTATAATTTCTTGATTTATTTCACATTTATGATCTCCTTGACCTTGTTTAAAAAAAAAAAAAAGGACAACTAGCAGATCCAAAAACCATCAGAATGGGAACAGTGCCAAAGAACTACTTTATAACCACAATCTTTTCTGACTGAAACTGTTGACATGAATGTATTTATGTGAATGTTTTGTTTTATCAAGGAGCATAAACTAGATTGTTATCTGAAGTAAATAATTTTCTGGCCACTTTCCTCCCATGGGATTTCAGTGATCTAAATCACAGAAATTCTTTCAGTGGCAGACCAGTAATAAATAATACTGCATGGAACATAATCTGAAGTGTAGAATATAGCAGAAGAAAGGGTAAGGTGACCTAGCAACTCCGGCATCTCTCATTTTTATGATTCCTTGGGGTGGGGAAAAAAAAGTCTTTTGAGCTGACTATGTTCATTGTAGCGAAATGACTATGAAAGATTCCCGTGGGACCCTTGCATAACTGACCATTAGGAAAAAAACTGGCACAGTCAGAAGAATACAGCAGATACATTTTCTGTTCTCCTTATTATTTTTGTCCCAAGTGTAGGACAGGGTTATATAATCACAGCCAGAATTTGTCTTGCATTATAATGCACTGATCAGCCGCTGAGGATCTTGCCAGGGTGAGAAGATGGCATTCAAATGAACTCCACCTTGGGGCAGATGGAAAAAACACTGTAAGCCTGGACAGAAAACAGCTGCAATAATGTTAAACTTTTTACAAATGTTGCAGACTACACAAAAATCTCAGCTTCATAACTGTGGCTCTGAAAGCATAAGATAGTCTAAAAGCTGGTTTGGGCTATGGCACTTCCTCATGTCACTGTTCACATGTACTGTAGTGGTTCTTTACTGTACTGCTGCATTAGACGTTAGGGAGTTTTAGCTTTAAAAAAAAAGTCTGTGTCAAATTCGAGATTATTGGTTGTGATGTTTCTCAAAAGTAGTACAGTGTTTCTCAGGGAATAAACGCTTATTGTTGGAAACCAATGTGGAGATTGTTTAATCCTGTGGTGTAATTCATGATGAGGCTCTGTCTAGGTGGAGTCAGTCTGTGGGATGTTTGGACAAAGTCATGGCCACACCAATGGGAGTGAAAACATCTGGAATTATGGTAATTGTGTGTGACACAAAAGCTTACAGAAATGAGAGGAAAGGCTTCCATTATTTGCAGTAAGTGCTGGAGCAAGAAGGTCCTTGGGCTGGTCTTTTGAAGGCCTGTGTGCTCTGGTTCCCTTGTCTCCCTCAGGATCCTCCCCAGATTTGTGGATAACTGAGTTGCTTTCCAGAAAGGCCTTTTATTGACAGTGATTTCCATAATTCATTTAAGAAGTCATTGAAGCTCAGCTTGAATGATGTGAAATATGTTGCAATGTGTGCCGTGGGGCAGTGTAGGAAACGGAACTGCAGCACAGGTTGCTGGAGTAGCTCCCAAAGCCACTAGACTAGTTAATGTATCATTTTTTATTATTTTTTTTGTACCTTGTTAACAGTTAATCTATATTATTATATAGAGAGACTGGAGAAATAAATGACCTGCCAACTCTCTGCTGTATGTTTCCCCAAATCAACTCTGAAGTAACAATTTAAATGGGTGAAAATAATTTTTAAAAGCATTTTTAAAGATATGTCATTATTTTATTTTCTATCACGGTGCATAGAATGCCATATCTCGAACTGTTAGAGTTCAGTTACTGATCCAACCACAGCAAGTCATTCCACAACTGACTGAAACTGAGATAATTTCTCCTGATGGACATGTACATACAAACACAGTGTGTGCCTACAGGTTGATGATATGCATGGCAGAGGTTTTCTATAACTGTTTAAAAAGCACTGTATCTAAATTACCAAAGACTCCTGAACAAGCAGGTTTCCTGTTTGTTTAAAAAACCAAAATAGGCTAAAATGAGAAGCATCTGTAGGGAATAATAAATATTCATTAACCTGGATGGTGGTGCAGTCAAACCTATTGATTTCTGTTTTAAGGGCTGCATTCAGTACCTGTCTGTCTGCCTGTGACACCGAGATCTGCTGCTGTTTGCCTGGGGATGCCCCGTGCTTTGTATCTGCCAGGCACAGCGGGGCCGTGACATCAGACGTTTTCAAAACAAAGAATTCAAGCCGTAAGTAAAACAAAATCGATGTCAAACTGGCATTTCCAGACTGCTTTGCTCTGTCTTCTCTCCTGCTCGGCATTCAGAGAGCCCGTACACCGCTCTGTGCAACAGCAGGTCCTGTTCAAGCCCAGGAAGTGACACAGGGTGTGATACTTGCAGCCAGCTGTGCTTCCCTGGGCTCTTAGAATAGGAAACTGGGTCCAAGCCTTGCTTTGTCCCTCTCTGCCTGCACTGAGTTCATCTTCACATTTGGAAGGTTGCCTTTTCATCTTGCACCCTGGCAAGACACGCCACATGTAGCTGCAGCAGCCATGCTGCAGTCAGAGACTTGACAGAGAACACCCAACAGCCAAAACCAAATAGTAGGGACAGTTTTGTCTTTCAGGGAGTTCTCTCTGATCAAATTTGGTTATCCAGTTACTGCTCCTACTGCTCACGATTGAATCTCAGCTCTGTGCTATAGATGAAATCCTCTGACTTTTGAATGAGTTCACACAAAGTGCATTTGTGCACCTTCTAGAACATAACACTGAGGTATTCTTAACTGTCAGTAAGTATTTATGATTCAACTTTAAAAGTTTTCCTTTTTTCTTTAAAAGAATTAATCTATTTATATGCTTGGAATTACTTACATACAGTCCTAGGTTTGAATGCATTAATATCCGGTTCAAAGTGTTGGGAGTTAAAATTGAAAAGTGGAGTTAAAAAAAAAATAGAAAGGTTAAATATAGGTTTGTTTTAAATGTTAAAATGTTGTGTTTCCAAAATATATGCCTTGGCTTTAAATTGCTGAAATGCTGAAAACTAATGTGTTCATAAACTTCAGTGATATGTAATTAACACTCTTGTCTCTTATTGCTAACCTTCTTTATTAATTTTGCTACTTTTAACATCAGTACCTCCCATTCATATTCAGAAACTGAGTTCATTGGACACAAGGCTCATTTGTAGGATTAATTTTTCAGGCTTTTGTTATTGTAGTGACATATATATCTTCAGGCTATTGCACAAAGAATGTTGTTTCCCTGTACAATATTTAGGCACATGTAACACGAAAGCTAAATCATACTTACATGTCATCAAACCCACCATAATTTAGCATGAGAATAACTGGTAATAAGTGCTCACTGGGTACAGTGATGGATGGACAGGTTATGAGCAAACATACACACCATGCTCTGTTTTCAAGAAGTATATTGTTTTCCTGTCCTCTTTTTCTATTACGTTGCTAGGCTAACAATAAAAAATTGGTATTTGAGTTATTAAAATATGGTGGTGTAAGAAGATGTATCAATTAATGTCGAGTTCAGCTGAGAAATGTGATGATTAAATGGTCAGCAGAAGGTGAGGATTATGAAAAGCAGTAAAGAGCACAATGGGAGCCACATCCAATAGCAGCTTTCTGGCACAGGAATGAGTTTGAACATATTGCTGAGGTTTCCAAGTACAATTTAGTTTGACCTTTAATTAAGTGCTGATCTCTATAAGGTAACTCAATTACCTTATCCCTGGGGTGGTCACTTAAGGTAGGTGGCGTTGTTTGTGTGAGGTATTTGTACCACAGAGGCTTAAGAAAAGTATGCAGACAATAACTCTCTCCTCCTTTCTTTTCATCAGCTGCCAAGCCATGACTTTCCTGAAGTAGTCGTGCTGCTTTTGTGCTGATACCAAGCAGTGTGTGCATTTTACTCCTCCAGAAATGTCTCATTGTGCTTTTGTTGCATCCAAGTCAATTAGAGCTAATAGTAAATGATTATGTGGAACATCTCGGGAGCTGAAAGACAGCACATCCTGTCCATATTCTGTGTGTCCATTTACCATTCTCTTGTTTGTATTCCACTCTTTTATGTAATTACTTCATCCTTTTAATGTCACTCATTTCCAAAACACTCAGATATTGAATCCCTCTTGCTGTGTTTGTCAGTCAGTTCCACTGACTGGTTTTCTGCTGTACACATAGAAGTTTCTCCTCAGGTCCCTTAGTGAATAGTCTTTTGTGTATCCAGTCTATAATGTCTTGTTTCAGGACAAGCCCTTCTTAGCAAGAAGACTGCCTAGGACATGTAAGTTTGTGTGTATTTACTAAGCAACCTTTCACAGCTCTGGTGGAGTTTGAAATACAACACTGAAGGTTTTTAGGCATTTCACCTGGTGCATTTGAGGGTGGGGTATGGTCAGGTTGGAGCAGCACTGGAGGAAACTAAAGTTTGAAGGAGACTTTGAGTGGAAAAGGAGGAGAGTTTTCAGTTTTCCCTCTGACAGATGAGGCAGGAGAAAGCTATGTAAGAAATGTTTGTGCTTAGGTGGAAAGGATCTACAAACTGAAGCCAGTCTCGTGCAGCAGAGCTTTGTCAGGGGGCTAGTGAAAAATTAAGACTGAGAGGAGATGAAATGAGACTTAAGAGTTTGGAGGAGGAGCAGTATGTGGCCTGGACTTCAGTTTCAGTCATTTGAAGCATAGCTTTGGATACTGGATACCACAGACTCTGTCTTAACTCAGGCTGTTGAACTGACAAAAGACACTCAGCCTGGGTTAGATCCAAGCTGACTAACACCTTCCCAAACAATTTCCAGGCATGGTTTGGGCAGGCCTCAGTATGCTTTTCAAAGCTAGCACGAGATAATAAATTGGAAGGATTTATTCCTTAGGCTGTCACATGTTTATATTTTTGTGCTGTTTTCCTCTTGTATCAGAGAGCAAAAGGAGCAATCTTGCCTCCACCTGCACTGTGTTCTGTGTGTTGTATGTGTATGTGAATAAATTATGTAGAAATGTAAGAGAGACATGGAAAGCATCCCTTGTAGTGTCAAGATGATGAGAGTCACCAATCTGAGTCAGGATAACAGAGGAAAAAGGGTTTTCAGGTAGACAAAACCTGTTTTGCTGAGCTTTTCACCAAGTTACTTCCACACAAAGAAACCTTTGCCAACCACTGCCTTGGCCACAGGGAACTCAGTGAAGGGCTCAGATAGTGGGGGAAAAAAATTGGGTGGTGTGTGTTGTTGATCACTGCTTGGTTGTGGGATTTTGTGTGGACTTGGCAAGTGCTGAACCAGGACCAGGTCAGAAAGGAAGCCCAGATCTCCTGCAAGGACTGCTCCCCAACGTCAGGGAAAGGATATGCTAAACAGAAAGCCACCTTTTGAATTGGCAAATCTGGATGTTTTAATTTTCTTGCATATCCTGTAGGAAACTGTCTCTGTTCCACCCAACAAACACCAAATTCTTTCCATAAAATAAAAACAAAAAGAGAGCTTTCTCCTGAAAAAGTACTGGGAAGCATCTGCTTTCAGTTAGACACAAAATTTTGCTTGGAAACATCCTGCTGGAGACGAACACCAAACTCATTTAATAAATCAGTGCCAAAAACAATCTGAGGAGATCTCGGTCGATAATTGGTTTGACAGGGTTTCTCCTCCAGAATATCTGAGGAGCATTAGGGGCTGTGGAGCCCTTTGCAGCCCTGATCCAGCACTGCAGAGCTAGGCATGCCTGAGTGTCACCTGCATACTGATGAGCCTGGCTGGGGCTCTCCCTGGGCACCACAGGTAATCAACATTCCGTGGGCTGTGCAATGCTCCTGGACTTGGGCAGCCTCCCTTTCCATATTCTGCATGTGGAAATCTGCATTTCTCCCTTGTTTCAGCTGCTTTCAGGAAGCAATAACCAAAGTTCTCTTGATCCAAGTGTATTTTTTTAACTAGAGAAAATGAACCAACATGCTTGAAAGCAACACATATGGCCTTAGTGGTCTGTAAAACTCTTTTCGTTTTTCAAACTTGCATATTCAAAGTATTTAACTGGTGTGCTGTAATCTGAAAAGTCAGTTAATTGGGATGGAAATACTTTGGGGAGGGTTTTTTCCCCTTTTATGTTATGGTTTTCCCCCTCAGGAAAACTTGTCAGCCAGGGTAGCACAGTAGAAAAGCCTAGAGAAAAACCTCTTGGCTATTACTCCTCAACAGCAATACCAGTAGGGGCACTGCTTTATGCAGCACTTCTGAATTTCCACATTTTCATCTGAATAAGTTCATGGTACAAAGACAATAAATTGAAAGATTTTAGTGATTTTGAAATAGGACAGTCTTTTGAATAGTGATGGGGATGAACAGGAGCCCTGACTGTGGAATTCTATTGAGAAAATACCTTGAAATATCCATGATCTGGAGTTATCTGACAAAATAAATCTTCTAAATACTGAAGGAAACCTCTTTTTAGCTTCTACTGGAGGTTTTTGAAGGCAGAAAAGTAAGAAGAGAAAAATGCTCTACTGATTCTTTTCCTCAAAATGTGAAAGAAAGTAAATTTGATTAGGGGGATTTATTTCACTTATGTCACACAATCCTCTTCACTAAATATCTTCCCTTACATTTTGTGCAATTAGCCAGCTCAGTTTCCTCAAATAAATGCCACGTTAAGAACAACATGTTCATTAGAGCTAATATATCCTGGTTAAGGAAGTGGGTTTAGGTTTTTTTTTTCATCAGCAGCATACTCTTTAGTGTCACTGGTAGCAGTTAACATTTTAAAAGGCAGTTGAGATTTTAGCTGGAAGGTTATGTTCAGTGAAGGAGAACTGGAAAACCCTTTGTGAACTGGGGCTGTGCTGCTCTGTGGGAAATGAAGATGTGTCCGTGAGGTGGTGGCACAGGAGAAGATTCGTGCTGGCCAGACAGTGGCCAGTGTTGTGGTGAGCCCAGTGCTGGGGAGTTGTGTAGCTGAGAGCATTTACCCCTTTATCTCTGTGTTGTTGTGCAGTGTAATTCCCTGCTTCGTTGAAAGTAGCACGGATAAAAAAATGTTTGTTTTGCTTTACATCAGCCTTGGCTCATCTTGCAAATCAACCGCTGATTTGACAATTTCTTTTGAGCTTGATTGTGTAGCGCATTCATTTTTCATGGCACAATCCCTGGCTGAAAGGGCTTCTGATGACACATTGGAAAGCTACAGAAAATATGAGTTCTGGTGCCATTTTCTCAGCAAGACTCACTCACAGTAGCAGAACACTTGCGCACATAGTTCTTCCAGACACATCATCTTCTGTAAAACTGAATGTTGGGTTGTATTTATAGAACTGCTCTTAAGCTAGAAAATTACAATCATCTACTTTTCAAATGTGTGTGGGTAGAGGCTGCAGATCCAAACAGAAGCTTCGCTTCTGTAGAGAGAAAATCAATGCCATGTTGAAATTTCCAGCCAGCCTACCCCCCAGGGATTAAAATTCTGACAAACAAGCACCCTGAGTTTAGGAACTTAGCAAGTCTCACTTCAAATTATTTTGAAAGACTGTTTCAAATTTTACTATTCAGTTCCCAGAGGATAATAGCAATTTCAAAAATTCCCAGAGATATGAGTAAGGGCCTGAAGTAGTCACTGCAGTGGTTGGATTGCTAGAAGAGGTAGAGCGGTGAGGAACTGATAATAATACAGTTGGCCCTAGCTTTGTTTCTTGAAGACTGAGGGGAAAAAGGAAAGTTGATGCTGATAACCTGGGTGAGGAACTTTCCCAGAAAAGAAAATAACTTTTCAACAGACTGTTTGATGGGTATTGTTGTCCGTGAGTCATATCAAAGTACCAAGTACCTAAGCAGAAATAAATCAATAAAGACCTACTGATTCCTTTACCCTAGGTGTGGTCTCGCAGAACTGCTCAGCAGCTTCAGCAGAGATTTCTGCTTGTTTGTATCTGTTATTAAGAACATCAGAAGAGGAAAGGTTGCCGCAGTCATCGATGCAGAAGGCAAAGAAAAGCCTTTTCCCTCCAATTAATAATAGTCTTTTTGGTTGTGTCGCACTTTGAAACTGTGAGAGCTGAAAGAATTTTGACAGAATTCTAAAACAACAGGAACTATTTTCTATCCGTTTCCTCTTCTGCCATTACTGATCTGTTGCATTCTTGATCCTCACTTGCTGGCAAATACACAGTGTCAGCAATGACATTTGCAAGAGAGCATTTCTGTTAGAAAGGTGGTCGTTTGCATCCTGTTTGATACCTTTGCCTTATAGAGATGTTAATTAGCAAAGTTTGAATTAGACCTGAAAAACTTTCAAAATAGACTAAAATCAGATGGAAAACACGGTTAGTCATTATGGATCATGCAGTCATTCTGTTTTATCTGGCATACAGCTTATTAAAGTTGACAAAATCCTCATAAAACTGTTTGAGAAATGTCATCTGAACCTAGTTGTTAAAAAATATTGAGATTAAGTGTCATAAGTTACTCTTCTAAATCACAATAACGAGTTTCTTAGAACCCAAGGCAATATGTCAGATATAGCCAGGCTGTAGAGAGGAAAGTATTAGTTCTTTGTGGTTTATATAATGTGTGTTTCTGCGCAACGCAAAATTACATTAACCTTTCAGACTTACACGTTGCGTTGCGAATAGAGGTCTAATTATCTTCCCACTATCACCTCTAGGTTTATTTCAAAATTACTGATTTCCAAGTTTTCCCATCTCTTGAATTATCCTTAGTTTGGATTTTCATTCTCCAGGTATTAGCTTGCATGTGTTCCAGTCTGAATCTTATTTTCCTGAGGGAACTCTTACCTATTTTTTTTCTGCTTCCCTAATAACGTTTTCTTTAATCCACATTAGAATTTCAATTTCATTGAAACTTAATATTATAAATAGATTGATTTAAATATTATTGCTTCTTATTTCTAGTTACCCAGTGACAAAATTAATCATGACCAGGTATGTGGGCAGTGCAATACCATGTCCCATCTTGTTTCCCACCTGGTATTCAGCCATGGACCTAATTCATGGCCTTTGACCTGTTTTTAATCCAAACCCAGGCTAACAATTTTTTTATAATTAAAGTTCTTTACTTTGAATACATGAAAGCCTTCCCTTCAACAACCAATTCTGATTTTATATCAAAGCAAACCATGAAATCTCAAAGTAGTATAAATGTTAAAGCAAAAAATCTTGATTATACACTCTCTTTTCAAAACTTTTTACAACATTAAGACAGGATTCAGCTGCCCATGTGTAGGCATGGATTATGTCTGTATCTGAGCTTGTCATCTGCATTCCTTTTTTAGTAAATGAAGAAAAAAAACATTTTTAGGCTGTAGTTAATGGCATCCTAAAGAGAAGTCTCAGTTTGTGAAGCAGAATCACGCCATGTCTGAACAGAGTGCAGATACACACTTTAGAGACAGCTCGTGTTAAGAGGTGAATTCTGCCTTTAATACCACAGCTGTGCATTTCTTTATTAGATTAGGTTTCTAAGCTCTTGCATTAACTGCAGTAACACTTTCTATATGAATCTAAGGCATTGTGATTCCTTATTGTAAACTGTTAAAGATACTTCATTGTCCAGTTTGAAGTTTTCTAGTACAGGAAGCTGGTAGCAGTAATGCAGTTTTCCCATACATAAGGTGAGACACCGGATTGGTAATTTTTGGGTCGCATGGGGGTGTGTGTGGGTGGGTGTGTGTGTGTGGAGGGGAAGGGATGGGTCAAAGCTCACAGAGGTGAAATGGCGTCGTGTCCCTCATGGCAGCCCCTGGAGCCCACATAGGGAAACCCCGGAGCAGCTGCCAGTCACAAACAGCTGGGGAAAACTTCCCCATCCCACAGCTCCTGGAGCCCCTAACCCAGCCCAGCCTGGCAGGGACAGTGAGGGCACTGCCCACACTGGAACACCCCACAGCTCCTGGAGCCCCTCACCAGCCCAGCCTGGCAGGGACAGTGGGAACAGTGCCCCTCACCCTGCCCTGGAGCCCCAGAGTGACCAGAGGCTCCGAGGCCCTGCCTGGGGGAGGCCACAGGGCCCAGAGCAGGTCAGACCCAAGGCTGTGCTCCCCACACGGTCCGGGCCCTCCCATCCGACACCTGAGAGCTGCTCTGCCACAGGGATCTGACGGTAACTACAGAGTCTGTCTGCCTCTCTTTCTCCTCCTTCTCTCTTCTTGTTCCCTCTTCTTCTCTTTCTTTGCTCCTTTCTTGATGCTTTGGGTAGCTTAAAGCTGGGGGGATTGGATTTTGATTTCAGCGTTGTGGATTAATGTGTACTGGGTCTGTACTGTGGTGGAATGTTTTGTCTGGATTGTGTGGTGCCCTTTTGAACTTTTGCCAGGTTCCCTTTTTTTCCTCCTCTAAATTATCAGTACAGGTGCCTCTTGGGAACAAGTGTGTGGGTTATTCTCTTGGCACTATCTGAAGGTATTAAAGAACTCTCTATATATATTTAAAAAAGGAAAACTCCTGGCTGAGCCCCCTGAGCTTGTGTCTCCAGGGCTGGGATGTTACACTTGGTCACCTTCGGGGTTTTTTGAGCCTCTGCTCCTACGTCGTTGCAAAATATTTGTAAATATTTTGAAAATAATATTTGTAACAGAAAGCATTTTTATATAATGGTCCTGATTTGTACTGCGTCAGTAAGAAGGACCTTTGTCCTGCAGATTCATTTCATATGCTGCAACAGCTCCAGCTCTGGTAGCACGTTAGGAGTGTGAAAGCACTCTCAAGGGACTGGAAAGGTTGCTAAGAGCATTGATAGTGTTACCACTGTGAAAATTATCATCCTGCAAGTATCATAAGTTCATATTGGTGCCACAGTAGAGAAAGTTAGCTCTTTAGTTTTGTTACAAAAATCCCTTTCTTGTTCCCTTAACTCAGATTTGTAGAAGATTTGTCAGCTAGAGGAATTTCATATAACATCTATTAACACTGAAGCAGAGATGTAGGTTTTTCTGTGTGCATCAACGATAAAGGTTTACCAGAAACAATCAGAAGTTTTGCAACTGCATTTTCACAATTAAGTCTTAATTTTAATCTACCAAAGTTACTATACACAACAGGAGTTTTTCAGTGGCAGCAGATTCCGGATTTGATGTAAGTCACTTGGGGTCAAGTTCTGTGGCTTTTCATTAAGCCTTGTTAGCAAGTTGTTCCACTGGGGTTAAAAAGAAGTAACACGATTTTTAGAAGTGCTCTTTTTTGAAACATGTACACTCAGCAAACTGGAATCTTGTCCTAGAGGATTACTGTATTTAAATATCACTTATGCGTATCTAACTGCAAACAAAAAAGAGAATTATACCTTTTCATTGATTAGAAAGTCTATCCATGTATTTTGTGCACCATAAAAAAAATCACACAAGGAGTTGAAGACTTAGTCATCCCAGCTTCCCCTTCATTGATTTGCAAATAGATGGTAGATAAAGAGAATCAGAGAAACCTGTGGCTGATAAAGAGGGCTGTAGCAGATAACTGTAAGTATAAAAAAACCAAACAAACACTTAAGAGAAACAAAAAAATCTGGAAAATAATGTGGAATTTTCACTTTTCAATTGTCTAAAACTGATGAGGTCCTTCAGGCAATGTTGAAATATGATCTGTCTGTGCCTTGAGATGTGTTGAGGAGCTCCAGTGATATTGGTGGAATTTGCCTTTAGCACTGTCAGAGCCCATGACTTTGAGTGCATCAGAGGGGTAGGATCTGGACTGCAGTGAGGACAGGCACCAGTGGCTTTAAGGCTATGAAGTACAAAGAATCTTCTGCAGTACCCTCTTGTCGTGTCACATCCAGTTGCTTGTTCCAATGCAGGATGGTAGGTCAGAGCTGCAGGGAGCTAATCAGCCAGCTTGTCCTTGTAGGAGGTCCTGGAAGTGGAGGGAGACAAATGTGCAGCTGAGGCAGGCACGCAGGAGAGCCCAATACAAGGGGCAGCAAAGTCAGACTGCTTTTGTAGCCATATAACACTGTAAAAAGCCTTGCCCCGAGCCTGCCTGCTTGTAATTGCTCGAGAAATGGGAAACACATTGTGCTCTCTGCTTTCTCATTTCTAGCAGTGTGTTATCTGCTCGCTCTTCTGTGCATCCTGGAGGAGTAATTTTGGAACATGCTACGTTGAAACCAATAAAATGCGTACTTTTATTTTTATCTCTTTCCTTATGTTCATTGGAGTCATCACACTGGCCTTAGGTCTGGTGAATGCTGTTTGATGCCTTTTACTGGAAGAAAGACCTGTGCTGAAATTGCAAAGCATCCATTGTTTCTTTTTCCTCGTTCAGGATGGGCATATGTGTCGTGTTTTGATTGTGGTAAAGGGGTAGTGTGGCACTGGAACTGCTGGGCAGGGAAGCCTTTCTATGGTCAAAATACAAAACGAGGCCAAAGGATAAATGCCTGACTGCTGTAGACCAGTCCAAACAAGACACCAAATGTCTGCTTGCCTCAGGCTATGGATTGAGTATGTCTCCAAGCCCATTTATGCCTCACTTTTGCCAAAGGGAGCATTCCCAGCACTGTATTGTTTCTGTCTTCACACACACACACATGCAGTCCCCCCTCAATTACTGTGCACTTGCTCTGGGCACTTCCATTACATAAGCTTTGCCACTTAGCACACCCCTCTGGGAGACTGACAGCTCCCTAACCTGGCAGGAAGCTAAAATAATGTGTGTGTAAATAATTTTCCTGGGCCTTTTTTTCTGCAGGCTTAGCAAATTGAACCAACTCAGCGAGGAATCTGACAAACTCCAAAGCTGGTGCAAGGGGAAGGAGGTGGGATATATGGAGCAGGATGGGATCATATAGCACAGGGTAAAGGAGCAAAAGAGAAGGCGGCAGAATATCAGAGGAGGGAGGGGAATGGAAGTACGTCCTTGGTGGAAGCTGTTTTGCCAGCCTTTCAGAATGGTTTGGTTATTGAGCAGTACCTGTAGCTGTTGACAAAAGCTGTTGATGAGCCAAGGGCCATGACTGCTTTGAGGAATAAGAGGCACCTCTTCCTGTCATAGTGTATCTACCCTTGAGTTTTATATTTTTAGAAGTATGAATTTCTGAAGATAAATCCTCAGCCAAGTGCACTTGACTCCAGTGAGCTCAGACAAAGCTGACTTGTGATGTTTGATCCTTGGGTGAAACGATATGTTGTGGCTGAGCCCATTGCATTGTTCACTACTACTGAAAGGAGCACTTTTGTTCCCAATCCACAGGCCTACTCCTTTCCTTGTGCTGGCTCTGGTGGCTGTTGTACTCTGTTGAGGCACTTAGCTGGAATTGGAAAACCCAAATCCCAGCACTGCTCCCAGTGCTCTGTCAACTGTGGAACCAGTATCGAAGGGAGTATGTCAGTTAACAGCAGTCTGGTTCAGTTCTGGAGCACTGGGGCAGAATCACTTTAAAGACACAGCTGCTTCTATATTTTATTAGATATCTGAGAATTTAGTTTCATAAAACATTTTTGGTGATGTTGAGTTCTGGGGTAGAAATAATCTCATTTAGTATGTAAGTATTCTTGCACAGACAGCTTCTTTAATATCAAAGCTCTCTGTGCCTTTAACATGAAGGCTTCTGATCAGAAGATCTTAACTTAAAATGGTTCACTCGAGGTCTTTGTCGTATTTAGTAAGGATTAAATAAGATTTTTCCAGTTACATATGATAGAACTGCATAATGAGACCTAATGATACAGTCAACAGAAAGTAATTTAATTTCTGCTACATTATGCTGTACAATAAAGTTTAGAATTCACGGAGCTCCTATCAGTTTGATTTAAGCTCATTTCATTCTCTAAATGAAGCTTCTTACATATTGGAAGTGGAAACTGAGAACTGGGGTCTGTTGACTGTTTCCTAATGATTGTATAAAACCATTACTTGAGTCAGTTATTGTTATTACATTAATCAGGCTTGAATTCAAAAAGCGAAACAACCACCAAAAAACCTCCAAGAACACACAAACAAATCAAAACACTCCAGGGGGATTTAGGAGAATTACAGGACAACTGGATGTCTTGCTATAACTGTGATAAAAAGAGTCTTTCAACATATAGGCAAACCCTGCTGAACATGTCTTGCTTTGCCATCCAATTTATGATTTATTTATTTCATTATTTTTATTTGTTGTTCATGAAAGTTTCCTTCAACAAAAGAAATGAGTGAGTAGCTCCTGCTGGTGTAAAGACTTGTGGCTCTTGCTGCTTGACTACTCAGCCAGTGTGCTGCTCCTCTGCTGCAGTTTAGTTTTAACCATGGGATTTATTGTGTAAAATAATTTAGTGGGATTGAAAATGTATTTTTGAGTTAATATCTGGACAATGGGCAACATATACACTCTGCTCTCTTTTTAGGGACTGAGAAAGCACATTGAAAGGTCAGCTGCTGTGGGTAGAGAGATAGAATGTGTGATACTTGAAGGGTGGGCATTCAGATTAGTAGTACAAATATTTGTTTAATCTGTTTCTTTAAAACAATATTATAATTCTCTGTGAGCCCTATTGCAAATCTGGGAACTGCAGGTGGTGATACAGAATAATCAGTATCATTTTCTGGATAACTTATGCATCCTTGAGAGGGTAAATCATCCACTGTGTGGGGCTTTTTCACCTACTGATAATCAGACTTCCAAAAAATCGATATGTACTTGGTTGGAGAAAGAATGCAGGGTTTGCAGCAAAGCCCTGCAGGCTGTATTTCTTCCCGTAATGAAAGTATCAAAGGGGCAGTGCCATCTCTCTCAGTTCACTAATATTCTTTCTAGGTGTTGTAAACATTATGCTAGTGACAGTTATTCTGTGGAAAAAGGATTTGATAATGCTTTTATTTACCTCTCAGCCTTGAAAAATAATATTTCTGTCTAGAAAAGGGTCCTGTGCTGCGTGTACATGCGTGTGTGTCCACATACTTATGTGACTTGAAGCTGTATGTAGTCAGACTCCAAGTGCATTAATTTACACTTATCTTATAGAAGTGTGAAGTGGGTATCATCTTTTTCTGACAAAACCTCAGTTCATCTCAGTTTGTCATTCTTCCCTTGATAAAAACGCTACTGCTCTTCAGACCATCACAAAAAGCATTTTCTTAAACTCTTAAACAGCAGATAATCAGAGAAGTGAAGCTCCCACAGTCCAAGTGCCTCAGCCACATGTGTGAAAAGGTTCATTCACAAAGGCTTTAACTTTCAGGTGTTGGCTGCTGGAATGAGCCTCCAGGCACTGAGGAAGAGTTTGGTCTGATGATTTGAGCGGTCCCAGTTTCAAGAGGCTTTTCTTCATTATGTTTCAGAGTTCAGCATCTGCTAAAGCCTCTGTTATTAGAGATGGGCCCGAGAGTTCCAGTCCAGGCTGCCTTGCTGCTCTGAGATTAACAGGCAGAGGTGGCTGGGCTGGAATCTCTGTCTGCTTCCTGCTCTTGAAAGTCAGCTCAGATGGTGGAGAACAACTTGCTGCCCATTGACATGAAAGAATTCAGTCAGAACTCATACTAATAAATCAGATTTATGAGCAAGAGTTCCCTCTGTCAGCAGATACCCAGAGTGCTTTTCCAGCATCATCAGTTTTTGTCTCCCAGAAAGCTGCAGTAACTTGAGTCAAATGTGGTTCATGATCCCTGGTGCCAAAGGCCTGGGGTTCAGGAACTGTCCTCTGCCATGAGAAGTGACTTGGCTGTCTCTTGGCTCTGCACCTCCCCTGAGCAAAGGGCAGGGAGGAAGCACTGCAACAAGCTGAAAAAAATTGAGAATTAACTACTTTAAGTGGAGAAAATCAATCATTAGTGATCTACATTAAAAAAACCAGATTGGTACTGGACAAACATATTGTCATGCTCTTGCTCATCTTTTTTATTGTTTCAATCACTGTATAATTTTCTGTTAGGCCAGAAATAGATGAGGAGTTTAATGGTGTGGACAGTTGTGATTTCATGACAGTATAAGCCACTGTTCTTATTACCTTTAATGACTTTGTAAATTAAGTGATTAAATTGTTCAGTCGATTTAGGCTTGGTGTATAAATAGCCTATTTTAACCTGAAATTATAATTGAATGTATATAATGTGTCTTTCATGTCTTTCATATAAGAACTTAATGTTATTTGTTACCTGTTATTTTCCCAGTAAAATGAGAGTAATTAAGAAGTTATTAAATAGCTGAAACATGTTTTTTTATTCCATTTTACTTTTAATTCCTCACAGAATTCTATATTATCTGTTAAGGGAATTGCTCCCAAAACATTAGCATTTATCATACTGGCAACCCCCTTTTAATTGATTTTTCAAGTGGCTAATGACCAGCTTGTGTTTTTAGTGCTCTTAAAAATGCTAATGCCTGCATGTCAGGGAAGTAGCTAAAGAAGATGGACTTAGATGACAGAAATCCTGGAGTTTTCCAGTTTAAAGTGGTTTATCAGTGACAGTATTTAAATGGGGCTTTTTTACACACAGGAATTACTTTTTTTCTGAAAAGAAAACAGATAAAAATTTTATGTAGTTAAAAACACCACCATGAAATCTTGCATATGTAATGAAGAATAAAGAAAAATGTATCTATCTCCCTTTAAGTTAGATGAAACATTACTAATTATTTTAATTAACGAGTTAGTTACCCAATTCCAATTGGAAGGTGCTGTAGAAATACAAACTATTATCACTGGTTGTTTTGGTATAAAAGTACCAATTAATATTTCCTACATCCAGGGCTAATTACTTCAAACCTATATTTAATTAAAGGAAACAACCCTGCAATTTGTCAGTAGAGATTCTTTTCACTGCACACAATGGGAAATGTGCAGGTTCAGGCCAAAAATAGTGTTCTGTGCTTTAAGGTTTGTGGTATTTTTCATTTCACTTGTATGGTTTTAGTCACTCTGGTTGACCAGAGTTATAGTTCACCTAAATGACATAACATTCCCTCTTCTTCTTCCAGAGTGGGAATATAACCAAAAAAAGGGGGGAAAAAAGTTTCTTAGTTCCTTTTAGGATGTTTTTAGTGGTATTTCATCAGGAGGAAGCTCTAATGGGGAGTAAGGAGCTATTAAAACCTGAATTCATGACTCAATTTCCATGATTATGCTAAAGGAAATGAAATTGTCAACTGTAATTACCTTTAAATTTTGAACATAAGAATGATTTTGCATGAGCAGAACACTGGAATGTCTTTTCTTTATGTATAATTAATACAATTAGAAGAATGAGGGAGGCAGAGGTACGTGGACTTTAAGAGAGAATGAAAAATACAAAATGAGATGAGAGACTCCTGGAAAAAACATACTTATCTCAGGGCTGGTTTGGATGTTGTAAAGATGAGAGAATTTCTCACATGGCTTTAAGGGAAGGTCCATATCTGGGACACTGTTTCAGGAAAGTGTGAATCATCATCTCTAAAGGTTTGAAAGACTTGGGAATAGGAGCTTTTGGCCTCTAACACGCCTCTTATCCTTTCAAGAAGCTGAGAGAGACCTGGCCCATAGAAAACAGGGCCTATGGGTGAGGGTCAGGAAGGACTCTTTCTTCTCACAGAGGATTTATCATTCAAGAGTTGTCGAAATCTCAGTTATTCCTTAAACTCTGTGTAATAATGGCAGCCAAAACTCTGAGTAAAGGAATAAAGAGTAAATAGGTAATTGAAGATAAATTCCTTGCCTCAAGCTAGATCTTTCTGAAAGAATCTTATACTTTATTGTGAACTTTAGCTTTTCCTTGTGCCCCTCAACATCTCATTTACTGTTAGAGCTGCCTAATTGGGCAGCATGAGAACAGTTGCTTCTCTAGGCCAGCCACTTTTTCATATTTAAATCTTTTTTTCTTTGTGTTCCATTTTATCATTGCTTTTATGTGTGATTTTATATAGATTACAGTAATTACAGAGGAATACTGAACCAGATCTCCCGCAGGTTGGAGATACAAGGTCCTGAAAACATCTCCTTGTGATGTGTTTCTCAGCAGGATCCATTTCATCATTATGAAATTATTGCAGGAAACCAGAGCTTTTTGCCTGTAACTGCAGACAATAATGTGTGATGAACACTCTGATAAAAGAACAGCAGAGAGATAAGGCTGGTGAAGGAAAATCTGCAGCTGTGAAAAACAAAAGTTGTAGCCCAGTAAGCAGGAAAATATCTGGGAGCTTTCAGTATTCTGGTTAGAAGAATAACTTGCTCTGTGACAAATACAAGGAAAGAATCAGATTAAACCCAAGAACATCTGAGTGTTTGTGGTGCCAGAAGGTGCATGGGGGGATTTGAAAGATACTTCATCTTCATATCAGCAACTTTGCTTTATGTACTGAAAAATCACACCATTCTGGAAGCAGACAAAATAGGAAGGAGATGCAGGTGCTGTTTAGTTTGAGATATAAAAGCTATGGAAGGGACATTTAGATTGGTGGGAAAGGAAAACAAGCTTTTATCCAAGAAGATTTTTTTCCTTATCTAGTATTCAGACCTCCAGTCACATGTGAAGGGTTCATTTTGATTTCTCCATTAAAAACAAAAAGACAGACAGACAGACATGTTGTGATAGAACCAAGTAAGTGATATAGAGGAGTATTTGTGATCACTTCATGTGAATTTTCCTTGTGTAGAAGTTGGGACACTGCTGACCCAAAGTGCATTTCCACGCACGTTCTTGCCCTGAGCAAAGCCAGTTCAGAGCTCTGGAGAGGCAGCACAAGGCCCAAAGCTGCTGGGTTGAACTCCAAGGATGGGTTAGTAAATATTTTTTCTATTTATTTTTTCAACAGAAAATTACTGGTGATGGTAACTAATAAAACACCAAAGGTGTTAGTACTGGCTGCATTTTCCTTGAAAACTGAAGGCAGGATTTTTTTATTGAGATAGTTGATGTTTCAGGTCGTAATAGCCCGGTGTCAGAAGGGGTTTTTCTTCAAAATTCATGCTTCAGGTTTGCCTTTAATCTAATGTCAGTAGTGTGTTTTGAGTTGCTCTTTATCCATGTAATAGGCAAACATTTACTTGTTGCTTTTTTCCCTATAAAAAGCTGCAAACCTGAATCTGATTTAAAATCAGTCGTGATTTTTTTTAACACAACAAAAAGCGGATTTTTAAAATAACAAATGAACTTTCAGGAGTGTGCAGGTTTTTGGATGGTCAGAGAGGTGGGGTTTCCTTCTCCTGTCTAATAAGATGTGTGACCTGTTTCTTAACCTGCCATTGTAGACTTCACCTTTTGTAGGCACTTTACAGTTCACATCTCCAATGTGTCCATCAGTCTTTTGTCCATCCCTGCTACTGTATTTCAACATATATCTTTTGGGGTTTTTGATGTATGTTTTGGGTGAAGTCTGTATTTGTTAAAAGGTGACCTCTGGATTGGATTGTTTGGCTGACTTCAGTGCTAATAAGCTGAAGGATGAGGTGTCTAATGAATGCTGTGTATAGAAATAATGATAGATGACTTATTTGGAATTCTACAGACACAGCATGGCCAGGCATGAGGAGTCCCTGGAACTGCACCAGTCTTACAGTGGGAAGCTTTATTGATTACACAGAGACAGGGCACATTTTAATAATTTTTAGAACACTGTACTGCCTGAGGTACTAAAATCCATTAAAGGAGGATTATAAACTTTGTTTTAAACTGTATCCTAAATTGTTTCTTGATGTACAGTCAACAGCAGCTCTGTGAGATCAATCACAGTTACTAAGGCATATTAAAATCAACTTGTTTAATTTTAATTGCTCATATGCCTGACCCTCTGTGAGGCAGCTGTTCATAAAGCTAAATTGCTTTTCTCCCAGACAGGAGTTTCATTTCACTTCATGGTAGATTTTTGCCTTTTACACTTAACCAGCATTTTGCTTTCCTTTCCCCCTCCTTCTGTCTGGCCCACGATTCTCATTTCTCTCCAGATAATTTTCTCTCTGTTTTGCCTTCTATCCTCATTAGCAGGAGCTGCAGCCTTGCCAATGAGTCAACTTTAATAAAGTAGGTGGATGGTTTGAATTATGAGTTGATGTAAAGTTACAGACCCGGAGCTCTTTTTGGTAATCTCTGTTAACCTGTGATACGTGAGCAATTTTGTTTACAGGCTCCTGATCAGATCAGCAGAACTGCTGTACCGATGGATGTACCATGAGCAGATAGATTTATTTTAAACTTAAATTCGGTTTTCTGTTTAGCTGTATGCATTTCAGCTCTGTTTTTTTCCTTAGGGGAATTCTATAAAGCCATTTAGTAATTTCTTTCATTGGTGGTTTTGCATTTTCTGTCATCCTGTGTTTTGATGGGAAAAGATCCCTGTTCAGTTCGTACCAACTTATTTCCTTGATCCAGTATCTGAAGTTAATCATAGACTTTAGGAAATTAGTAACACCTGAGTCTTCATCTCACATAATGTATTAAACATGGCTGTTGTCCTAATCTTCTTTCAGTAGAATGGACTTATAAATACCTACTTGCTGCCCAGCGTGGACACAAGATGCTGCTCTATTCTGAAGAGCATTGGATGCTTTCCCATTTCCAGTCAATTTGAGGATTTTCTGTGTCCTTCAAGAGGCAATTTAAGCTTCCATTTCTGCTCAATACTGATAGTAAATGCAGGGAGATAAGAATAAAATTACTGATTTTCATTTATTGAAAGGCAGCACTTCTCTGAACAAGAGACGGGTGAGCAAAACCAGAACACTGGATCTTTTGGAGAAAACAGCAATGGTTTTATAACTGCAGGATTTGTATCTGGTATTACAGTAATGGTATGTTAAGGTAGTAAGTGGAAGCAATTAGGGTGATTTGGACATTTTATCTGTGATTCTTGCTTCAAAAGGAGTCAGGGGTATGGGAGAACATATGCACATCTTTGAAAATGGAACACGTGAAGAAACAGAATAAGTATTTGTTCCACAGTAGAATAAGAAAAAAATCTCAGTGGTATATGAAATAATGCATAATTATCAAGCACACAGCACCAAGTAATTCTGTATTTATAGATTTTACTAGAAGTTTTACCCTAGTGATAGCTTCAGACCCTGTAGATTTTAGAGCACTCTCTGGATTTTCCCATATTTTCATTCCTATTAAAAAATAAAGGTGGTGGTTTTTTTCATATGGATGATTCCCATAATTTAATGAGTTTAGTTCAGGTGTTACTTGTCTGTCTCTGCTTCATTTCTTATTTTTCATGTGCATTCTGTGCTACTACTTTTGCAGCAGACTTTAAAATACAAGTTCCTGTCTTCCAGCAGGTGTGGAGGCAGAGGGACAGCATGCATTGCTGGTGGTGGAAAGCTGGGTAAAGAGGGATCTCTTCACAACTCTCTTTTTATGTTTACTTGGACTTTGTTCTTAATTATCTGGAAGGGCAAAATTTTAAACTCCAGAGATCTGTTGAGGTGAAGTTTCTAAATAAGGCACGAATTCTCTTCTTTAAAAAGGACTGACACATCACGAGCATTGTTTAGTTAGATCTCTCTACAGAGCTGCCAACAAAGACATGATTTAACTGTTTTCCTCTGACTGGACCAAACTCCAGAAAAGATGGTTTGCTGTAAGAAGGGGGCAAGATTTGCTTCTCCATTCATGTAATCTGGGAGTCATTATGGTGAATAATGAGCCATCTGAATCAGAAGAGCCCCATGGCTCACATACATCAACCAGCTACCACGGTGATGGACACTGTATAAAAATCTCAGGAAAACAGAACCTGAGGATATTCTCCCTAGTCTTTATTATAAATCCCAGGCAAACACTCCCAGAAATGAAAATCCTCCAGGCAATGTTAAATGTAACTCAACCTTGACTTGCAGGAATTCATCTTCCGAATGGAAAAATTGTTTGTCTCTGTGTCCAATTAATTCTTGGCTTTCATTTGAAACTGCCAGAGAGTTTTCCAACCCAGTTTTGATGCGTTTTATTTATGTAATATAAATCCTTGTCAGCTGAGAATTAGTCTCATATATATTGGAAGGCGATTTTTTTTTCCTCCCCAGCAACCTGGATGTTGTACACAGGAGACCTGAAAATGCAAGAATCTGTCTCATCTTATGGGCCACAGAGCTAAACACTGTCTCTGAAGAGCTTTTGACCCAGCATGCCCCATACAGGCAGCAGGTAAAACAGTGAAACATTGATTATTAATAGAAAACAGATGCATTATCATCTTCCTGCCTAGAAAAGAAGTTTCCTGAATTCCTCAAACTTACTTTGTATGAGGGAAAGTTTTCAACTTCTGTTGCTTGCAAGGTCTCTCAGTTTCTTCTCAAAATGAGAAGCAGTAATGACTGTAATGTTTTTGATCATTCACTTAAGACATATTGCCGAGCGTTTGAGAGTTATTGCAAGTTTCCTTTGCAAATTCTGCTTGGATTCATTCCAACATTTGGAATAGACCTGTGGTTTTTGCTGTTGTCAGTTTTACCATTATGCTTCAGTGCAGATTTCCCACTCAGAATCTTTCTGTTACCACCAAGGAATTCGGCAGTGCTGCTGTTCCCACTCTCAGTATGTGGACATCAATCCTACCGAAATTATTTTGCCCTTGCCTGAACCTCATGCTGAGCTCCCAACTTTCCAATGACTTAGTCAAGTGTCTAATAACCAGAGTTCTCATGAGCTGGAACCTCCTGGTTCCATTGGTGCTTTGGAAAGACGTTGGTCTTCTACAGCAGCCTCAGGGATCTGCTTTGACAGAGTGCCTAGGAAAGATTATAGATGACCAGCAAGAATAAGCAGTGGCTCAAGCAGTTACCTTTTCATAGAGACATTATAGTACAAGAATCAAATAAGTTTGTGACCTGCACTCTTCAAAATCACTGTTACATTCTCTTCAGGCTAAACAGAGTTGTGTGCATTTGGAGTCAGTATTTTCTCTGATGTGGTGTGCCAGTGCCCACCGGGAGGGACCTGAGGGGAATAAATCAGCACCGAATCCATTAAAGTCCATAGAAGGCAGTATTTTTAAGAATGCATGTTGGTCATGTTTAAGGATAGATTTGAGTAAAAAGCTTATTTAGTGATACAGCACTCTCCATTAACAGCTTGTCTACCTATTTAATTGTTTCCAAATAATTTTTTACAGAAAAAAAACCTAGAGTAGGAAGTGTACATCAAAAAAGTGTAACTGCTGAGAAAGGTTATGTTAACTTTATGCTCTTTTTTGAACTTAATTTGTATTTTTGTATTCTCTTATTTAACATGCTTAAGAGAAAGTTAATGTGGAAGAAAGAACTACAATTTAGTGTAAAGCCAATTTAAAATGTTGTCACAGGCTTCTAAAGAATGAATATGGACAAGCACAGCTAGCTGCCTTTTTCTGCAAATACACAAGTAACTGAATGTATATAATCACATCATATATTATGTTCCCACACTGCATGAAATACCTTAGAATTATAAAATCATTTGTAGTTTGAGTCTGAACTAAAACCAGCAACTATAGCATGAAAATAAAGGATATTTTAAAATAAAGCTTTTAAAAATCTTCAAATTATAGAAACAAATGAAAATAGAAGTGAAGCAATGGAAATGATAAAACGAAGATTTTTGATTCTATATCAGTAACTTAAGATTTTATCCATAGCAGATATGAAGTCTGCCCTGAAGATAAAGGAGCTGAATTTTCAGAAATCTGCTCATCAGAAAAAGCCCTGGCAGTTAGAGCACTCACAGAGAACAAGGGCAGACTATTATCAAGGAAGCAGTTGGTGCAGTGGGAATTATGTGGTAGGCAGTGCCCCTCACAAAAGGTGCACAGTGATCCCTTTGCTCTGCTCAACATGGGCAGAATCCCATCCAGAGTCAGGACACTGCACTGCAAGGAAAAGATCTGTGCAGGCTGTAGGGAATCCAGAGGAGACCAAAGGGAACAGTCAGAGAGCTCCAAAATAAGCCCTCTGGGGAAAGACTTCTGGAGCTGCCTCACAGAGAGAATAGAAGATAAAGAACTGCTACATGAAAGGTAGTTTCCAAATGGCAAAGAAGAAATTATTATCCACAGTCATGGATAGAAAAGAGCTGCTCCTGTAGCTCCCTGCTCTTGACCTGCAGCATCTTGGTCAGGCAGTGATGGCCTCTGAACTGCTGTCACAGGTGGAACTTGGGGGCCTCGAGGAGAAGGGCACAACACATTTGTCCCCCCAGGCAGGTTTTCATGGCTACATTATGTGCTGGAATAATCCCAGTGTACTTAATAGAATCCCAGTGTTGTTAATAGCATCACACCCCTGGAGAATTCGTGGTTCCACAGACAGCACTGAGTGTGTAAGACACTGGGTTGTTTATTGAGCTGCTCAAGGACTGATACCGGGCTGATAAGATTTGGTTTACACAGATAGCTCTATGGGTCATTAGTGAAGAACTGAAACACATGATTACTGGAAATAATTGATTTTCAGACTACAGTTCTTTCCCAATTAAACTTATCCTGAGGCACTCAAAAGCTATAATTTAAAGTTGTAATAGAAATCCAAGCAAGTCCTCACTTGTGGTGATGTTTTAGATATAATAACCATTTTGAGTCATACAGGCTGTAAAAAGTCCCCTTTTTATCATAAATTATTTAACTTTACACTTGTTTTTTATTGGATTAAAATTGATTTTGATTTGGTTTTCAAATGTGTTCCAACCAGGAAATTGGAGGCCATTCTTCTTATGGGGAAAATAATTAATAAAAATTCTCAGTCTGGTGTAATCATCTTAAACTTTACCATTGGCTTTGATGACAGCAGATCTTACTCAGTGCCCTAAACCAGATTTCACCAGAGAGCAAGGAAAATAATGTCAGCCTTGACAATGTGAAATACTTGGGCTTAATGTGGGCTACTAATATGGTCTGGTTTGTGCAAACCTACTTTTCTGTAGAGGTAAGTCAGTATTTCTAATGAAGAATTTTGATTGTTATGGCACAGAGATTATCTCTTAAAACAAAGCTGTTACACAGCAGCAATATCCATAATACACATGTGTTGGGAAAATGAAGGAGAAATTTAACTCAGGCTCTCTTTCCCTCTGTAGCCATTCTTCCTTGGATCCAAGTGGGATCATTCCAGTCAAGTTTCAAGACTCCCACTTCTGTTCACTCATTAGTCTGCTCAGCAACCTCTTCTTTTTCCAAATTTGCGTCTGATTTGGTGAAAAATTTTGAACAGGCTTAATTTTGTGAAGTAGAATTTGTAAAGTTTTGTGGTTAATGAGGACTTGCAAGAGAAAATATGGTACACTTAAGGTACATCTAGTTATTGTCAGTTCAAGGAAAGGTAGATATCTTTGCCAGCATGTATTTTACTTCCAATTCCAGTTTGTTCGTCTCACCTCAACAATAAAAATAATTTGTGGCAGAAATAAATTCTTATCCAAGAAGTTTCCCCACCCCTGTCCTTGCTGTGGGCTCTATTAGCAGAGTAACTTCAGTATCATTATGTCTACTCAGTGCTTTGACTTTGCCAGAAAATATTGATCTGTAGCATGATCTGTCCAAGGGCAACAGCATCATTAATTGCTAAGTGATCTGCAAAACAATTAGAGACCTCCTGGCTGGTGAACAAGAGATGAATGGAGCTGTCTACCTAATCAGATACAGTTGTATCTACCCATGGACCCAATTGTGTTGTTCCAAAATGCAGTCAACATCTGTCAGTTCCCCCCTTCCCTCACTAACATATGCCGTGCTCTGCCCTGCAGGGTCCTGCTCAGAAGCCTTGGAGGAGAATTTTCTGGGGGCTGGGAGGGAACGTGTAGAGTTTTTAAGGAAATTTTTATCCCCTATTTACCTTTGCTTTGTGAGAGACAGAAAGTGTTATGCTAGAGATTCTAAGCATGTAAGGAGCTGTAATTCACATTTGCATTAACAGCATGGTGGTAGGACAAATATATTAAAAATTAACTCAAGAGCTGGGATGCAGTGAATTTAGTACTTAAGGAATGAATAGGACTGATGGTTTTCTAGGCTGTGTTGTTCAGCACCCAGTGCAGTGGGAGCCTACCTTGAATCGGGTCTCTGAGGACTAAATGGTAAATGAGAGGAGTAAAACTGTGCATTTATCAGTGTCATATTTCTTTATGAGGGAAACCAGTTAGGGAAGAAATACGTAATTAGTATCAGTCCCTTTAAAATTAGATAAATGTTGCATAAGTATCCTCTGCTCAAAGTCCTTGTGTTGAGCTCCACGTGATTATTGGGAATGGAGCAGCAACAGTCAAACATTTTGTCAAACAAGTAACAGGGAACTAAATTTGGGGTGCAGTGACTCTACTGGTGTCACTGGTGCACTGACTTACCAGTGACTGGTAAGATTCCTAGGAATGCATGCAGGTTTCCCTAACTGTTCCTGGTATGTGCTTCTAGAATCTTGGAAGGATTTAGTCTGCTCTTTGTGGGGGACTGTAAAGTGTACAGTAAGCTGTACTTTCTTCAGGACAAATTGTATGTTTTAGTCGTGTCTTAGTGTTTAAAAAGTGAACATAAGCAGTGCATGCCACACATTGATGCTGTTTACGTTTGATAGTTTAGTGCCTCTGAAAAATTCACAACTGAAGATTAGATGCTAATGTTTGATTTTATTTACATTCTTTGTTTACATATGTTTTAAAGCTCTTTTTTTTTTCATTTTTGGTTTCTGGTGATGAAATATGTTAGCAAAATTCCTATGGCAGTCAATCCGTCATTCCAGTTCGAATTTGAAGTTGCTTTTGGTTTAAATTATGTATAGATTTTAAGACATTTTCCTCCACATAGTATTGGCATAACACAAAGCCAATCAGAAATATACCCAGTGGGTAACCTTCAGTATTTTTATTGCTGTGTCTGGCCTAGTTTTAGTCAGTGGAATTCTGCAGAGAAGCTGTTATTTCTTTCAGCGCAGGCCTTGCTATAAACAGCACAAGGGCCAGAAGAGGAACACAGGCAGGAAAGCTCATACTGGAGAGTGTGTAAGCTGCTGCTTTGTGGGGGATTTAGCACCTGCTTCTTTTGAGGAGTGGTTAATCTTTCTAAATTAGCCGCAGATCCACTGACCATCCTTCCAATCCCTCAGAAGGAAGAAGGATGAGGGAGTCCCTGCAGTGAGTGATTGAGTGCAATCCCCATTATCCTGTGTCTCTGGGCAGGGCACTGTGAAAGAGCCAAGAGGATTTATCTGGTAGATAGAAGAGTTGGAGGGAGAAAGTGATCCTTCTAAAACCACCAGAAAAGCATCCTGTTTTTTGTTTTTTTAGGAAACTGTTCCTAAAAAACTGAATTTTTCTATAAAAGCAGCTGGGTGGTTCCTGCTCTTATTTTGTCTTTTTAAGCATCAGCATTCTACACGTGGATACAACTGATACTATTTTTACAAAACCACTCCTTATTTCAGTAGAATGGTTTTGTGATGCTTTTGTTGACATCACATCGGGGGGGGAAGTGTGACAGAATAATAAACTGGCTTTCCACTTGTGCAGACAGGTGTTCACATGCACTGTAGATCTCATGTAACAAGGAGTCTGGCAGCCCTGACCCTACTGCTCTGGTTTATAGCCCAAAAAGGGGGAGGAGAACAGGAGCAATACTTAACTCTTGGCAAGCTCCCAGTTTAGTTTTCATCTATATATTCTTCTGCCCTCCATTCCAAATAAAAGCAAACACAATTCATAGTGCAGGTCACAAGGAAGGTAACAGAGGCAGCAGCCTAAACAATGACAATCAAATTTTGTACCAGCACAGTGCTGCAAAGGGTAGGTGTTTATAGCAGAGGAGATATGGTCTTTATTCGTGCATAATTTTAGTTTCCACAGTTACTGGGAGGCTTGGAGGAGGAGATGCTTGAGGAGACTCCCACAACTCAGCTGTGCTTTTCCTAGCACTGCTCTTGTGTTACTGCCAGGTGGATTTTGGAGCTGCAGCTCCCAAAGCGATATTGTAGGGACTTGGTTGAACATAACACGATAATTTCTCTGGAGTATAAGGTGGGAGAATGGAGGTTTTATAGTCAGTGTTTTATAGTCAGAATTGGGGTGGGCCATTATAGTCTGTGTAGGGATTCTCTGTAGAGCAGGCTCTGCATCCAGCCTGTACCTTATGCAATGCATGGAACTGATCTCTCTCCTTCCTGTCCCAACAGTCCAGAGCAGTGTTTGCTCTTGAGAGCAAACCCAGAAATTCAGGAGGGTTTCTGTAACACTCTGTGTCATCACAGCTTAGTTTCAAATCCAAAAACCAGAAAACTACACAGAATTACCTAATTAGTTCAAGTGCCTTGCATCTGTGGATAGCTGTGGCTGGAGGAAGGGCATAAGAAGAGGAGAACAAGAGTTCCAGCTTTTGGGGGGGGGGTGTTAACTTTAAATAAACATGCTGAGCTCAAATACAGAAGTTCAAAAAAATCCACACAATTGTAATAATTTTTCGGGATGGGTCCTTTTATTTAGTTGTGTTTTGTTCTGCTTAGGGTACAATCTGACTTCTTAGGCACAGAAAAAGTCCCTTCTTTCCATACCTTTACTCTGTTTATCAGTCTCCTGCTCCACATTAATCCTTTGATCAGACAGTGGCATCTTCCTCTCCATTTCTATTTGCCAAACAGAATTAATAGCAGCTAAAAGTATATTTTTCTCAAAGAAAACATTGTTAACTCTTTCACTGCTTCCACCTTAAACATTTACCTAGTCAGCCAAACACACAGATTGCAAGCTGTTCCCTGAGCCTTTTGAGTGCCCAATCCCCAGCTGTTCCACGTCTGCCAGCTGCTAAAACAACGAGCTTTCATCCCAAAGATGTCTAATTCCCTCATAAATTATCAGTAAAACATCAATACATGAGATTTGAGAAGTGCCAGTACTTTAGGGAGAATACTAGCTTTAAATGATGTTTGAGGGAAAATAAGTGACGTTTGCGTTCTGAGGTGACCTCAGGTGTTCTGGTCGTGACACCGAGCTTTAGACAAAAAGTGTCTTGTCTTCCAAGAGCTGTTGTTATTGCAGAGGAATTGAGGACTGAATTCTGGGAACTTCAGCCCATGTGTGGAAATGCAAGTTCTTCTGCCATTTGCTTAGAGGAAATCCAGCGTGGTTCCGATGGGATTGTGCTTGCATTTTTGTGTGTGTGTGGCAAAGTATCTGGAACACATTAGATACTGTGGAAAGGCAGATTTACTTTAGAAATGTGAGAGTATTAATATTTTGTACCCAGTCCTAGCTTAAAAATAGTCTCACTGTAGCTAATTTGCTAAGAGGAAAACAGTTTCTGGAAGTTCTGTGTCACAAAATAGCACTATCGTATTTATAGGCAGCATTTCCAGAAATAAGACATTCAGCAGCATCTTCACAGGCAGGTAAGAAAAGCCTGTTCCTGTTTACAAGATCCTGGTAATGAAGCATGAAGGATAGTGCTTTGAAGCCATCTGTCAAGCACCTTAGTTTTTTTGGTAATTGAAAGTGATTTAATACATCTCAGAAAGGAAAGGTCGAACATGTGCTGTAATTCTCAGCCCGTGCTGAGTCAGGAGGCAGCAGGTTCTTGTGGACAGTAAGGAAAGGTGGATGCACTCTGTGTGTGGCCAGAAGGTGCCAATGGAGCCCTGCCCTGGGGCATTGATGGAATGTATTAAGAAACACAGATCTTTGCTAGCAGAGAACCTCGAGGTTCATTTCTTTACAGCATTTCTGTCTTCTGCCAACAGATGTTCATTGTTTAATAATTTTTTAATATACACTTCTTGTGGAAGTGAATTTCACCAGGATTAGTTTCACTTTGGTAAAATATTTCCTGTCCCCCTTTTCCAGCAGTAACCCCTCTGTTGCTGAGGACCGTATCCATTGACAGCTTAGCAGATCCAAACGTGGATGCAGCCCGTGTGAGGTTGGTATCATTTTCCCCTAACACATGTAATGTATTTGCATGTTCACTGTGGAGACTAGAGCCTCTCCCACTCCTTGCAGAGCTCTAGAGATTCTGACTGTGACAGGGAAGTCTGGCCCTGCCTGGGAGATGCAGTTCCATCAGCCATCCCATGGAAGACAGGGTGATTTAACTGCCAGTAAAGATGTCAGACACGTCCAAGGAAATGCAGGATTGTCAACAAGGGAGCAGCTGGATATCAGACCTGCCCACAGAGGGACTGGTAGCCCTGAGCCACCTCCATGTGCAGCACATTTTTGGGAGATTTCCTTCTTCCCAGCCAGAGTAACAGGGAGTAAGTACACTGGTAAAATGAACCCATATGGGGTAAGATTCTTTTGTCATGAGTCTGACATTTTGAGGGCTTTTCTCCACTTTCCAACTTTGGATGTTATAGTTGGTATACACCTGCTGGAATCTATTTATCCCCCATCTGTAAAAAAGTAGATGGTACTTTCTACCTAAAAAGATCAGAGTGAAAAATAAAAATCCATGAGAGGTTGTGTGTTTTCCAGGCACCGTGGAAGATCAGTGTCATTAAAGGAGTTGATGTCCTAAGTCACGTTACTGATTTTGTGATTAAATTAAACTTGAATAATTGTCAAGTTTATGCTTTATAACTACTTTTATAAAATGACCATCCCATTACACTCTGTTTTCTAGAAGCACATCACTTGACCACAGACTAGTGATGAGTGTTACCCTTCCCTGGGAAAGTGAAAAGCTGCAGTGACTTTCTGTGTCACCATTCCTCCATGGAATTTCTTTCTTATCACTTAATCCATGACATCCAGATAGTGCCACAGTTAACCAGAGTATTTTTAATTGGCATATATCTAGTGTAAGTATGCATTAGAGTGTATGTGGCTCCTGGCTTTTCCTTAACACAGTTTCTTCTTCAAAAGAAACAGTTTGGTGCTTTTTTATGTAGGACAAAAAAAAAAGAGACCAGTTTAAACCAGCTAAAACATCTTTGTTTCTTCCATCCTTATGCAGAAAACAGCTGAACAGTTTAAAACTAACTTGAAAAATTATATCTAAGACTTACATGCCAAGCTTCAGCCAAAAATACTTTTTGCAACCAAATTATCAAACCCCTGTGATAGAGCATTTACAATGGAATTGCTGATGCAACCTTTATTATAGGGACACGAATAGCTGTAATGAATAGGCTTCAGCTGATGTTCTGGCAAGCCTACTGCTAAAAATTATTCTGAATTTATCTGGCATTCAGAAAATGCTTGAAGTGGCCAAACTGTTTACCCCATCATTATCATTTTGACAATATCTCTTTTCTCCCAGAGGAAGTGGGTGATGAACAAATTGAAGCGGCTGCGAGACATGTGCGTGTCGAGCATCTGTTCCTCCTGCTCTTGGCAGCATTGTTGGGTTGGAGACAACCAGGGCCAAGGGCTCAGCCACCAACTTCAAGCAGTTGTGTTGAATCAGACATTAGTGCCTATTGTGTCATTAAAGTGTATTAGTGAACTGCATTATGCTTTCCCTAATGATTTGATTTCGGTTTGTAATCTGGAAATGTCTGTGTTGAGCAAGTGTTCCATTCAGAGTGGGAGTATTTTGGAGCTTTCTTTTTCTACCAGTATAATTTCAGATGATAAAATAGTCCAGTTCCTGAATTTCTGATGGTTTGGCTACTTGTGAGGTTGCACTGATTAATCAAGTTTGGGTGCTAAACTGATTGTATTAAACTCTTGTTCAGGGAGTTATCAAGTGAATTAAACCTGTCCTGTATTGACTTCCCTTAAGCTGAGAAGGGCTTGACATCCTAAGTCAATATAAACCCAATTTAAAATTATTTAAATGGGTGCACAGAAGTGTTTGCACTAGTATAATGAAATAACTTCTAAAACACAGTTTAGATGAGTTCAATATGATGCAACTCTGGCTTCTGGCTGCATTTTTAAGGATTTCAATGCTGAGGGCAGTAAAACTAAAATGTCTGTGCAAAAAAGTTTCCACGTGAAATTTCTTGAAAGATACATATTTTTTAACAAACAGGAGTTTTCCCTCATAGAGTTTTCATACAACAAATGCTACAATTTCTACTGGAACATTTTAGAAATGCCAAAAGATAAAAGAGGCATAGCATTGCCTTGAAAGAATATTAAAATTAAATAAATGGTTTTGTTAAATTTAACTGCAGATGCTGGTTTGTGTCACTAATCAAGTGAGAAATATGATTCTATAAAATCTGTGAATTCTTCAGCTCTCCCTTTTTTCTTTCAAAAATCTGGAAAACGAAGTTGAGATGAATGAAAAAAATTACCACTTTGTTTGCAAGGCTTTAAATTGGATTTGATCTGAAGAGTTTTGCTCCCAGTTAAATATGCTGATATGCTGGTTTTAACAAAACTTCTGTCTCAGTGCAGCTGGGGCACCAGCCCAGGAGGAGGGAGCCTCATGTTTATTTTCTGTTTGTCATCAGATTCTGAGCAGAAGATGGGTGGGTTTTATACCAAACCATTCTGATTGAGATGGAAAAATATTCAAAGGCCTGTATTGAAGGGAAAATCTTGGGACATCTTCACGCGTTCGAAATTAAAGAGTCTGATGTTTCAATCAGTCAAAAGACTCTTTTCATGAAAGAGACTGAAAAGTTTGGCTCTAGGAATGAGGAATAAAAGAATATTCTGAGATGAAGGAAGTTGCTGTGGAATGGGGTTCCTCTTTGTTGTATCCCACCAGCAAGACCTAGTTAGCCCTGGTGTTTTATTCAGTTGTTCACTGCACTTCTTCAACACCAGTTCCTTGATTTTCCAGGTTAGTACTGCTGGTTTTGTTCTTCTTACCTTCGCTCCCCAAGCATTTGGATGTCTTTGCTCTGAGCTTATGACTTATTGATGAGGAAACTGGAAATTACAGGGTGCATTGTGTAACTCTGATCTCTTCTTCATGCACTGCTTAGAGAAGGAGTCTCTTGGACTGAGCAGCAGTAAACCCCCCAAATTGGCTCTTCCTAATGCTGCTTGGCACAGTTACAGCTCATTGCAAGTTTAACTGCTAGTGAGTCCTTTCTCAGTGTGAGATTTAATTTTGTAGGTATCTGGCTGTGCTTGGTGTCAGCACACATAAACCAGCTTGTCAGCAGTGGGGCACACTCTGACATGGGAAAACATCCCATGAGAAGGAAGAAGCAACCAGTTCATAGCATCCTGTCCACTGCAGGACTCAGTGCAACACTGTCCTCATGTCAAGGTTGAGCTCCTGTGTTATGGATGTTGAGCTACAGGAGATCTTATAATTCGAAACAAAGAAGCTGAGCAGAGGCCATTCTAAACCCTGTCAGATTAATAAACTGCCTGAATTTCATGGGATTCATCAGAACACCTCAATCCAGTCCACTGAGCCACCTAAAGAAGTATTTTCACCTTTTTTTCATGGAGGCCTCCTCTGCAGAAATATCTAAAAGCAGCCTCCAAATACTTCACAGACTTGCAACATTCAGTCCTTTCCAGGTCAGGTGTTAACCTTGTTCTGGAAACCAAGGAAAAATCTTCCACGTTCCCTGCCACCACTAACATATGTGGGAGCTGTAGGAATGCTCCTGCTGCTGATGAAGTTGTGATCCATAAACATACCCAGGTACAATTCCATGAAACACCAGCTGGCAGCCAAATGGAAGGGAGAATTTGGCAGGTAGTTAAGTGGAAGTTGAGCACACACTGTCTTTGATCAAAGATTACTGTGGGTCTCACAGAGATGTCTCTTAGGGCAGCTGAGCACTTCATTAAAAAGTTATAAAGATCCACTTTCACACTCAGGACAGGTTAACTCAGAACTATGGTTGCTTCAGGATGTTTTTGGAAGGTTTCATTTCAATGGCTCGTCCTTGACCTGCCTCCTGTTTGGTGGTTATTAATGCTACTGCTTGTGTTGTGCATGTTAGTCTGTGATGTAAATTTTTAAACAATCCCAAATAGAATATTTTTCAAGAGGAAAACTAGAAGGAATAGCAAAGCAATTTTTTTTCTCGTTTGACAAGTTTATCACCAAAAGAAATGATAAGTCATGTGAAGAAAAAAAAAAACAAACCAAACCAGATTATAGATTTGAATCAGATTGAAAAAATCTGAAAACAAATTTCAAAAATTGTTTTAGAACTGTTTCACTTTCTTAAATTTGGAAAAAAATCCTACTGACTAAGCAAAGCTTTAGCTGACCAGAGAAAACGTTGAGATTTTTTCTCCCATGAGAAAATACAAAAGTTTTGCCTCAACTGACCTGAAGTGATCTCTTTAATGGCAGAGGGTGCAGTTATTTACACGGGTCAGGCTGTCACTCAGCTCCATTGACAAAGATCACAAGTTCTGATATTTTCTGGGTCAACTCTGGGCTTCTCTCAATTTTGTAGCTAATGCACATTGACAGCAGGCACACTTGGGCACAGTGCTAATTGGGTGTCTTGTGAAGACTTAATGACATTGCTGGAAATATGGAAATATGTTTTAATATTTTGTTTCTGGTATGTCCTTTTTGATTCTGTCTCCTTTGAACTACATCTTTTGCATTTGTGAAAAATCTTCTACAAAACTCCTTTTCACCTGACATTGTGTAAGTGTCTCACCAAACCAGCAGCACTTCTTTTTGCAAAAGCTTTTCTTGCCAATTGATTCCCTTAAAAAAGTTGTAAAAATTATTGGAATTGTATTAATTTTTCAACAACCTTAGCAAAAATACTTTGCAAGGGTGAAATATTCCCCTGATATGCTCTGTCATATGATTCACTGCAGGGGAATTAGCCAGGTGTAATTCAGGGCAAAATGGAGCCCTCAGCAAGAGGGTGGACTTAAGGCTGACTTTAGAAGTGATAGATGCATTCAACAGGAATAGCTGTAGCTCGTTATATCATCTGAAATGTGTTTTAGTCACATCAGGTATTTCATTTAAATGGTTCTGGTACTGGTGATGGGCAGAAGCAGGGAGGATGGCCTCAAATATAAACAATTTCATTCCTCTTTAAGCTGCCAATCATTAGCTAACTTCTCCCTTGTTAATAGTAATGCTTGCAGGAGTCTGTTCTGAATAATGGATTGCAGCTTTTCCCCACCAGCAGGCAGGCCAGTGGGCAATTGTAATTTAAAAAGCAGGTTAGTAAAATCATATTTAGGGAGCAATAAAACCAGTTTAAACAGAGCTTAGGCTGTCTTGAGATACATTATTAGGCAAAGGATGTTGACAGACAATAGCAGAACTTGATCTCCACTACCTGCCTGAAGCTTTGAGATTGTAGACTTTATAAAAATAATGTTTAATATCTGATTTATCTACAGAGCTGTGGAAAGACAAAGAAATAGGAATGTAATAAATCTGTTTCTTTTCTTTTTATCAGCATCCTTCTGCTGAAAGGAAGATTGCCAACATGCCAACTGAGAGAAGGTAGGAGAGGCACAGCCAGTGACACAAAGTATGATTGTTATGTAAGTGAAATTTGGATTTATTTACACACACAGTATAGTTGCAGGGAAAATCTGCTCTTCCAGGGATTCCCCACCAAAGTCATTGCCTGCCTGCCTGCCAAGGAAAGAGTGTCTCAAAAACTGATTGTAATTAGAGAGCTAAGTGCAGAGCTGGTGCTACTGCCTCCCTTACACGGGCCCTTGCCCTGACCCTCTAAAGACAACCTCAGGTGTTCATCCTCAAAAGGTGGAATCCCACCAGGATAGTGGGAGCTTCAGACTGTTTATTGGAAGAACAAGGTTTCTGGGGAATGTGCTGCTTTGTGATGGAGTAAGGCAGACCAGAAAATAAGAATAGATTAAAGTTTCAGTGAATCAAAGTGGAGGAAAACCTGGTTTAGGTGTGGCTGAGATATCACCTGGCTTTGTTTTCTTTGCATGGTCTTTCCTGCAAATACAAATGTGTCATCACTCTTTGAGGGACTGGATCCATGTTTTGCTGAATTTTGCACCTTGGTGAAGTAAAATGTATAACCTGAGGCAAGATGGTTCTTTGTTTGTTTGGGTTTTTGGTTCTCATTATGAATTTTGCATAAATTCAGTGCTGGAGGATCTGTTATAGGAGATAGTAATTCTCCTAAAACATGGCAACTTGATCATGGTAGCAATTAATACCTGAAACTGCTGCTGTAAAGCCCAGAAAAAAAATTACTTTTTTTTCTGAAAGACTATTATAGTAACAAAGACCATCAGCAATGCTCTATGAGCCCAGTAAAATGGAAGAAATCTGGGTATTATTAGGACAACTTAAATTACTAAGGCTGGTTGGCATTCTTTCCAAAACAAGTGAAGATTGATCTTTGGACACAAGCTGTGAGCTGTGTAAAATTGCCTCTGCTAAATATATGCTAATTGGCATATGAATGAGATTTTGTTAATCTTCTGCTTAAATAAGTAGGTAGAGAAAAGCTGGGAACGAGTCCTCATTTCTCTGTTAAAAGAAAGAAGACATGCTATCACAATAATTTATATTAGCAAATATAATGCAAATATGTGTTCGTAGATATAGCAAACAATTAACAAGAATTTCTTGGAAACAATCTGCCAAAATATGCATTTCTGCTTTACTGAAGTACTTCTGAGGATTAAAATTGACAGAAAATCACCTAAATTGTACATTCAGAGGTGTTGAATGCAGTTCTGGGTTCCCCTGGTTTCTTCAACCGTATGGGAAAGTTTTCCAAGAAACCCTGTGTTCAGTTAGATGGGGTGCTTTGATGTCCTAATGAACCAGAAAATTCAAGTAATGGAATGAAATTTGTAGTCCAGTAAGGGTTTCCATCTGCTTTTTTTGCCTCAGTTCAGTAACACATTTAACTGCCATAATTTGAAGAATAAATCATTGCATTTTTAAGATCTTAATGGTACTTCACACTGAGGACAGATCTTTGTGTCTTTGAGGTGCTGAGCCTGGTAACAGGTTTGTATTTATTAAATTTGAAAAGGCAAGTGATACAATCTCCACAACAAACTGCATCTGATACAAGGAGAGAATTTCAGAGGGGCTGTGTGGACGTGAACTGTAATGAGCTGAGCCTTTGATTTGCCCAGGAAACAACTGGCTGAGTTCCTGGGGCTGTTTGAGCCTGGCTGATTCCTTTCCCTTTGGGACGCTGTTTTGCATTGGCTGGTGGTGGCCAACAAACCTGTTCTCCTCAAAGCCAGCTCTGGGCTCTGCTTGTGGACTAAGCATGAGAGGAGTTACCAAACTGGTAAATCAGGTAAGGCAAATTCTACAATATTTCATTAAGAATCAGTGACCTGAGAATTAGAATTTATAATTATAATTACAAGGCAGTTCTGCTTTTCTTCCTGGTAAATGCAACTTAGCTGCTGTGATGAGGAAACAGGTAGTACCTTAGACTACTTATACATTTTTTAACACACCTAAGGCAAAGTTCATTAATTATGTCACAAATCACCTTTGTGTAACTTCAAAGGCAGCATGTCTTATAAAAAAATGTTTAATACATGAACATAATGCTCTGCTTATCAAAAAAGAAAAAAATTTAGATTGCACATGGATATATGTGTTTACAAGAGTAAGCATCAGAACCACTCATTCCCTCGTGACAAATGCTCTCCTCGAAGTCAATTTTTTTCCTCTCCAGAACAGACAGAACTGAGCAATGGCTCATTAAGTGCACAGCACACATCATTAGGTGATGCAGGTAGCCCTCCCTGCCAAGCCTGGGTAATATTCAGACCCCTCACCTTGGCCTTCACTGCTGCCAAGAGTAAAAACATTGCCAAGTAGGGCATTGAGCCCGCAGCAGTAAAATCTCTCTGCTTTTATTTATTTCTAGTCTATATCAAATAACACACAACTCATTTTCACTGAAACAGAATTCCAGTCTCTGCTTACACCACCCTGTGCCGTTACCTGCCTGGTAGAGAAGTTTGTGCCCTAGAGAAAAACCTTCCTTCAGTAATATTTATTTCCTGTCAGAGTTTCCCCCCCTGCAGGGCAGGAGAAGTGCTAAGACTCAAATCACAGGGGGGACTGGCACAGGGGTGTTGAACCTTCTCTGCATTCCCAGTCTGTGAAAAACAGAGCAGCACCTTTCAGGTGTGACAGGACATGCACCTACTCCATCATAGTATCCCAGTTTTTTCTTATTGTGTAGGCTTAATCTTATGGAAATGCGGATATCTTTTATAGATTACGTTCCTTTTCTTCTCTGAGGGGAATACAAGAAGTATCTCTTATGCCTCTTAGCAGTTTGTATTAGAAAGAGTAAATTCTGGTGTCCATGTTTCTTAATCCATCTGCTAAGATGTAGCCATTAGCAGGGAAAAAATAATTTCAATTCTTTCTTACTGTAACTTGCAATCATTGGGAAAGTAGAAGCTACTCACTGAGCAAGAGTAGGGAAAAATGATTCGTGGCAAATTCCTCTGCATAATGATAGAACATATTTGAAAAAGTCAACAGAAATCTAGTGGAGATGAAGCCAGGAAACTGTATAAACAGTACAGGTCAAAAGGCATTTGCAGACAGCAAGAGTAGCTGGATATGAAGCCATCAGAAAGAATGTCACCCCTGTGAGCCAGCTGTGCTTCCCAGATTGAACTGTGCTCACTTGAAACAAACTTTACAAACAAAAATTGCGACATAATGAAAACAAGCAACCAGAAAATGTTCAAGAAGTAGAAGGATAAATCTTTTTGCCTTGGAAAAGTAGCTAATGAAGTCAAATATCATGAAAAACATCTTGCAGAACATAGTTCAAAAAGATAATTTGAGAGAAAGAACCCTCTTTTTTTAGCGATATAAGGAAGGAAATAAAATAGTGTCTAAAAAAGCAGTTTTCTTGGTTCCTATTAAAGTGTTCCTGCAGCAGCCTTGAGAATTGAGGAAATAATAGAAGCAACAGTTTTGCAGTTGTGTCCACAGAGAGAGAGGTCTTTCAACAGTTATGTCATGGACTGCTCTTCAAAGCAGCTTTGAGTTAGCAACACCACACTGACAAGTGTTTTTTTGCTCTGTTTTCAATGGGAAGTAGAGGGGTTTAGACTCAGTTCAGTCAAAGAAATCCATCCCATCCTAACTGGAACTGTGGAATTATACCTAAGATACGTATGTATGTATTTTATTGCCCATCTGCTTACGCTCTGCTCTTGCCCTGGGAGAACAGCTCATGTCTGAAGGCACATTCTCCAAGCAGTTAATTATCCCCCATATTTGTGTAAGTGTACTGTGCTGCTTGTAATTGAGCTCCATACATTCGGCGAGGGGCTGCTCCATATACCTTTCACTGCCACCGGTGAGCCGGGTAACAAATTGGTGCAGCTCATTGGAAACCCCGGGAAAGAAATGTGCCTGGCTAATGGGCTGCATGATGTATGGCAGCAGCACTGGGCTGGCCTGGCTACTCGGTGTCTGGCCTGCACAGACCTGCTGATAAATGAGCAGCCTTTCCAGGAATGAGGGCAGGCAGGAGATGCTAAATAAGTGCTAATAGGCTACAGAAAGCATTATACTCTGCAATGAGGGCTCTTTTCCGTAATTCCAGCTAGCAAACTGTGTTAGTCATGCTAATGTGATACAGTATTTGTGGCTGCCTTGACAGTGTCCATTGAAATATTCAGGGAGCTGCTGCTTCCACACGTGTGTGTCCAGGTACCTTGTGCTGGATTAGCTCTACTCAATTAGCACTGTGTTGTCGAGCGCAGTTCAAACAAATGGCGTGGGCTCCTTCATCACCAGGTGACCTGCACTCATTACACAGAAACTGGCACTTACAAACAACTCTTCCATGAGATTGTCCCAGTTGGTGAGGGGCTGAGGTAAGAGGTCACATCCCGGCAGCAGCTGCATTTTGGATCTGCCGAGGCACCTTCGGCATCCTGTGCTCAGCCGGTTTAAACAAACACCCCCACCCACCTGCATCTGGATCCCAGAAACTGCCATTTTTCTTTCTGATGACGAGGCTGCAGGGCTGCTGTCACTTGTTTATATGGCAAACACGAGATCGATAAACTCCCAGGAATTCAGAGCTCACACAACGCTGCACTTCCTAGGGAGGATTAGCTGAAATGAAATGTCTGACAGCTCTGTGGCAGCTTTCACATTACAAGCCAGAATTATTTCTTCCCCTTCACAGTCTCTGATGGAAATGAGAGATGTTAAACTGCCAGTCACTTAAATCTTGGCCATTCATTAAGCAAGAAATGTTATATCAAGTCAGTAATTTGGCCTGCCTGG
Organism: Manacus candei; assembly: GCF_025592945.1. Lineage (NCBI taxonomy): Eukaryota > Metazoa > Chordata > Aves > Passeriformes > Pipridae > Manacus > Manacus candei. The sequence goes on from NW_026138110.1 coordinate 1,570,525, forward strand.
AATATCCCAGACCATTAGCAGTTACTGAGGAACACATCAGCCATTACTCTTTAGCTGGAAGATGGAGTCCAGTCATTAGTCCTGCCATCTTTACCCCAACACCTGCCAATGTATAGCATTTCTTAAGCTAGAACTTGCTAAGGGGTCACAATGTAGACTGGTATGAAAGGGCCAGAAGCTTCCAGAAATGTTTTGTTCTTCTTTGCAGTCTGAATCTTCTTGATGAAGATTCTTCTTATCTGCTGCATTTTTTTTACTACTTCAGCTCCTACATGTTCAGAACAGGGGTTACAGGGAATGCAAGGGAAAATGACGCTTTCCTAGAAGCCATGAGACAATATAAACACTAAATTTAGCATCAGGTCAATCCTCTCTTTTCAAAACTGATGAAAATCTAAATTTAAAAGTAATAAACTGCAGGTGCAAATAATGGTTTTAATGATATTTTGTTGCATCACATGGGTGACTTTATGATCAAAAGATACATTTCTAGGCCATAGCTGACTCTCTTCCACTCATGGAACTCTGTTCCCATGTTGCACAGTCAGTGGCCTTGCTCTCCCAGCACACTGTGTTTTCCTACCAGTTGTTGGCGTGGAGTGCTGTGTGCTTTGGCAGAAACAGCAGCCCTCCAGAATTTGAAATGGAACAGCGAGCGTGAAGCTGCACGTAACTTCCTCCCACAATGGGAATGACCCTGCCTTCCTCCAGATGTGCTTTTACTAATACTGACTTGAAGGAAATTATTCCCTTCTACTGCCACGAATTCCACTTGAAGCTTCGTCCTTCCTAGTTGAGGTAACTGGAAGGAGCCATCATAGTAAGATGGAATCCTACTCTCTTTTTTTTGATGCAGATAATATCTCTCACAGAGCTGTGACTTAAACACACTAAGCTTTGCTTTTAGGCAGGAGGATTTATTTTACTCATTTGGAATTGGAAGCTGGTAGGTGGTAGACAGCCCTATCTTTTTCTACAAATCTCTGCTGATGCTATTTTTAAAAACAAAATGAATAAAGGTCCCTTAGGAGATGCAGCGTAAGTCAACAAACATTTACTACATCCTTGCCTTTTTTATTTAATAACTACTGATTTTAAAATCTGTCACATTGCCTGTTGCTGTTCTGCTTCAACAATGTGTAGAAGTTGCATTATAGTATCAGGACACAACTCTATGACATAACATTGTTCACATAGTTGAGGGCTTTAACCCTGGAAGGGGGGCCCTTTTTGTGGTCTCACCTTGAGTGTCCTCCATCTCTGCGGTAGCTTTTCGGTGTCTTGGTCCCAGGGATACTTAAAACTCCAGGAAATGTTAGAAGAGAACTGGATGTTTGTTCACTTTGGTTTGTTCATAAGTCTGTAGTATTTGGGCATCACATTTTATCACAGAATCACAGAATGCTTTGGGTTGGATGGGACCTTTTAGGTCATCTAGTCCTACCCCCTCCTGCAAGGAGCAGGGACATCTTCAGCTGCATCAGAGCCCCATCCAACCTGACCTGGAATGTTTCCAGGGATGGGCCTCTACAGCTTCTCTTGTAAGGACATATATTCTGCACCAACAAAAGGAATTTCAGAATGGGAGCAGTAAATTCCATCTGCCTTCACAGGATCTAAATGAAAGAGGGAAACAAATGGAGGGAGAAACTTCCTGCACCCAAGTAAAGGGAGGAATAACAAGATTCCCTCACTGCAGCCTAGGCTGACTCTTTCTTCTTAAGTCAAAGTGCTTCTGCTTTGTGTTTGGGTCACAACATCTTTATCTGAAACAAAGTGGACCACTGTCATTCAAAACTGAAAAGGATGAGGGGAAAGCACTGTATTTTCAAAGGTGAATAGGACATAAAAATACACTAAAAACTCTTGCAATTTTGTCTGGTTTGAGTGGAATTCCAACTTTTCATATATAGGAATCATTTCAGATTGTCAGTTTAAATGTAATGATAATATTGATACAAAGATAAACTTCTTTCTGAAGAACTCCCAAGCTTTCTCTTTTCTTTTTTTTTTTAAAGGACTTCCTGCATATTTTAGCAGTGAATAAATCTTAAATTAATTCTATAATAGATGATGGAAAAGCACTTTAGAACACGAAAGAAAATCAATGGCACCATAATTTATTAGAAAAATTAAATTATGTGCATTTTATCCAGTTTTGGTGAAGTTTTCCATTAATGTGGTTTCTGTGTTTATCCAGGAGATACCATTAATCTGACAAAAATATTTTTTTCTGGAAATTAGTCTATCACTTCTTTTTTTTCCCCTCTCTTTTATGTTTATTTCATGTCCTGCTTTCCAAACATCCCCAGACTTTCAGCCTGCTAACTTGTATATCTGTGGGCAAATCGTTTGACCTCTTTTTCAGTGATCTCCATCTGCTGAGGGGGGACAGTGCTTCCCAATCTCCCTGGGGTTGAATTTAAATGGACTGATGTTTATAAAATCCTTTCAGTGCCTCCTGTCCTAAATTCTCAAAGGAAAGTCATCACACAAAGAGCTGTGGGTACTAACTACACTTTGAAGAAATCGTGAGCAGCCTCTTTTTGTCTCCCCTGTTTACTTTGTTTTTCTGAAATGTTGATACACAGAAAAGTCAAGCCAGGAAAAATAGGGGGGAAAAGCTTTTACTCCTACTTGACAGATATTTTGCTGTTGAATTAAAACTCCAAAGATAAAATGAGAATAAAAACGTACATGCTTTAGCTGTCTAATCTTTTATCTGTGCCTCAGTTCTCGAAATCATTCCTGAAGTAGAGACATTTCCTACATACTTGTGATTTTAGCCAAGTGTCACATGAAAGGACAGGCTGTTCCCATAACATTGGGATCTCTACATTACAGCAAGCCTTTACCTCAGTTAAAAGGAACACCTGAACACCCCGTGGCCATGTTATTCTGTAATTATCCATTGTAGACAACTCACCCTTGCTTTGATAAATAAAAGTACATGGGGGATACAGGCTTCCCTGGAGGAGATCAAATAGAGGAAAGATTTAAGAGATCACAAAGGCCACTTTCACAGTGTAAATCCAATATTAAAAGATCCTCTGATACCAGAAGAATCTCAGTCTATTAATATCACAGAAGGTTTATGTTAATGAATGGTGAGCACTTGCAAAGACGGGTTGAGTATTGTGGTACTGATTCTGAGTGACATCTTCCCATTTACACAGGGCCATAAAATAGAGAAAACCAGTCTGTCTGTCCTTCTGTGACAAGCAAGTCACTCCTGAATTCCAGACCTTTTACTTTTGTTCTTGAGCTTCAGCTCCTTGGTGTCATTGCTAATTGTCTTTGTTTTCTGTGCTTTGGCTCCCACGTTTTCAGTAAGTGTTGTGTCTGTCACCTGACTTTCTGTGATGTCCTCAGGTGTGAAACACCTGCTCTGTGTACCAGGTGATTACCCATTAATTTCTGTTTCCTCTTAAACACACTTCTGCAATAAACTCTCCAACAGTGATGCACTTGAGTAGTGAGTCTGTAATGTGCATAAATATGTGTTTCTGCCACAGAATGTTTTTCTGCACACTGCAGTTCTAGTACTTAAGTTCCTTCTTTTGTGGTTATTTTTTGCAAAAATTGACTTCACACAACATCAGGTTTTGCTAACCTCATTTGCACAAAAGCCCTGTAACATTATTAATAATGATTTTAATCTAAAATTTAAAAAATCTACTTTTCTACACCATGCTGTTCATCACGTTATTTTCTGCTGTCTCTGGAAAGTTTATAGCTGTACCTTGCAGTTTGCCAGACTACTCTCCATTTGTAGGCTACTACCACTTCATGTATATATGAGAGCAAAGAACGAGGTAAAGAGAATTCCTACTCCTCAGATACTAATGTGTCAATGACATTCTCATTAATTTTCATTTCTAAGTATTTTAAAGCTCAGGGATAAGTTGTTTGAATCCATTAGAGCTGGCGCCGATTTTGGTGATTTCCCCTGAAAATGGAGATTTAGTCACTTGCTTACTCAGGATGCTGTGGGCAGATGATGGAAGGTGCTTCCAGGCCTGCTGTGTTCCCAGACAGGTGCCAGAGCTGCCAGCAGTGCCTGGTCCCCACCCAGGGGCTGCTGCCTGTGGTCCCCAAGGGCTCTGCTATTCATGGGCAGGTTCTGTGTAAGGAAAGATGCTGTTGCTGTTCCATGCTGGGGAGTGTAGTTGCCATGGCTGATCATTTGGGATGCGTGGTACTTTCCTGGGAAAAAAAGCAAAAATAAAGGTTTCTCGTGCTCATTCTGCAAGCTGTAAATGCTGGAAGGTGTGGTGAGCCACCTTATTTGTGGGCTTTCTAATGCAGCGTAGCCAACAGATATAATTTGTCTTACTATTACTGTTGTAGGAATAACAATAATGAGCCATTTTTCCTTTCATTAACTTTGTGATTTTGACAGATTGGCTGCTTTTAGAAAGGCACAGACTAAATCTTGGAATTCCGTCTTCTAAAAAACATCCTCCCTGGGAAAAAGTCTTCCAAAGGCCAAGGAAATACTTCAGCTTGCAGGTTTTTTGAGGTGGTTTCCTTGTGTTCTTGTCTTAGGAAACTGGTCTCTAATGAGCACATCTGATTTCAAGCTGCTTCAAGCTTGCACTGGGGAGAGAGAAATTTATAAGCTCTGGGTCAAAGTTTGAGGGAATTTCCCTTTGTCTCCACAGAGTCTCGAGTGTGATGATTTCCTTGTGCTCTTTAGGAAGCAGGCCTGGTACAAACTAACCCAGCTTCTAAAATAAGGGCTGCAGAAAGACACTGCATAAGGATTGAAAAGCTGGATTTCTTTTTGCCAGTCTTGCAGATGAAAATACTTTTTCTTGTTATTTCTTTTCTATGAAGTAGAGATTTCGAGGTGATGATAGTCTGGGATTTTCTGTGAGCTTTTCCACGGGGCTTATCTTTCCCTCTGAGCCATACAACCTCTGGAGCATGGGATGAGGCAGTAACAAGCAATGGGCAGTCAAAGTGTCCCCACTGATATCATTTATTTAAACACCTGCTTTATTGTGATGATCATTAAATAGGCTGAGGTCTTTGAAGGATGAGAAGGTAGAATAAGTAGCTAGTTGATTACTGACAGAAACAATTATTTAATTTGGGTATGATAAAATAATTGAAAACCCAGGTGAGGTCTTATTAGCATATATTTTGGTATGCCTAACTCTTTAAAATAATATATTGTTCTTTCACAGCCCTTGGTTCCTCTGTACTTCCTCTGGGTTCTCACAGTTCGGGTCTCTTCTCACAGCATGGCCCTAAATTCCACTTGAGTGGAAATGGTGCTGGTGACTTGCATTTTAGGATAAAACCAAATTTTATTGGCATCTGTCATGCTTTCCTTCTCCACTATTAGCTTCCCACTTTTGGTAAGTAGGTAAGAACTCATTTTGGTAAACTCCATTATCTGCATTATGTACAACCCCAGCAACAAAGATTCATGTGGGAAAAAGTAGTTTATGTTACTTCACTGACAGAGGATATCTTTGAAAATAAAACTGGTATCTAGGCCATTAGATTTTTCTTTTTTTTTTTTTTTACTTTCTTTTTCTTTTTTTTTTTCTGTATCTTTTATTTTATCTCTTTCTTTCCCCAGAAGAGACGCAGCGAGCTTTTAAAAAGCATATCTGGGAGCAGAATAAGTTGTACAGGTTTGTTTTATGTTTGTTAAGGAAAAAGTTTATCAGACTGTTTAGTTGGTCTCTGTAGATTCATTTTGTGGAGAAAGGTTGCCAAAATGTCAGTCAAAGCTTAAGGGAAAGCCTACAGCAATCCTGATGTATTAAAATAAATAAAAAAAGTAATGCTGGTGAAAAGGCTTTGGACCTGTAAATCATGTCTGTGCCAGGGTTCATTTCTGAGTGTTTACCAGTATTCTCAGTGCTGACATGGCTTCATGCAAGGGGATCTAAAGCAGCTACAGTTCGTGTGGCCACACACATTTTCAACACACCAGATCAGAGTGGAGGGCGAAGCTCCATCAGCTGTGGAACTGCAGTTTCCTGCAGGCAGCCCTGTCAAGTGTTGCTCCTCTCTTCAGGCTGATGCTTGAGAACTCTGGGGTACAATTCATTTCTACAAGATGACTGCACCCACTTTCCCTTTGGAATGCCAAGTGCCATGTGTTACCTGCACCGGTGTCTCAGTCCCTGTATCAAACCCACGGGCCTGTTCCTAAAATTTATGCGGAGTTGTAGGGAAAGGAAATACAGATGATGGATGTGTTCACTCACTCCACTACTCTTGCAGCTTCTCTTTTTTGTGGTGCCACTTGGTTCGTCCAGACCTCATTATCTGGTGTTGCTCAGACATCCAGCCCGTCCCTTGCTTGAGATAACTTAGGCTGCCCCAGACAGCTGAGGGGGAGCAGGGAATGGAGGCCACGTCTTTTGCAGCATAATAACAACTTCATGTCCAATGCACTTTGTTATGTTGTCCACCAGAAGGAACAAGCACTGGCTTGGCTGTGATGTGGCTGTGATCTGTTGATTATTAGCTTCTCCTCAAGTCAGAAACAGAATCCCCTCATGTTTAGCTTTAGTTGAAGGGGTGTGAAAAATTGATGGCACCAGCAAAATCAAGTCTCTGGTAAAAATTACTGGTTCTCAGCAAGATTTGTCAGTGTTTTCTTTGTCACAAATCAAAAACTTTTTCAGATACAGAACTGAATTTTATGTTGTTTTTATTTTTCCATGGCACTTGCCAATTGTTTCCTTGTCAACTCAGCTAATAAGTAGCATACCACTAATTCTTACCAACCAATAGCAGACCATCCCGAGTCTATCTCCCTAAACTGATAAACAAAGACAAAAGGAGTCTTTTCTTACTGTTTATACCTGGTATTTTTCTTACTGTTTATAAATACTGTTTTACAGTTTTTAAGTGGAGGGGCTTTCTTTCTGATTTGGAATTGATTTCACTCCTTTCAGCTTCAAGGCAGAGCAGGTTACACGTGTGTTAAGGCAGAGATTTATCTGATGACACATGAATAAGGATCTGCACAGCCAGGCTCCTAATTACCCAACTGATTGCCCTGCCAATTAGCTGTTCCCCAGCTTACATGGCCCTTCTGTCTCTGGCCTGTCTGGGTTCCTACTGTTCCTTTCCTGCTACAATCCAGGCAAAGCCAGAAATCTTCTCTTGTGCCCCTTTTCCCAGAGCTCTTGTTGTGCACGATGCACCCACTGGTGTCCATCAGCTCTCTTCTTGCTGAAATATTGACCTTATTTTAAAATTCATTTCATTTCAATTACTGACCCAAACGACTTTTTCCTTCACATTCTTGGAAGTTCCCATTGATTAACAAAGAAATACACATCTGATTTCTAAAACCTTCTTCCTTTTTTTTTCAAAAATAAATGTTGGGTGTGTGTTTAATTGCATTAAGTTACTTGAGATGGAAAAGCTTCCTTAATTTAGTAAAGTACTCTGTGGATCATGATAAGGAGGGTTCTACTCGTGTTCTGCCTTTCTGATGGCATCAGCAATAAAAAGCACAGAGGACCGACCTATTTTAATCATTAAAATTGCAAAGGCATGTCAGAATGCTCAGGGAAAACAGGTCTTCTGAGTGGATGGCATATTTATGTAAGTGCTTTCAAAGTAAAAATGCTTTTTATGGTTGTGTCATTAAAACAACAAAACATGAGGAATGCAGCAACAAAGTTTTCAATCTTAATTATAAATCAGCTCAATTACAGGTACAATGTAACCTGTATTTCTAGTTTGCTGCCTATAAAATTAAATTATCTTTGTTGATATAAAAGTACAGAACCCATCTGTCAGGTAGATGAGTTAAAAGCAGTAAGAACTTCAGATTTCTCCTCATTTTTCTTGTATTTGTAGCTACATATATCTGAACAGTGAACCATCATAGAATTTTTATGATTTTAATTTAATTTCTCAGGCATTAACTTAGTTCTTCCAGAAGTGAATTACCCAACATTCCTGGCTGGGTTGTGGGCTGATTAATTATTAAACAAGTAGAACTAATGAAATGTACATATTTGTGTAGAGGTATAAGACATTTTACAGTCCAGAGTCAGAGATTGTAACCCAAGTGCACACGCTCAGGTCCTTTCCCTTCAGGAACAGGTCTCCAGTGCAGCAGAGAGGGGGGAACATGTCTGGAGCCATGTCTTCTCAAGTTATCTTGGGGTACAAGGTCTTGACCAGCAAGCAGAAAGAGACCAAATATTAAATAAATGTGGGATAAAAACCTGTCAAAAATGTACAGTAGAGAAAGGAGCTGAAAAAAGTAGCTGAAAATTCAGGAGGAGAACTGAACCAGTTTTACCCGTGAACATCCTCTATAATGAATAGCTCATTGTGAATTTAATATGTTGCCTGCAGTGGGCTATTTTAAGTGGATCTCTGTAGTTCATACATGTATTTATGATATTGAAAGCAGTGACAGAGCATTGGCGGCTGTAAGAGCCTGGGAATATATCTGCCTGGAGCTCAGGCAGACACTGAACATCTGGAGTAACAGGAATCTCCTTGACATGTTGCAGAGCTAAAGCACTCTAACATCACCCAGTTTAGAGGAGCCACTGAGAGAGATTTCAGCAGCCTGGTCTAAAACAGTATTTCAGAGAAAATAACCAAGTGAGCCAAACCCTGGGCTCGTATTTTTTACTGCTGTATCCAGACAATTTACAGTGCTCAAGCAGCAGGATAGGAACCCATTGGCTGTCCTGTGTGTAATTAGTTGGGTGAACAGACAACTGGAATTAGCAAAAAAATCTATTTGGGGAAAAAGTCCTTTGTGCGTTCCAGTGATCCCGTGTTTGATTACAGAACAGTCTAATTAAGGTCCCATAGAAAAACTGGCTCTTTCATTCCAGCAGGGCTCTGGAATGCATTGACAGCATGCTTGTGCCAACGGAAGAACCACATGCGCACCTGCTCACTGATTTTAGAAAATCAATTAATCTAATTAATACGGATTAAATGGGATAGGATCAAACCAGCAATGAGCAGGCTCACAGAGAAGGTAACTTGTGTGAGATAAGGTGTGACTGTGTCTACAGGTAGGACCTGTGGTGTCCTCAGGGCCTGTCTGTGCACAGCACGGGCCTGAGCAGTCTACTGCAATTCTTTTCTGTCTCTCTTGCCTAATTATCTTCCAGAGTCTTGGCACAGGGAAAGGGAAAGGACAATGCTCATGTATCCTGAAGTGAAGTCAGGTTATGGCCAGAGCATGCACAACGTCTTGGAAGACTGATTTTTAGACATATGAGAAAATAACAGTGCTGAGAAAGTCGTTCCCAAGGAAAAGGGCTGGTGAGGCCTCTGTGCACGGCCATCAGGGACCTGCCTTCCCTGTGACTTCTTGCTGTTTAAACCAGACAGTAACTGGGAAAGTTACATTATGTCTTGTGATATTTTATTTAGGTTGGTTTCCAAAGAGGAGAGAAGCTGTAATGATAGCTCTGGGTAGCAGTGGCTACAAAAATAACTGGGCTTTTAACCTGCCTCTGGTGGCTGAGTCTGTTCATGGCCTCTCCCATATCCATCCCCTCACGGGCACACAGAGCATCCAGGCACTGTCACTATCAGTGCCACATTTCAGCAAACATAAAGAGAATAATATGTGCTGTTTCTGTGGGCTTCCAGTGAACTTAGTCCACACACCAGACTTCAAATGAAGGTTGCTGCACTGCCCGTGTTCAGCATTTGTAAAACTTTTAGATGCAACAGTGTATTTTTCCAGACTTAGAAAACGTACGTCTTCAAATCTAGTCTGCAGTGTCACCTGCACGAAACCATCTGGTTTGGGTACAGCTTAGTTCCACCATCAGGAACTCAGAGAAGCCGTGTAAGCTGTGTAGAATTTTATGAGGAGAAACAGTTTTCCTTTACACTGTCACACAGAAAAGAGTCAAGAGATGGAAGCCCTGTTTGGTGTGTAATTAACCCCTTCGACCTCTCCCCTGCCCTCTGGGCAGTGGGATGAACGTGCAGGAGGGCAGGGCAATTCAGCAAGGAGCATTTGGAGTAAATCTGGGGACAAAGAGTGACTAATTACTTCTTCCAAGACAGGTTTTGACACTGACATACCTGATTCTTTTCTCACCTAATTCCTCCACATGCATCTGTGATGATGTTTGAAGTTGTTTCCTTGACACAAGTTGTGGCTATCCATAATATTTAGTATTGCCATGGAACTTTTTTTTAGATTTTTCCCCATAACTTTTTTTCAGAATCAGTCCCTGGAATAGCTGTGCTTTTGTGGTGAAATTCTCCTATCTTGATTCATGACATAAACCCTTCTTTCTTGTTTCTCCATGTCCTGATTACTTGTATAGCACCAAAGAGAATGTTGCATATTAACTAAATCCATTATTTTTTAAGGTTTAGGGAATTTTAATTGTTTTTGAGTGAAAATTTTTCTTGACTTTGTACGTAAAAAAAGAGGTAAAAACCTTTCTTGTAGTTGGCAGTTATTCTTAGAATTAATATTTGCTGTATTATTTCAACAGTCTCTCAGTTTGTTTGTTGGTAAGTTCTGCTACTGTTTTCTGTACATGGATACAAAAGTGGGGCCCTCTGCAGGCACTAAGCCAGGGAATGGAGCAGTGGGGAGGTGAGTGGTGGACTGGGTAACTACAGAAATGGTTTCTCCCCATTCTCACCCGCTGTGCATTAACACACAAGAGGAACACATACTCTCAGCAGTGTATTCACTATCCAGTCTTTCAGGATTTTTTTCTCTGCAGAAATGAGGGATTCAGGGAGTCTAGAGGGCTTTCACCAGGTTTCTGCAGGACCTTGGTGGTGTCTCTGGTCAGAACATGTTTCTCTCCGGTGGCAGAAATGCTGTGGTGGGATCTCCAGTAAAGCATCTCCTGAGATCCCTTTTTCCAGTGTCACTCTTGCTGTCCCAGTGCCCATGAGAGGTTTATAAAGTCTGTTATCCTTTCTTTGGCACTAATCCATGCCCTGAGATTTCTGTGGGATGAGGAACAGTGTGATTGACTCAACTCTTTTCCTGCACTTGGGATGCCAAGGGGACATCCCTTTCTGATACTTTCAGTTTGCACTAATAATTAGAAATGCTGTAGTCCTAAAAAGCTCTAGAAATATAATTAAAGTCAAACAGAATACTTCCTGGGGCAGAAATTGGCAGTGGTACTTTCTGTTCCCTAGGATATGTCCAAAGCTATAAAAATGAGCCCTTGTTTGTAGACAGATGGGAAGCCTCCTGTGTAGGACAGAGGAATGTGCCTGGCTGTTTGTACCCTCATCTTACCCAGAGGGACCCAAAGAGAAACCTTGTTCAAGTGAGGACCTTCAGTCAGCTTTTATCTTGTGTGTGGAAGACACAGTTTATCTGTCTGAGGGATAATTGGACGCCAGATGACAAAGTGAGCTAATTTAATAAAAAGGCTGAGGAATAAAGATTTGAGTCTGCAGCTATGCCTAATTCTGTTCTGTTTGCAGTAAAAATAATACCACCTTTCCTGTGACATGGCCATTTTAGCGACTATGTTCCAAATTACTTGATAGAAAAAGACATAAAGATTCTTCCTGCTTTGCAGCCATTTTGATCAGGAGATAAAAATGACCAGGTTGTAAAAGTAGTAATATCTGGGTCATTGAATCAATTCAGCACCAATTTATGACTGTGCAGGGAAATGAAAATGGAAAACAAATAGTCTTTAAGTCCTGTTAAGAGAAGATATCCATCACTCAGGCTCAACTTTTCATTTGTAGGGATATGAATACCATAAGCACTGAACATGACTCTCAACTCATAAATCAGGTTTGAAACAAAAACTTTTTGAGGTCTACAGGGAATATTTACAGAACTGCTGTATAAACCAGCAATGCAGATGTGCATAAAGCAGAAGAAGATTAAATGTTGTACCTATAACCTTAGACTTCAGAGAGTTTTAGGAAGGATGTTATAATTTCTGTGGGCTGACAAAGGCAGAAACACTGTGATCTCTGCCTCGTTCCTTCTTAGATTTGTAAAATTGTTGAGTGCTACTAGATTTCATCAAGGACCTGAAGTGCCAAGCTACCAGATTAATTGAACTTGCTCATGAGAAGCAGTGATGAGCATTTTAGCAGATGCAGTAGGAGTTCCAGTGTCCCTCTGTGCTGCAGAGAAATTCAAGCTGATAGAAGCTCAATGGATTGTGGTTACCGCCTCTTCGGTTGTTAAAGCAAAGAACATGTCAAATCAGCCACTGGTAGGATAACGTGTTGCCAACACTGAGATATTTTGAGTTAACATTTACTTATATACAGTACAGAAATGTCAGCCTTAAAGCATGTTACCGAGTTCCTTTATTGAGTTGGGATTTTGTTTGTTTGTTGAGATATTGCTCCACAGGCCCTGTGCATGTTGTTCCTGCTGGAAAGGTGAAGCCAACGTTTGTTGCTCTAGTTCTTTCTGCTGGCTTTGGTTTGTCCATCTGTTCAGTGCCCTGCCTGCTGCTCTACTCAACCAGTGTCACCTTGGACTGGGGCTGTAGCTGGAGATGTTCAGGGTGTCCCAGGAAAGGATGTTGGCAGTTCCAGGAGCTTTGCTCTGGGAACTGTCACTGAAGCGAGTGCTGAGCAACACTCGGCTGCTCCGTGCCACTGGAGGGGTTGTCTCCAAGTGTCCTCAAAACAGTCAAGCATAAAGAGTTCTGCTGAACTATGGAGTTGATTTCTGCCTCCTTGTGATTTCCTGGGGAACATGCAGTATTTTTTGCTCATTCCTGATCTCACTTGTTGAGTAATGCCTTTAGCTCAAGCTGTCTACATTCCTATAAATAACTCTTTTGGCTGTGGCAGAGGGGTTTGATGATGGTGAACCAGGGCAGATGTGGTAACGCTGATCCATACACTGGTGTTTCATTGTCTGTCTTGAGTGGGATTTCAGGGGGAAAATGTTTGTTTTCTCAGTTGTTTTTACATCAACAAATAAAATAGTCCTGAAAAACACCAAGCCTGTACAAAAGAACAGTATCTAATGATGTTATGCAAGACCAGCACAACAGTTCATGACTCATGGCTTCTTCTGAACTCGGCTGGAGGGCAGTGAGAGTGCAGGGAGTTCTTTTTCATCCTGTTGTACTTCTGTAGCATAAACAGAGTGCAGCTCTAGCTCCCAGTCTAACACTAACTTGCACATATAGTTTTACCCATGGGACAAGAGTGATCAGCTGCACCCATCACACCTCACTGCCAGAGCAGCAGTGCCTTGGTAAGGCACCATCTGGCACAAAACTGGGGGGGTGAGGGGGGAAGGTTCAGTGAAATCTAGTCCTGCTTTCTGGGGGATGTTCTGAAATTTGCAAAAGATAAATGTCTTTAAACCTTCACTGCTTCCTGATTGCTTGGAGAGGGAAAGGGGTTGCACAGCAGTTTATTGAGAGCTAGACCCCTATTTGCTGGTTCAAAGGCCAAAAGGACCCTTTCAGTGAGAAAGGGGGAAGGAAGTGTGGGAGTCCAGCAGTCTCTGCCTGACTGTTCTGTCTGGAACTGATGTAACATCACCTGGCTGTGCAAGTACCACACACAAAGAAGCCAAAGAAGCTGCAAGGCTGGAGCACACTCCCTCTTGCTGCTTTTATGCTCTTCAGGGGTCACTGAGCCTGCAGTTGTAGGAAGTTAATCAGCTGTAGTACCTGTAGGGCCTCAGGCTCCTACAGGGTAATTTCATTCCTGGGACCTCCCACACAACCTTGAGTTTGGATGCTTGAGACTCTTCCCAAGAGCAGGAGTAGCCATGGCCATGCATTCTATGGCTGCATGTTTACATTTCTCTTTGCTGCAACGAGACATTTTGTAGCATGAGGTTGGAAACTGGAGTACTTCCTTTCATCTCCTGTTCCTTTAAGGTTTCTGTTTATGGACACCCTGCAATCCTAAAGTGGTGTTCTTGGTTTGCAAAGGTGATATCCAGCCCAAATGCATTAAGGAAGCAGCTTGTAGTGTAATGCTCGGTTGTTTTGGATTCTTACCACTACTGAATTCTCCTAATTTTATGATCATAACTCTCAGATTATCTGTAAATTACAAATGTTTGAGTAACTGATCAAAAGAGAGTGTAAATTATACATATTTACAGGCAGAAAAAGGGAGGTAAATGTCCGCTTTTCCCCATTTCTCCTTGAAACTCCAGTTCCTCACTTACAGCAGTCTGCTGCTCTGTCCCTGTGTGTTTGATCCCCCTTTCTGCACCAGCTCTGATTTTGTGTGGGTTACCAAGAAATGATTCTCAAGGAGCTGGTTTAAGAAGGCAGGTTACCTGTGTGTTAAAATACCACCCAATTCTCAGTCTGTAACTGGTATATCCCAAAGCAGATGTGTTATTCTCCTTAAAGCTTAGCCCAGCAGAAACAAACTGTGTGTTATTTTACGGTCCAGATGCAATGCCCAAAGAACAGGGAATTCATGGATAACTCCCAGGTACCTGAGATCGGAATCACTGGTGCCTTTCGAAACTCAAATCATCCCTTAGCCTGTCTCAGGGGCAGGCAGCTGGGGTTCTTACTGGTCTCTGAGGAGTATAAGAGAAATACTGTCTTCCTGAAGCAGCACCTAAAGGAGCAACGTTAGCATGTCATGGAAATGACTTTACTGTGATACATTAAAGAATGATGTGCTCAAGTCCTGTGCATGCAAGCTATTAGTGCTTCCTCCCCCCACAGAGCAAGCTGTTTATCTTTCAAAAGGCTGGAAACTCTTCATTTTACTTTCCAGAGATTTCCTTGTGGAACAGACAGTATAAATAACACCTGTAATATGAAGCTTTGGGGATAAAGAGAGATAATGTTTGTGCTTAATTTCTTTCCTTCTTCCCATCCATGTCATGTTCCACATTTGCATATGAAATTCATCTCCCACCCTTTCCCATGAGCCTTGTTCGTGTCCTGCTGTGCCTTCCCACACAACTTGGCCAAGACTAAAAGACCTTTAAATCTGTCATTGAAATGTATTTTGGGAACTACATTTTAGACAGTATTTCTGTTTAAACGAGTTTTCCCTGATTCCCAAATGTTAAAGAAATACAAGATAGAGAATCTAGGAGAAGGGCAGACCCTGATGCTGTCAAAGCATGTCTTTTCCACTAGAAATAACATTCTCTGGACTGAGCTGATGAACCTGAAGCTTTCAGCCATGTTGTCTGTATTTATGTATGTTTGCACTCAATCCCAGGGAGCAGAGAAGGTAAGGAAAGAGTGCATTAGGACCACCCTGTGTTGTCTATACACAGGAGTAAGAAGCAGCTGTTGCCAAGATTTCTGAACTCCTGCTCTCTGCCCTATCTGGGAGCTCAGCTCAGATTACCTGGGACTTGGTGTTCTCAGAAGGAATTCAGAGTAGGGTGTTGGAGTATCTTTCCTGCTGTTATTTACAGTGAAGCCTCAAGTGAAATGGGGGACCATTTTTACAAAGGATTGTACAGATTTGTAAACTCGATGCTGTTTCCCTAAATGAAAGTGGGGAGCAGCTCTTCAGGTGGTCTTTATAACTGCCCCAAAAGCCACTGCTGAAAGCCACAAATAGATCTTGTCTCATCCTTCTCAGCCCAGTGCTCTCCCCACTAGAACAGGCATATTTTAACACTCTAGTACAGTGATGCCAAACCCTGTGATTAGAACTGAGATGTTTTGTAGTTTGTGATTGCTGCAGTATTGACATTTTTCTTCAAGTGTCAGTCTTTGGAGTTTCTTCAGAACAAGGAGTCTCAGCTTTCTTTAGAAACAAGAGTTTCAAGCCCTGGTGGTTGCAGAAAAATGCTTAAAAATGGGACTCTGATTGTTTCATCACTTTGTTTCGAAGAACAGAATGCTTATATTCTTTCTTTTCATTCTTTTTTTATTATTTTTTAACAGCTGTCACTAATAATCACTAAATTAAACATTGCTCAACTTTCTCAACTAATTCATGGCTGTGTGGTCATTTGTTATGGCTGCACTGCAGAAAAAAAGCCTGTAAGGAAAGAAAGCACATATTTTTTGCATAGTTGTTGGATGCTTCTCTGTTAAAAGGTAGGACTGCTGAGGCACATTTAGTTTGCATGCCAGTTGCTGTGAGACATTTCTGATGGTCCATCTCAACCACCACACCATCTGCTTTTTCCAGGCTATTTATTCCATCCTTGTCTAACCTCTTTCTTCTTTAAAAGCAAGCACATTTTCTGGAAGCTGTTACCACTCACTAAATTATTTTTTAAACACTTTCAGGAAAAATTAATCTGGGCTCCACCTTGTCAAATATTCTGTTGCTGGAGCAGCTGTGCTTCTGAGGGAAGAAAATCCTACTATCAGTTAGGGTTACAGTGTGGTGTGTCCACACTGGACATGCCTCTTGCCTTCTCCTCAGTTAGTCATCTGTTCAGGCTGCTTAAGCTTTTGCCTAATTTTGAGAGTGTGAGTTATCATCATGACCGACATGGCAATACCCACAAGTGGAAATGAGGTTAATCCTTGACTATCTTCTTGAATCAGCCCTTGAAGAATGAGGTACTCCTCCTTCATCCCACCTGTAATTGTGTTGAGGAAAGTTTTTAATTGTTTCCAGGAAGAGGTATGGATTTCTTAGCTGTAAAACCAGCCATCTTTTCCAACCTCATGGAGCCCTTGTCTTCGGTGGTGGTGGCGATGGGTTCATTATGCAGTGCCTTGGATCAGTTTTACATTTTTTACTTTTAAACATCCTTCTTGATCTTGTGTTTTCAGAAGGCCTATAAAAATGCATGGCTTATGTGCACAGTCCTTTGTAGCCTGGAATCACAGCTTCCCTAAGATGTATCCTCTTTAATCAGGGCACACGGATCTCCCCTCCCCGCTGCTCATTATGACTGTGGTGGTGGTGCATTCTGGTGAGCACCAGCACAACACAGAGAGCAGCCCCATAACTGGGAAATGGGCCTTCATATGGAAATGTCCTCCTTCCTTTAATCATTTAAATCGATCCTTTCAGACTCTGCTGTCCCAACTCTGTGTGTGTCTCTCACCGATGGCAAGAAATGAACAGAGTGTTTTTGCAAGAAAGTGCACCGTGGATTTCCATAACAAAACTGCAGAACTCTGTTCCTACCCCATTGCTTAACCATTCTCAGAGGGATTTGAAAGGAGAGGATTTCGAATCCTAAGATACTGACGTGCTACTACCAACCTCACTGTGAGAAGTTTGCTTTTGGAAGCTCTGTGGCACAGAGACAGGAGGTTTTCATGGTGTTCTCTTCTCTTTCTTGGGTGATTAGCTCATTTAAATGCACAGAAAGTGCAAATAGTTTGAAGTTATGATTACTGGTTATATTTCACTTTGCTTTTACTAACAACCAGTTCCATCTGCTGCCATGCTTCTCTTCTGCCCCAGCTTTCCTGAGCTCCTCCATGTCCTCCTAGACATGTTTGTTTTCTGCATTATATAATATCACCCCATTTATGTCCTGCCTGTTTTCCAGATGGCTGTTAAATATATTAAAAGCTTTTATTCTATGGCCAATATAAAACCTTATGACTCTCTTTAAACATACATGGTTTATGACTTATTTCCACTGTGTTTTTTCCTGTTCTGGGCTAGAGCTGTGCATCTTGTCCATGCTGCCAGGGATTTCTGAGTGCATTTTGTCATGCTGACTTTGACTTATTAATACAAGGCTGTACAGTTTTTGGCATTCCTTCTCTTTCTACCTAATGTGCTTAAAGTTACTGGAAACACTAAATTTGATACTCATATTTCAGTGAGGAAATAAGAGCAATAGGCCCCTGTGAGAGGTCCTTCATTCCTGCAGGTGATTCCATTCTTGTTCCAAAGGAGCCTGGTTTTCCTTATACATAAGGAGAGAATGTATGATGTTTGAGCTTAGGGGGCCAGGCTGTCCTTCACAAACCACAACAAAGGAGAAGCAGAGACCCTTCCCACTGTCTCCATGCACACCTGGAAGCCCTGGATGAGCAGAAGGATGTGCTGGGCAGCCTCAGGGAAGCTGCCTGGCACTGTAGTGCTCCCAGGTCCAGCCCCAGCTGCTGGACTGAAGGAGAGATGTGTGGCTCTGTGTCTCAAGGAGAAGACCCAGCACAGTGCAGACCTGTGTTTGCTTCAGAAGTATCCCACACATAAAGCATAACCTTGCATCAATATGTGTATCCTTGCTCTCCCCCCTCCTCTTGCTCACTAATAGTTTTCCCTAAGATTCTTGAACAACAGAGCAGATGGAAACCTTATTTAAATTTAGAAACCGTGAATACCACATGCTGAGCTCAATGGAGCAATTCAAGTAAGTTTCCCTTAAATGAATATTTTTTTTTATGCTGGATTCCAGTTAGAATTTTTAAAATAGCATAAATGTGATATAAAGCATTTGAAGGTACCTGTATTCCTTACCATGGAAGGCCTCACTTGGACACAAGTGTGAAAATGTTTCCTAAACAGACCAAACTTCACAGCCAGTCCCCGTAAAGGACATTAACACTCCATTATTTATTAGAGCCATTATAAAAGAAAGTCCTGCACCGTCCCTAAAGAGAGAAAATCTGTCATGGTTCCCAGGAAAGAGAAGCAAGGATTATCCTTGAAAGCAGTCAAAGGAGAGAATAGTTTTTACCAACTTGTCAGTGGAGTTGCCATGGGCACCAGCCAGGAGCCGAGGTTTAAATGTCAGATTTCCCTTCCATTACTGGTTTTTTTTCTTTTGCTTTTGCTTTATTTTTGCATTCATTCCATTATTCTCTCTTTTTTCCCCTTTTTATAAGAATTTATGTACCAGCTGTTTTCCTAACATCCAGTTTTGCTTCTTTTCATGCCTAGCCTTGGACATCATAGCAATCCCAGCTAAAGAAATATGTTTGGTTCTTCTGTTTTTAAGTAAGGAAATGTGTTCTTGGATACTCTTTTGAAAGTCATTAGCATATTAATATTTATCCACCAAAGAATAAAATATAAAGAGACTGAGGCAGTTGAGGAAGAAACAGCAGTGGAGAGTGGGGAGCAACTGCCTTCAGTGTTAGCACGCCTGGGTGTGGGAGACATGGTGCATTTCGTTATTTGCTAAAATATTACACAGAGAGGGATGGGGGGAAGGAAAAGAGCAGAAGGAAAAAGCTCACATCTGTGGTAATGTCTCTGCAGGGGGAGAAAAAGGCAAATCCTGCCATTTGTGGAAGGTATTCATGTGTTGCCGGCTGGCTAAACTGCACGTCAATTGAATTAATGTATCCGTTAAATCAAGATAAAAGCTCCGAAGCAGCAGTTTAGAAAACACTTTTTTCTTTTCTGTTCTTTTTTTTTTTTTTTTTTTCCCTTTTCCTTAATTCCTCTAAGCCGGCACAGGACATCTGGGTTGGTTTTGTTTTGTATGCTGGGTTTTGTTTTGCCTTGTGTGTCTTCGCTGTCAAAACCCCCAAACAAACCCAGCTGCCTCAAAAAAAAAACAAATCCATTTGTGTTCTGCTTCCTCGTTAATAGCGTTAGCGTGGAAATGAACACATCCCGGCTGGGAAGTGAGCAACTCGGGAGTGGGAGGGAAGTTCACACCTCCTTCGGAGCTATTGTTCCCCGCTGTCTGGCTGCGGGCTCTGCAGGGCCACGCGGTGCAAGTACAGCCCTTGGCACAGGGGAAGGCAAGAGCTGCAAAAAGAAAACAGAATTTTTACAAGAACCAACCAATGCTGGCATCGACTGGGGGCCTGGAACCTCCATTTGGCCACTAGGTTTGTTCTGGAGAACAAAGATGGGATTGTAGCTCTAGCAAATGTTCAGATTTGGATCCTGGCTTTAGTCTCAGAGTTTTATGGCTGTGGAGAATGGGATAAATTAGTTTTTGTGGTTTTGAAACCCATTTCTGATCTGCCTTCCCATGATCCTGCCTTGCCTTTAAGGAGCTGAGCGTGTTTCCAAGTGCATTATTGACACATAATTATTGCAACCAGTCAATGTAACCAGTTACTTGATCTGGGTTTCCTCAGGGCCCACTTGCAGGGACCGAGAGCAATGTCACATATGCTGAGTGTTCCCACTTTGCCAGGTAAACCAGTCCTTGCTGTGGGATTTTAGTGGCTGATTTATGCTTTACCCTAAAGAACCACCGCAGCAGCCTTTGGGAGCACCAGGGAACAGAAATGCCCTGCTGCCTCTCAGCTGGTTGCTGAAGCCTGGGAAGTAGCTCCTGGAATCACAGTTACAAGTTTAGAAGCAGAAATGTCATCTCCTTCCTCCAAAGCTTTAGCATGCAGCTCTTATGGAGAGTTTACAAAAGTAGGAGTGGTATTTGGGGGACACATGTAAGTAGAATGGGACAGGGAATAAAAGACCACAAATTACAAAAAGGGAAAATAAGGATTAAGCATTAAGAAGTTCTTTCTGATAGCACAGGTTAGTTAGTCACTGAAATAGACTGTCCAAGGAAGCTGTTAAATGCTTATCATCAAAAGTTTAAAGAAAGAAATAGGAGGCAGTGACAGGAATGTCTTGGGTGTAATAGCTAGAGAAAAGTGCTAAATATAACCTTCCTGCCATGGGACAGTGGGAAGGACTGGGGCCCCTCTAGCCTGAGTTTCCATGAGGATCCAGTGTTTCGAAGAGCTGATGAGCAGTCTGGCTTGACAGCAGTGGCCTTTCTACCTTTATTTAGAATCAGAAATTATTCATGACCCTGATTCATGAAACCTCCACTCATCAGCAAGCCTAGGAGTCATGTTAAAAACAACTCAGGAACATTCACTAATTTGTTGGGAAAACTTTATTTTAAGATTTTATACAAACATGCATCACCATAGTAATTTAAAATCTTGTATGTAAAATTATGGCAACTCCTTTCCTGACATCTCGGAAACGTGTTTCAGAGCAGATATTCTGGATATGCTGGGGGTTTAGTACTAAGTCTTTACCCATTTACTGATTATTTTGTCAAAACATGGTGGGGAATGTATTTCTTTCAGGAAAAAAATTAATTTATCCTGCTCAGTAGGATAAGTGAATGATTGATTCTGGTATTTTATTTGAGGTCTAAATCTAAAGTAATCTTCGTCCCCCAGTGCAGTACAAATAGTCTTGCCTTTTAATACCTGTCCATTCAAAACAATCTGCTTTCATGACTCACTGAATAATATCTTAATTTCATTTCCATTTGAGTATAAGCTTACTCTGAAATAAAAAATATAAAAATACAAATCCAAAGGAAATACAAAGAGCTTTTTTACCCAGGACTTCCTGTTTCTTTACACATCAATTAAAATCAAACTCTGTGTCACTCACTGTTGCCATGCCAGTGAAATCCATGTGAGGTGCATTCTGCTGAGGCACCAGCCTTGCCATGGAGAGATTCCAGCCCTTCCAAGGGAGTTACACAAAGAAGGAGAAGAGTAAGTGGTTGTGACCACAACTTCTAAGATTTTGAAGTCAGAAACCTCATTTTTGTCTGTAACTGAAAGTATATTTCTTAGACTCTGCCTGTGGTTATATAAATTCAGGTGTGCTGTTCTCATTTGTAGTAAAAAAGTGTCGTTATTCTCTTTCTCTTCCTGCCCCACCACTGTCATCTTGGAAGGGCTTTGCTGTGGAGCAGATGGCAGTGCAGGTGGAGCCATACATTAGTTTAGCAACCCTGGCCTTGAGCCACGTGGGAGTGTAGAGCAGGAAATCAGATTGCCAGGTGGAAAACGAAACTTGATATGAACACAGACTAATATTTCCAAGATGAAGCTTATTAACAGCAGACAAACCCAAGAATTAATATCCTGATCCAGCACTTAACCTGAGTGGTGAAGTAATATGAAAACTAGAGATTTTCCCTGAAGCATCAGTGAAGGTGCACGTCTGGTACATGGAATTAATCTGAAACATTTATTGTGCATTGCCAGTTACATTTGAGAATTTGGGAAAATAACTGCTAAAATTGGCTTAAAATCAAAACCTGCATCAACAAGTCACCTTTCCAGAGTGTTACGTTTCCAGTGGCTGTCATTCACACTGTAGCAGCACTAGAAGCCCCACATAATATTGGGGCTCTGCAAAATGGGATTCCTGAACAGCTGTTAAGCAGAGGGGTTAATTTACAGTGGAATGCTTCTCACTGGAGGTGAATCTCGGACTCAGACCTAGGAAATAGCTGACTCTGTTCAGTGGGAGCTGCTACCCAAGTGCACATCAAAAATAGCCCAGAATACAGGGTAGCTGTTCCACAACAGGATGACTGACTGCAAAGTTCCTTGCCTAGCTAACAGATCCCAATATTCAGAGAGAAGCAGAAATAAGTAGGAGAGGGAACAATTCCACCCCTGTGCTCAGCCAGGGAGGAGGGGAAGGGAAGGAGGAAAGGCTGTCAGCCTTAGGTGCTTAACAGCTCTGTGTGATCCAGGAGGTACACACAACTAATTCCTTGGTAATGACTGAAGATGAGCTTCCAGAAAGCCAGGTACCAGGAAAAAGGGAGCAGGCTAAGTCATTCTAGCACACTAATGAGAAGAAATAGGAATTGTCCTAGGGCTCCATACATCTTGGCATCCCCTTTCCACCACAGATGTGAGCAGATGTTTGGGACGCACAAATACAGGACAATTCCTTAAAATCGTTTCAGCCCTTCCCTAATGGCTGCTTCCAAATCTGGCTAAAATGGTTGTGGTTTCTTTGTGCTTAGTAACACTTCAGTGTTTCTATGGACTTCTCTGGAGTCCCACTTAAACTTTAGCATTCACAATGTCCTTACTGCTCACACGGAAGAATTTCTGTTTGGCTGCAGAGCCCTTGATGCAAAAGGATTTGTGCCATTAACTAACAGCGAAAACACAAAGCACAATATCAGTCTCTGTCTGAGAATGAGAAGCCACCTGAAAATGTAGCCCCAAGCTCTTTGATAGGGTCTGTGTGTTAACATCCAGGATCCTCAGTATTTTAAATGTGCTTTATCACATTGGATTCGAAATTTATCATCTCTGCCCATTGGAGAATGGTGTCATCATGCTCTAGTTAAAACCTTTGTGCATGTGATATATAAATGACCAGAAAATTCAACAGACTTCATGTGGCAACAGCTGCCCTTGTTATGATGCCAGTGTTACCAATATGAAAAGCAGAGAAATGAGAGTGAAGAAGAAAATCTAAATTAATGGGGGAAGGGGGGCAAGTGGAACCACTGCAAGATTTGTCTTTCTGAAAACTGCCTGATTGCTTTTCAGTTCTATCCTCTTTTTTTTCCTGTTGACAAGCAAAGCTTGGGAATAATAAGTGCTGCATGAATTAAATCCATCACACTTGGCTGACTGGATACCATGTACTGGATCTTCAAACCAATTTGGTTCTATCAGTGTGCCACTATTGATTTCAGTGCTTTGACAGAAAATAGCAGAGAGACAAATGAAGGGAGGGGGAGTCTTACAAACATTTTTTGTGATACTTAAGCTCTAGCCAGTAGCTGATGCAATGCCAGATTTCCTCTGTCTCAGGTACCACTGAGCCTGGTTCCATACAGCTCAGTCAGTAATGTTAAATATGTCTCTGTTGATGCTGCACACTGTTCTTTTGTGTCTCTTTAAGAAAGGATTATTGACAGCAGAACAGGAGGGTAGTTATTCTTGTCCACCTACACCATGTCTGTTCCAGAGCATCACCAGCTCCCCCTTCCCAGTACAGCCATGCTCTCTCAGACATCCCAGTCCTGGACTCGGAGGAGGATGGAAATTGTGCCATTGAAAAGGAAATCAGCAAAGATGGTCTTTCACCAGTTGCTGTTTATGTCACTCTGTTTTTAATTGTCAGACAAGTACTAGCTTTGTAAAGTTCTAAAAAAGCATGTTATTTTCTTTCCCTCTTCTCTTTTTTTCTGACATTTGTCTCTTCCATTTTACTTTGTGTAAGAAAGATCAAATCCTGTCCCCAGCTGGACCCAGGAAAAGAACTGGGACCAAAATTCTGGCTTGTACAAGGAGTAGTGGGGATTCCTGATGGAGCACTGGGGGGCTAATTGTTTTTTTTGCTGCTGAGATGCATAATGAAGTAGCAAATGTTGAATATTCCATGGAGTGCACTGAGATTGCTCCTGGTGAGGCTGGTAAGGGAGTGGGAGGGTTCAGCTGAAGTTTTGCTGTTTGTTTTGTGCCACACTCAGGTATGACACACAACCTTTCTGCCTTGTCATGCATCTCTTCCCATTACCAATCCTCTGGGGCAGGACTGTTTCTCCTGTGCTTCTCTAGGACTTGGAATAAAGCTTTCCTGAGGGATCTGCAGAAGGCACTGTAATTCAAATCATCAGTGCTGAGAAGGGAGTTGTGTAGGAATGGCTGTGCCAGGCAGGTGCACTAAATGGAGCTCAGCACCTCCTGCGTGCAGGCAGGAGAATGGAGAGGTTTCATTCCATGCTGCAGTCTCCTCTCAGCTCTCTAGACTTCCTTTTGATTTCTTCCTTTTGATTTCTTCATTTTGATTATGATCAAAGCATAACATACAGTTATAGGATTTCTCTGTGCATAACTGAAATCCAGTTGGGTTATTCCTTGTTAATGTCTGTAACATATTTTACCTGAATGTTTGAGATTATTTTGGATAAACTCTGCATTTTGTAAAGGGTAAATACATGGGAATGTGTGCAGCAGTCACTGTTTCCCAAAACATGTGACGTTTTTTACAGATGGCTCTGTTAGGGAGAAATGTTAAGCCTTAAGATTTTCTCTCTCCTGAGGGAAAAAAACTTAAAATATCTTTCTACTGTCCAAAGCACTACACGGCCTGAAAAATAGACAACAATAATTAATTGTTCCACTTAACATACTTTAATAATCAAGTACAGATCTGATTACTAAACCTTTCACTTTTTGAAGTGGAAGTTCCTTATTAACATAGGAGTCTGCTCTAAAAACTCGTTTCTGTAGTATCAATTTACAGTAATTGCTCACAACTTCTGAGTAATGTCTTGTAGAAGAGCATCGCAGACCTCCTGAGCAGGTACAGTTTAATTTAGCTGTGGTGGCTGTTCAGGAATGCACAGTGATGAAGTGTGGAAAGGAGTTCAAGTCCCTTCCTTTTATATGATACAGAAAATGTTTCATTGCCATATAAAAGGCTCATTTCAGGGCTGTTGTTTCAGCTCCTTTACAACACGCCTGTGGCACAAGGGCAGGTTTGGGCTCCTTGGAGACAGTTTGTTTCCCCCTTAGTAATTGCTGACACCACACAGCAAAAGTGTCCCTGCCAAGTACTCTTAGGGATCAGACTTAATTCCCAAATCCTTTCTAGGGTAGCAGCTTCCAAGCTGTGTGGTGGCTCTTGGAGGTGGTGAGCTAATGAGACCGTGTGTGACAGGAATTCTTCCTCCTCCATCAGACCTATCCCATACAGTCAGAGTCAGATTCTCAGTCTGTCTAGGAGGCTCTTTGGAAAGGTGGGATCTCTTTTTCAGCCCAGCACTGCAAGACAGCCTAGACAGCTTGTGAGTAAAAGGTTAAGAATTAAGAAAGGCAATAAAAGCTGCGGTAAAATGTGGAAAAGTTTAAAAATACTTTCCCACATGGCTTCTACTTTAAAATTGTCTGTGTACTTAGTTTTAGGATTTCGGGGTGTGCTTCATTGACAAAAGTACTTTTTTCTTTTAAACATTCTCCGACTTGAGACAATTTCATTTCAGGCCAGGTAACAGTTGCCTTTTGTTTGAGGAGTTATGGACCCCTGTGTCATAACAACTTGATGCACACTAACTTAATATTTTCAATATGGATCTCCTTTTATTTTAATATTGTCTTTAAAAAAATGGGGATTTCTTCAGCCTCTACCAGTTATTGTGGTGGCTGCCTTAGGTTGGAGGCATTTACCTTCGCTGAATTAAGAAAGTGCTTCCACCTTCAAGAGCAAAGTGACAGAAAGGAGCTCTCAGCATCTCTGGTTGCAGTAAAGAAAACAAGCAAATAGAAACAAAGACAGTTCCACTTACAGAACAACTGTTCCTAAGACGTGAATAAAACTGTTTGAATTTCCAGTAATGTATATATAACATATTCCTGTCATCTGCAGCATATTGGTAGGAAACCTTAAACAGCAGACGTTCCGTGGGACTTCTACACTGAAGTCCAATCTATATAGGAGACAGAACTTATAATGAGACATAATGTAGTTGTGAGACAAGACTCAGAGGCAATTTCCTGCAAGAGAGTGTGAGATTTAATCACTTTGGGCTACTTCTGCAGCTACTGCTGAGGCACCTTAGTCACTCTGTCAGAGAGGGAGAGGCTTGTCAAGATTGTAAGCAAACGGAATTGCTGCCAGCCATTTACTCACAGACAACAGATGATTCTCACAGACCATTTGTTTTATTTCTGTGCATTTCGTCTTGTGCTTTGCTGTCTCTGTAAAATCCACGGCCTTTTATGTTAGGACAACAGGACATTAGCAATTATGGCTGTTAAATTGCTCCACACACAAGCAAAGCCCCCTCTCTGCCACGTTACTCATCAGCTCAGTTGGTTATTATCTCTATTGGTTCTAAAAGTTTTGATTCTAATGGCTTTAATTACCTCGGGGAAGTAATTCTGCAGTTCTTGGTTGATAAAAGTAGTTGTTCAGCTACTTGAAGTAGCCAGTCTTGTAAATATTAGGCCCAATTAGCATTCTTGCTGTCAGCCTCAGCCAACACTCTGTGCAGCAGCATGAAGGAAGAGCAATCCCTGGCAGATGATCAGCCAGGTAATTACTCAGGTGGTTCCTGGGCAGTCATTCCTAGTGTAAAGGCAGGGCATGGAATGTCTAACCAGCAGCCCTTGGACCATCCTGCCAACCTCCATGCTGTGCAGTGGCTGCCACTCCTCACCAACATTTATCCAGCCTTCCCCATCCTGTTGAGATTATTTGCAGCCCGCAGGCCCCATCTGATTTCTGGGTTGATTGCACAGATTGTAACTCAGGGCAGATTTGGCAGAGGGAGGTAAGGCAAGGAGAGACAGATGGGGGAGAATGTCATTGACCCAGTTGCCTTGTCTGAACTAGGTGGAAAATGATATCCTTGTCCCATCACTCTCCACATATCAAACAAATTTAGTATTCCTATATGAGGTCTGTGGCATGATTTCCACCACCCAGGGATGAGTGTTCCTGAGGCAAATGCCATTCCCTATAATCATTTGCAGCAAGCCTCCCTGTCACCACCTTTGATTTTCCTTCCCAGTGCCTCCAGCCAAGCATCTTCCCCAGCTCTAGAAGTGGGTAAGGAATGTAAAATGGTTTTATTGAAACCCCACAGGTATTATCAAGAGCATGACCATATTCCAGGTGATTAGCAACCTGCAGACCGCTTAGTCTTAGCCAGGGCCATGACATAAAGGAGAATAAAAAACGGAAAAATGTTAGTTTCCATGGCAGTGCATTGGGAATATCATCACCAGTTTCAGTGCAGACCATGTGGGAAGAGGAAAATATGGTCTAAAGGATTACGGCTAGAGAAAGGAGGGAGGGTGGGTGGCACGGAGACCCCATTTGCCAGAAAACATGAGACACCACATTTTCCTTTTAAAGCAATAATTTTCATGAGAAACTTCAGCTCTCAGAGATTTGTTCTCAGAGATGTAACTGTGCATTAAGGATGTGGGGGCAGCATTCAAATGCAGGAATCAAAGTTCTCAAAACAGAGGGAAATCGGTGGTGGCAAGGGGCTATTGAGTTGGCAGGGTATCCATATCTTATCAAGGTAGGGTTTTGTGATTGATTCTTTTTTTTCTTTCATTTTTAACAAAGGAAAGGAAATGCTATTACAATAATTCACACTCAGAAGTGTATTTTCCCCATTGCATTTAATGCAATTTCATTAAGTTAGCACAGTCCAAATTAAAATGTGAACAATATACTTGTTTAATATATCAAAAGCAAATTAAGTCTGGATTTGAAAAGGTGTTAAAGCTTTTCCTTTCATAAAATAAAATTAGTTCTAATTTGTCTCTGAAGTTTAAACTGAAATGAATTTATTGTTGAAATATAAACCAATAGCTTAATCCAAGCTTAATATAGTTAACAGTGAGGAAACTTCATAAGGTTCAAATGAATATTGTTATTATGCTTACAAGCTGAGGGAAAAATTAGCAGAGCACTGCTGAAATTACTAAAGCTACAGTGGGTAACCCCTTTGAAGTTTATGGCCATGGGAGAGGCCAGGAAAAGGGAAATAAATACACAGGAAATGTTCATCTTTTTAGTAAACTTACACAGATAAATTTTTCCAGGTGTTTCAAGTGGGACATGAATATTTTGAGGACATTATCTGAGGTCCAGTATGGGGTGTAAATACAGACTAGCACTGCAGCAATGTCTTATCTGAGGGTGACAAATTCTCTCTTCCAGTGTTTGCATTCTTCTGTTTCTATTCTTCATAGCGTGTAATGAATGAGTTTACCGAGCCTAATGTGCACACAATTGGCAAACACAGTATATAAGCATTTGTCTAAATGGCTGAAAACCAATTTTGAGTTTGGAAATGTGACTATTTGTTCAAGAAGGTAATTCAGTTTTAATGGAAAACCACCATACAGGCCGTCAAAACCAAATGACAAAATACAAAGGGAAACCATCAGACACCTAAACAAGCAGCCTGGTTTAGAAAATGCTGAAATGTGATCATTAGGTCACTCTGTTGGGCAGCTAATGCTGAATTTAATCCTAAATTTTAGGCATCTGGTTTTTTGAAAGGTTTGCTCTCTCAGCCTCAGTTTTTCTTTTGGTAAAGTTGGAGTAGAGATACTTCCTCTATTTCAGAGATGGTCACAGGATTGCTTCTTTTCACACTGCTTTGTATGTGGAAAGTCCTATAAAAGCATTATCTGAACATTCCAGAGAGCTCTAGTGTTATCCTATCACCCACTCACAGAGCCAGGTAATGGATAATTGGAGTCCTACTTACCTTCATTGGGGAAGAGATTTCTCATTTAACTCTATCCATAGAAAGATTAGTAGTCCATGTTGCTCCAGGAGAATAAAGTTGCACAGGACAGGAGAAGTGAATAATAGTGAGTGTAAAGCCATGGTTGTAAACCTGTAGATCTGTTGCAATGAAGAAGTTTCAGAGGATGAAATATCCTCTCTAACTTTTATGGTCATACTTGGAATTCAGTACCTGGAGACACATTACTCTGGGTCACGTGCAGCAGAGTAAAACAGCCCATTAATTGCATCAGAAGTTGACTTCCTATATTCACACCTGTCATGTGAAGACAGATGGAGACTCTCCTGTGAGAGCAGAGCCAGTGGAAAGGCAGCTGGAGCTCACCGTGCCTTCCATCACCTCTTTGGGTTAATAAGCACCACTCATTGTACCCCTCAAAGATTAGCCTTGGTTGGTTGGTTATAGCACTGGTGTGTTTGCTGGGTGCACACAAAGTTTTTTACCACATTAAACTTCTATTTCAATGCAATCCACTTTTTCTTTTCAACTTTGTAAAAATTTGGCCAAAGAGGAAAGCTGGAAATTATGTTTTGTTTTATGCATATGCCATGGTCACAGTCACGTGCACAGAGGTGAGGAGCTGTTAACTCCTTTGGTTGCCATGGCCCATGACACAACTGAACAGGTATTCCCACTGGGAATTTTCTGATGTTGCTATCAGCAGGTACTAGACCTAACTTTAAAAAAAATAGTGTTTTCTGAAGACCCAGAGATGGCTTATTCTCTACCTCTTTCAGGCAGAATTTTGTTGCAAGAGATTAATTAGTTCTGCAACTCTTGCTGCTTTCTTTGTCATCTTTTATCTGGGAAGCACATGGAAAAAGCCTTAGCCAGCTTCCAGACAAGGTTAGTGCTTTTCAGCTGTGCTGTGACAGAGCCTAAGAATGTTTTTTCCACAGCTGCACAATATTTCTAAACTATTCTCTGTATTTATCTGCAGTGACCTTCCAAAAGTAACCTGCCCTTATGGCTACAAAGCTTAATTACTGTAATCTTGCTTTAGGTATGCTTCCACAGGGGTGTCTGTGCTCTAGAGTAGCATTTATCAGCACACTCCTTCCTTGGAATACACTGATGTGGTGGGTTCCATAGGGTGCTGTCTGTCTGCAGTGTGTCAGGTAGACTGGAACTTGTCCTGTTAATTTTTAAAAGCTGTAACAGAGAGGCAATATTACATTGCAAGGCCACCCTTTTGCAGCACCTCCCTAAAAGTTCTCATTGTTTTGATACTTTCCATATTTCTCAGGTTTCCACTGTCCTTGCTGGAGCAACCAGTTCCCTGTTGCTGCAGCAATGTCAAAAAAGTGATATTCTTCTGGATATTTCTGTCTATTTTGAAATCACTGGAGGGAAACATTTCAGTTTATGTCCCCACAGACCCAGCTGGACTTCTCTAAAGACTTGGGTTTTTTTCCTTCCTCCTTTCCAGGTCTTTACTTTGCAGCCACTCCCCTGCATTGCTTACCAGTTTTAAAATAATCCTTGTCAGTCTCTGAAGTGCAACCAAACTATTTTTTCCGTGGCACAATAGCAAACCCTTAAATAACTGGTATATTGTTTGGTGATGAGAACAGAAAGCATTTACTTAGAGAACAGCTTGCCAAACCCAGCAATTTCTTCTACACTCAAGAGAAAAATAAAGCCTCTTGATTCTCCTAGCACAGATTTTAATGATTATTTGATATAAATACTTTCAAGAAGACTGTAGGAAAAACATTGCTTGTAATCATCTCATAATGGAAGAACATTGGTATGGGTCAGGCAATGTCAGGAAGGATGGGGATATATATATATATATATATATATATATATCAGTAGACTGCAGAGGTCAGCAAGGTAGAAAATACATACAGGATGTGGCCTGTTTAATAGCCATGGTTAGGGACAAGTAGTCAAATTTAGGCTTTACATTGCCATTGCCACAGGTGTCTGAGCCTTGCTAGGGAAAAATAAGCATGTTTTATCCACCAGGTACAAGTGTGAACCAGTTCCTGATTTCCAGACCTCCCAGGATTGAATTATACTGCTGTTTTTCAGTAGTAAACTTTTCAAATTTATGAACCAGGCAAGCTTAAACGACACTGTAAAAGAAATAAATGAGATATTTTTCCAATTAAACAAAATTACTTCTTTAAGTCATTGTTTTAAGAGATCTGTCATTGTATTGCAAGGATGGAGAGGAGGATGCTGCATCATAAAGAAATACTAAAAAAGCTGCAATTTGGAGAAGGGGAAAAAGAACATTAATAAAATTTGTAAGTGGTACTGAGATGACAGGTGCTATAAACACTACAGGAATAGAGACATAATAGAACAAAATAGTGCCTACTGAGACAAGGATATGCAGTGGAAAGGCAAAATGAGAATCAACTTGAAAAAAATGCAGGGAGGTGTCTCCTGGGGAAGTGACTCCTGAGCACACGTGTTCAATGAGCAGCAGAAAATGGGGAAATGGTAGTGATTAAAGAGACCCCGGGGTGAGGCTTGTCAGAGAATCAGCCAGCAGCAGCAGGATGATCTGGATAAAGGAAGGGGCAGTTTTAGGATACAGCACGTTCCCAGTGTGGTCTCTCCCTGGTCAGGGCACTGGTGCAGAGTTTTGGTGTTGGGGCTGACTGATGTCAGGAGCAGTTGATGCTGAGTTTCTGTGCTGCCTGGGAGGCCTTTTTCTGCTTTACTGCAGCCCTGAGTTTCACACCTGCTGGTTGATGAAAATAGAGATTAATTTCTCGTGATGTGACACACAACAACAACTTTCCTAATTACTATTTTCAATCAAATCGTCGTGATTTTCCTATGAGAAGAGGAATAATTAAGAAAAGTAGAGGCCTGAACTGCATTGCTTTTAAGTGTATTCAGTTAGTACTTCAGTCTGGGAGGAGAGCAATCATTTCTCTTTGTCTTCTGATGGAAAACTTCCTCCTTCCTCCTCACTTCACAATTTTTAGGAATAAAATTTTAGTGTTATAAACTAGAAATCGTCTCAATAGTAAAGAATTGCAATCACCAGTATTCTCATGCAAGACCAAGGTGACATGCACTGATTCACTATAAAGGGCTGAATGCACAAGCACCAGATCCATGCCTTTATACCAACAGACTCCCTGGTCTCCAGTGGGAAAGAAATCAGGTTACAAATGGAGTTAAAGAACCACTCAAATGTCATCCCAGCACTTTATTTTCAACCCCTCCAGTGCCTGGGGAATCCTGGGCCAAAGGCTGTTAAAATGCATTAGGTCAGGGGGGTACTTGAGCATGTGCCTAATGCTGAACATGAGTCCGTGTTGGACTCTGGGTGATGATCTGCTGCTCAGCCATGGAGTGATCACTTGTTAGCTTCACAAGGAGCATCCAGGGAAAAACAGGCATCAACAACCTGCCCAGATTAAAATCTGCCACCCCCAAAAATGTATTTCTTTTCCTCGACAAAAAGTTTGCAGTCTCTTTCAGAGGAAGTAAAAAGCAATTTAAATACCACCTGTGACTAGTGGTTTCTTAAGCTTACAAAGTGCAGAAAAAATGAGTATGTAAACATTTAATTTTTGCTTTCTTCTTCACCTGGGGCTGTCACAGCCCAAATGATACCAGGGAGCCTGTTCCATTGAGCTTGGCAAAGATGTTACTCATGAGGAAGTTCAAGGTCAGTGCTCAGAGTTCTGAGAGCTGCATGTCCTTATCTCTAACTTGTGCTCAGTTTTTATCCTGCAGTGAAGAAGAGCCTGTCTGCACCTCCAGTTTATGGTTTTTTCTTTGTTTGTTTCACACTGGGGTGAAAAAAGAGGCTCCAACCCAAATTTTAGTCCCAAGTATCTTGATCTAAATCTCTGCCACAATAAGTGGAGTCACTTTGGAAGGATATCTTTCCATGGTGTTGTCCCGTTAGGGATTTATGCTTCCCTGCCATTTGTGTCACTCATCCCACCACGTGTCCTGTGATGTCTGTCACTCCCAGAAGGAGAACAGCAGCTCCCTGTATATCCTGAGTGAGCAACATGACATTCAGTGGATTTTTAATTAGATAATGCAGTTGATGGAAGAGCTGTGAGCCACAGCTGATAAGTGAATGTAAAGTACAGCCCTTGCTCTTTTAATCCCGCCTGCTTATTTTACATGAGAACAGACTCTTTGGAAGTGCCATACTGGAAGCTCATTATACAAGAGGAATAAAATTGAGCTCCTTGTTTTTATGTTACTTTTGTTGGAGGCATATCCCATATAGGGATCTCCACTCTAAAGAAACCTTAATGTAAAAGAAAGAAACAATGGGATCAGTGACAAGCCTAATTGGCTTTTTCAGATGTTTAAAACATGAGGCCAGCACATTCATGCATGTGATACACATGAGAAGAGTTTCTGCTAGAGCTATGGGAAGGATCTTCTAATGGCACACTGAATATGTGTGGGTTTCCAGGGTTTGGTTTCAGGCTAAGACATGAAGTTATAGTAAACAGCCCCCAGTAGTTATTAATTCCAGTGGAACAAGGAGCATGATGCATCTGCAGTGGTGGTGGTGAGTTTTGCTCTAATCCACAGGAGAGGTGGATAACAGTGCAATGTTGTCCCTAATGAAATAATTTGTCTGGTACCCACTTGATTTCCCCAACAGCCTCTGCTCTATCTCTCTGTCAGCAGAGATTCTTACTTGAACCACCACATTTCTTTTTTCCTGCTGGTTTTTTGTATCCTGAGCACATTTCTGGAGCTTTGTTGTACCCTGATTGCTTTGTGTGTGCTGGTTTGCAGCTTACCTTGAGAAAGGTTTGTTTACTGTTGCAGAGTAGCCTCCAAATTTAAGCCACCACAGCCCTGACAAACATTAATTTCACTTGCCAGTGTTTACTTTTAATTTTTCTTGTTTTTCTGTATCAAGTTCCCTTAGTATAACAGTACTTGAGCAGTGGGGAGTTTGACATTTGCTCACTGGCACACAGAAATTCCAGTCAACTTCAGTGGATTTTAGATTTACAGTTGCCATAGGGAAGAATCAGATGCAGCAAAGGTTGTTCAAATTGTAAGCAAATCAGTTATTCCATAATATCCCACTCTTTATTCTCAAACACAGTTATTCTGACTGCAGTTTGGGTGCAGGAGCACAGCATTTGTGAAAATATGACTATGTGCTATTTGAAAACAGTGATTTGGAAGCAGACATATATATTCATTCTTTTATCCATCAGGATAGTTTAATTAGATTGAGGCGTACTTTTTAATGAGGTTCCTTGCCACGTAATTGGTTAACAGACCACATTGGTGAGTTTGTTTGATTAGTGGGGAAAAAAACTTCATTACTTAAACCAAGCTGTGTCCTGGGTGCTCCCTGAGCAGTGCCTGAAGTGCTGAGTTGGATCCAGCAATCCTGAGAAAGGTCACAAACCCGTTTGCAGAGCCCTGGTCTGAAGCCTGTTAGAAATTCTGCTCCACTCTGCTTTTATTGCACATTAGTTTTAATAGGATATTATTGGTTTGTGAATACCCTTTTCCCAGATGCTGCTACAATGTAGTTTTTATTGCACAGCAGCTTTAATGTGATTTTACTGCTTTATAAATACACTTTTCACCATTCTTGCCTTGCTACCATGGCTGTACCAATATGTTTGCACATTAACATTACTGCTGTCTTAAAATCAAGGTTAAAGCAATCACAGTAAGGCTTTGCAGAAGGAAGGATAATTGAAAATGCACCTAGCAGGATGCTCTTGATATTCTATAAACAAACAAAGCAGAATCTTTATTCATTATTTATCACTTGTTCTTTGTGACATTTCTTTACAAGATGTATCTTCTTCCTTTCACAGAGCTGAGCCAAAACATATGTCAGGCCAGATGCATACATTTACCTCTCTTCCTTTTCTCCCACTCTGAATCACAATCAATTTGATTTTCCCCAAAGTATGTTTTCCTTATGAATTTATCATATTTGCAGAGTGTACCACACAGAGATTTTTAAATATTGGCACAAGGATTTGGTACCTTAATGTTCTATTGGTGCTCTGGTGTTCCAAGATGTATTAAAAAATGTCTGTCAGTCAAATTTTCTGACACAGAATGTTAGGCTTCTGGGTAGAAATAATCTGGATCTCCTGACTTAAACACCTGTGTCCCCCATGGTTGTGGTTTAGTGTTCTCTTTGCAACTGATAGGCTGGAGAGCACCTCTTTTCACAGGATACAGGTGCACAGTCCTGTTTTTACAGTTTTATGCATATTTGTGAAGTAGTTCCAACTCTTCTGCATCTCTATTAACAGCTGTAGATATTTGCCTCTGGTCATCATGGGTTTGAATCTTTATGTCTTTAGCAAGTCATATGAATTTTCTGTACTGTAACCTGCAATTTGTGCTGGTGTCTATCTATTCCTCATTTATTCCATCCCTAGATTTAGAAATGGGCTTTGTTTTTATTGTTGCCTCTGTTTCTGTACCGAACCAGAAGCTGCCTGAAGTTCTCTTCCTTCTTCACGGTATGGTTTTGATTTTAAATGAATTTTATTCATATTCTTCTGCATGAATTGTCTTCACATTCCATCTCTATCATATTTTCTCCTGGTTTGGAAAGTTAACCCCTTTGAAGTACAGATGTGTGTGTGTTTTGGTTGGAATGCTTCTCTGTTCTCTCAAGCTGGACCTGGAAGGGTCAAGATCCCTGTTCCTCAGACAACACCCAGTGTCCAGTGATTTATCCAACGCCCTCCATCATCTCCAAGTCACAGCAGACTAATTCCAGGTGGGCTGTGGTACCTTTTCTGTCAGAAAGACCCTTACTGAAGTCAGTGGAAAAGTGCCTGTTCACTTGAATGATGTCTGTGTTTAAATTTATTTTCGGAATACCAAACTGTTTTCTTTTTACCTGCCTTAAAAAAACCAAAAAAGATAAATGATCTTTCAGAACAAAATTGTTTTCATGTTCTTTTTTCTCTTTCTTTGGTTACATTTGATTGGGATACAGCTTTGCAATTCTGTGCAGAGCAGTGTCTCCCTGTCCTTTGCTCTTTCTTGCATCGTGCAGCACGCTGGCATAATTCAATAAGGTTCTGCTATGTACATATCTTCTGATCTGCCAAGAAACTAATTTAATTCCAAATTAACTGCTCTCAAAAGTATTTTTTTCCTTCTTCATTTTAACACATTGCAAGGCTACAAGTAACTGTAGTCCAATTTTAATGAGAACAGTTGAAG
This sequence comes from Manacus candei, assembly GCF_025592945.1. Taxonomy (NCBI): domain Eukaryota; kingdom Metazoa; phylum Chordata; class Aves; order Passeriformes; family Pipridae; genus Manacus; species Manacus candei. Next base: position 1,606,562 of record NW_026138110.1, read on the forward strand.
AGATACCATAGATAAATGTTAGCACACGTCAGAGCATCTTAATTTCTGAGGCTGTGATTCTGACTTAGGGCCAGCTTTGGGTATTGCCAGGTAGGCAGGAGAGGATCCCAGGAATAGGGATGCTTCAAGGTTTAGTGAGGAAGGAGGGCATTACTGAGATCCCATCCACATTCATAAATTCTGTCCAGAACCCCACCCCACTGATCTTCCCCTGAGCTTCCTTAACCCACAGTCTCCAGCTTCTCAGATCCTCCCACTTCATCCACTTCAGTTATTTTGTCCTTAATTTTACCTGCACTGCTTGGAAGCATTACAGTTACTCCAGCCAGGTTTCTTTGCCTGCCCTCAGTGTGTTTGTATTTATCCCTTCCCTGATATTTGCATTCTTCAGTAGACACAGCCAGGTTTGTCCTGTGTTTGTCAAGCAGTTACCAAAGTGAAGGGCTTCAATGTCAAGGGCTTACAGGAAATAATTTTGGCAATAAATATTAGGATAAAATGTTCAAATATTTCAACACCAAGGTTTTTTTGTTAACTCTAACGTTGTTATGAGCTTAAACACGAGCATTTCAGCAAGCTTTTAGTCAAAGATTCGCTGTCATATTCAATAGGGGTGAGGCCAAACAGTTAAGGCATCCACACACAACTTCATTGGAATGGTCACATGTTCTCTTCTGGTGTTCTGCAAAATCCAACAGTCCATCAAGTTGGAAAGGCAGAATTTTATACTATGAAGTAAAGGAAATATCACCGTGCACATCCTTATTAGCACACGAATATAAGAACTGATTTCAGTTCTGTGCATGGCATGAAAGTACGTGGGATATTGAACAAAGCTGGTATTTCCTAAAGCTATCTATACTGACCTTAGCTCTGAGTTGTATATTTCAGAATCAAACTTATACCTGTCAGCTGGTTTGTATCTTAAGTAGAGTGCACATCCCTGTGTCTATATTAAAAATAAAACCAAAAGGAACAGCTTTTTGACCTTGAGTGAATTATTTCGAACTGGCTTAGAGAAAGCAGGAGGAGTTATTTCATGGCTGCATCCCCATGTGTACTGTTTCCACGGATTTCCCCCCAAACAGTGACATGAAATAAATTATTTTTAATGAGATATATAGCTCCATGGATGTGAACAAAGACTCTCTTAGGTATTCATCATAACAAAACCATGGAACTTTGCAGGAATTTTCCTTTTTGAAGTGGACTGTTCTTCAGGCTGCTCTTGAATATAGGTCAAGTATCAACCAGAAGAAAAGAGTGAGCATCTTCAAGTTATGTATTATTTACATATTTACATTTATGTGTTATGGAGGTCAAGAGAAGAATAATAAATCTCTTCATTTTTTTACTCTTCCCTCAAATTCTTCAAAGGGAGGAGAAAATAGGATTTGGGGTTGGTTATGGTTTTCTGTGTTTGGGTTTTTTCTACTGACTGTGATTTAGTCTGATTGCTTCTGCCTACAGTGGATTGAAACTAAGGCAAAGCTTCATTAGCATCACGACATGTACTTGTGCTTAAGTTCCATAATTCTTTCAGGTCTGACAAAAGAAAAGACATGCTTTTTTGGTCACAGGGATAGAAAACTAATTAAGTTTTCTTTGAAAATGATGGCAAGCTTCTCTGAAATGAGATTTTCTTTTTTTCCTCAGCTTTAAATTATTTCCAATTCTGGTATAGTCTAAAAGTTACAGACCAAGAAGACTGAACCAAGCAGAGCAGAACATTCTTGTAAGAACATCTACTGTGCCTCAGAGATTTGTTTGTATATCTGAGGGTAACATATTTTGTACTTACTCTGGCCCAAGCATCACAGACTGCATTTAAAGCAAAGCAACTTGTAGAACTCCAAGGCTGCCAAGGTTGGCTAGAGCTGTCACAGAAACCCATCCAGTCATACCTGAGAGCAGGGGGGCTGTATGGCTGCTCACCCAGCACCAGTGTAAATTCAAGTGTGAGTTAGAAACACCGGGCTTTGGGCTTTAATCATACCAGCTCTCAGCAGGGTGAAGGGCTCTGCAGCCAAAGACCTGCAGGTTGTGTATTCCAGCACTCTGAAGCATAAATAAACTGCAGGAAGCACCACAGGTAATTAGCCTCTAAAAATGCCATTAGGAAAAAAAGGAGAGAAAAGTTTGATGATTTTCTTGGGCTCAACCCTGCAGTAACTATGGCAATATTGTCGTTAAAATCACCTTTTTTTTGCTTTGTTGGAAAAGGTCTACGGGCGGAAGATAATAATGTAAGAAAAGGTAAAGCATATATGAGGAGAACTAATTTGTCTTCAAGGAAGTCAAGCAAGTCAAACAATTATCTCACAGTGACTTTTGAGAATCTACAAAAGTGGAGTTTAAGGTATTTGTGACAGAACACCCACAGAGCAGCAGCAAGTGTAGAGTAACTCCTTTGGTTGTACAGAACTGCTGAAGGCACCTCTGGGGGTCACCTTGTCCAGCCCCCCTGCTCGAGCAGGGTCATCCACAGCAGGCTGCCCAGGTCCTTGAACATCTCCGAGCCTGGAGATTCCACAGCCTCTCTGAGCACCCTCTGCCAGTGCTCAGTCACCCTCAGAGTGGGGAAGTGTTTTCTGATGCTCAGAGGGAACCTCCCATGTTTCAGTGTGTGCCCATTGCCTCTGATCCCTTGGACACTGTTTATAGACAGGTGTGTCTCAGATGAGGCAATCTGTGTGTCAAAGAACTGGAGGAAGAGATTAGGAGCAAAGATTAATCTGCCTTATTGGTGGCCCAAGTGTGACAGACAGAGAGAACCATAGTAGCATTTCCATCCAGCACAATTCTTGTGTAGCTCTCACAGCTCACAAGGGTCAGTTTGGATTCCCTCACTTCAAGATTACCCCCTTCCATCCCTTCACCCAGCCTGTCCCAGCAGTAGAGTCCAGCTTCATTCAACAGATCCAGTGTCACTGGGTTCCTGCTATTCTGGACTTTGCTTACTCTTGTTGCTTTATGACCCTTTACATCTGTGTCAAAGCTTTGTATTTTTGAGTCTTACTGCCTTCATTTAAAAGAGGAATAGAGAATGTAGTAATATATCCTGCTACTTGGAAATCCCACAAAGGAAAACTTATTTCTTGTAGAAGTAAATGAAATTCAGCAGCAACATGGATGTAGGCTCTGCTCATTCTCAAAAGAAATCTCGTCCTGGATTTCTCCCGCTGGAAGAGATATTGAAAATGAGCCTTTCAGACTTGATCTTCAGTCTCATGGACTGACTGGAGTACAGGAAAGGTTTCATTATGCAGAAGTATTTGGATAAGGCTTAGTAGATGTTTTTCGGCCACTTGACACAACAGGTAGTCTTTCTGTTGTGCACTACACTGTATAAAAGCTACAAAAGAATGAGGAAAGTTCTGGGAATTTGTGGGGGGGAGCTCATTTTTCATCTGAAAGTGGTGAGTGACAGCAAAATGCAAACTTTGGGAAAAAAATGATACTGAAGCACGTGATGTTTTTATTCGCTTTCATTTAGCGAGGTGCCAGTAACTATTACAAATGTTGGAGAAGTGCACATTATGAAGCACAAAGGGGGCATTTTTGAACAGACACATTATGCCAGTAATGCTGCTGCCTTGTAATAGGATCAAAGAAAAGGTCATGTGGTTTTTGATGAACAAGAGTAGAAGTCCTTCACCTCAATCAGGAGAGGCTGATTGATGAGTCCTGCAGACAAAGTAGTTGAGGAAGGGTTTGAGGATGTTTTCCAGGAAATGGGACTGGTTTCTGAGTACCAGCTTTTGTATCTGAAAGTTAGCAATAAACACATGCATGCAGATCACTGCCAGGTTGGTTGCATCACTTTGTTCTTAGCTCAGTAATAGTTTTCAGGGATGTTTTCAATAGTTTTAGTTTGGAAAGGAAGAAATAGTATCAGATGCTGTGACTTTAAAATCTCATCATTGCAAGCACAGAGGCCTTTCCGGTGTGTGTCCTTCTTCTTGTCCTGTATCCATCATGTCCCCCATCTGTGAGACTGTGCTGTTACACACAGTCCCTTGGAGGGGGGAGTAGGACAGAGCTGTATTGACACTGAATGTTGAGTGATCTCTGGACACCCACTGGAGAGCTCACACGAAGTGTGAGTGTACCCAGAACTGCGGCTGAGAGAGCACTTCTCCCTCTTGTACACAATAAAGCACAAGTGGCAGTTCAGAACATGTATAATTACGAGTAACAGAAGAGGGGAGATCACTCCTGAAATCCTGCTGCTCCTGGTCTGCAGCTGAAGGAATGAGTTTAACTGAACAGGCACTGTAATTTAAATATCTATTTTGTCCCCAGCTGTCTGAGCATGAGGTGGCAGGAGGGTTAATGTGATTTAGTTCTCCCAGTTCTCCTATAAGAATACTGCCTAAGCTGTCAATTTAATGCTGAAGTAACTTGAGTGTCCAACATGCTGATAATTTCCCAGCTCCTCAATAATTATCAGCTTTTTCCTTTCTTAGTTTCATAAAATAGTTTTAAAGACAAAGCTCCTGGTAACTGTCTGATTTCAAAACAGAAAACTAATGTACTCTGTTAATGACTAGGGAGATAAAAAATATTTCATATTCTATCTACCCTACGAAAATTAACACTGCATTATACTGACTCCTGGCTTGATTTAACAATTTGAATTGTTGGCTGTTATGTTGGATTTCTACTCTTCTATTCTTTGACCTGGTAGAAGGTGTATTGTAAATGGCACATCTAATTAAAAAAAAAAAAAAAGAAAAAGGAAAAGCTTGTGTGGACAACAACATGAACAAGAAAATGCTTCAGAATTCAATTAAGGCTGAAAGACAAAATGTTGCACTAGGGAATGTCTGCTGCAGACCAGGGGGATGTTTTCAGTGCAGTGGTTTTTTGAAGAATACAGGAGTTGTCATCACGCTCCTTAGGTCGTGTTGGAAGCGCAGCCTCACGATTAAATGGGAAAATGTTATTCTTTTTATTTAAAGGATAGGAAAAGTGATGTGATTCCTTGTTTTTAAAGCAAAGACCTATATAATTGAGTGTCTCAAGGGCATCATTACACTCATAGAGCTTTTTGCTTCTAGAGCTGATGTTTCAAGCTGGCTTGTGTCCACACCATTTGGAAATCTCCACCATCTGAGACCTGGTCCTACATTTCTTGGCATGCAAAAAATCCTCTTAAGTCAGTAGTAGCTTTGTATGCAGAAGGAATTCATAATAAACCTTTCTTAATTGCTATTCAGTGGCTTTTGTGAAGCAAGAGTTCTCAGTTCAGTTCCCAATGGATGCCTTTGGCAGGAAAAGCATCCAGCACCACCACAGTCAGTTTTTTTTAGTATCTAAGATGGGATACAGCGAAGGAGCAGGTACCTGCTGGCTGTGACCCTGAAATCACAGAGTATTGCCTCCTGCAATGGAAGCTGTGCTGAGAAAAATAAGAATATAGACTACAATTTAAAAGCTTTACAGAAAAATCAAACCTATTGAAAGGCATTTTAATATTCTGGTCTGAGAACTAAGGGGTGGGGACATTCTTCATTACTCTGCCAGTTCTAGAAGAAGAGTTCTAGAAATGCTTGTGTAAAGACTGATTTATTAAGAACTGCAAAGCAGCTTGTCTCAAACAAGTGCTGTCACTGTGTTACCTTTGGAAGAAGGAGCTTGAAAATGGATTTTTTTCAGTGTTTACCTGAGTAGAGAGTAACATACTGTGGGATGGGGCAAATTAAATTTGAGTTTGATCACTTCATATTGAAAACTGAAGAAAATGAAAGGAGAAGGGGAAAAATTAGCTTGTCTGGTATTAATTTATTGCTTTGTTGGTTTGAGCAATAGCTAATACATCTGTGCAATGACTTAAGGACAAACAGTGTTGGGCCTTTTCTGATAGCAAGTGAACACATATCAACAATTCATGCTTTTGCAAATACAGCTTTTCTCTAGAAGAAAGCATCAATTCTATACTATAGCTGTCTGTACATAGTCTATACTGTGACTTCTCACAAGATACAGACCCTCAGCTTTCTGTCAAGTGTCAGCAAAGTTAAATCCTTGCTCTCTATATAAACCCAGGGATTTGTCCCTCAGAAGTGGCTACAAAAGCACAGAGTGTAGCGTGTACAATGTGATGATGGAAGGAAAGAGGGAGAGGATTAATGCTTTGGCTTAAGTAACAGTGTCAACATCTGGCAGAAGTTGGGAAATGACATCTGTCATAGAACACAAGAGCAGAATCATTTGTGAGTAAGGGCTAGGACAGGAGCTGTATCCTGCAGCTGTGGCAGTCTGCTAGGGAGGGAACTGCTCCACAACTCCTTCAGGGCCATGTGTCCTGTGTGTGGCACAGCAGAGAGCACCAAGTGGAAAAAGGTGACAGCATCCTAAAATATATTTGCACAAAGCATGAGATTGAGCACCAGAATCTACAAAGATGGATTTTTCAGGAGAATGTGTCCCTGTCCAGCCCAGTAATTCATCTTCATCTGATAAGATATAGAGCACAGCAAGTGTGCATAAATCATTCCTCCTTTGTTCTGTTTGCACTGTACGTGGTTGGGATTAGAGTACTTTGGACACTGTTTATGTCAAAGAGGAGAAAGATTGCAGTGTTAAGAAAAAGAAGGAGAATGGTCCTTTGCTACAGGCAAAGCATGCACCTCCATCAGTCTGCAGTCTGGAACAAGCTTTGAGCAGCAAATAGTGTTTGGAAGAGCAAAACCACTACTTCTACCCAAATAGCTAAAAAACAATGCCCTGTACTAATTGGGAAGGTCTGATAGTGCCCCGCCGTGAAAAATGCCTGATGCAAAAATGGACTGAGGTGGGAGTTCCTCAGCAGGAAAAAGAGCTCTTTAGTTCTTTTGCCAGCCGTGGAGCTCCCTCATAGTGAACCTGGACCTTTTCTTTGAACTCAGGATGCCTCAGCCTTCCCAGGAGCCTCCTGTGTCCAGACCTCTGGATCTGAACTTGCTCCAGTGACTTACTCCTGTGTGTACAGTCAAGTGTACATTCGATTTGTCTGCAGGATCAAGACTTTAAACTCTATCCAGGTGATTCCAAATCGTGTTGTAAACACAATGCAGTCGTTAGAGAATCACAGTAGTGTTGTATGCAGCAGAAACACCGGCTGTGCTCCCCCTGCTGAACTGAAGGGTGGTGGGAGCATCAGTTACTGTTCACATGCCTGTGTAATCACAATGCACAGGATACTTCGTGGCCAGAATGGGCAGGGAAATGTATCCAGATTTTGTGGGACTCAACTTAGTTCTCCGGCTGCTTCCGTGCCCTGTCCATGGAGCCCACGGCCCAGAAGGCACCGTGTACAAGGGCTGTGGCACACACTGGGTAAATGAAATTAAATGGTAAGGCTGACATGTGGGGCAATGCAAAACCATCATTTTCTAGGCACAGCTCCTGGGAAACTTCACAGGGAATTACATAGAAAATTTGTGGCATTATAAAGCATTATAATTCACTGCCATTACATGGCCACCAGCTGCCAGCTTAAACCTACTGCAATTTCTGCTCTAGAACAACACAAGCTGAAAGGTAGAATTAAACTCCTTGTGACAGAAGCCACCTTTGTCATATATTTGCACAATATCTGGTGCAGTGGGGCACTAATAACAATAGGAAATCTCAGCTTTTAGTTTTAATCTTCAGTCTGTCTGGGTTAGCATTTGCCTTTAAGGTGACTTAACATTTTGCATGTAATTACACTCTCTGGATCTTTGAAAAGAACTGTTTCTCTTGAGTTTTCTGAGTGGAATAAAATACTCTTATTAGCCTGTAACCTTTTTTAAATCCCTCTCCCATATGGTATTCATGTGGCATCACATATTACAATATAGGATAATACCCTGGATAATATGTGCTACCATGAATATCCTTGCTTGATGAAAACAGAGTAATTAAGATCTCTGAGCGTGGTGCATGTCTACATATGAGCAACCTATTGGCATAATTCCTTATCATTAAATCAAAATAATATGTGACAAACTTAAGAGTTCTAGCAGCTTATCTGATATTTTAATCCACTTCATATTTGGGGAGAACTGAAATATTAATAAGCGGAAAAATAAAGTATTTAAATTAATTCTAGCAGGAAAGAAAACAATTTCCTCCTCTTTTTTTTCTTTACCTGTTGACTTCTGGGACAGATGACAAGCTGATACATTTCCCTGGAGGCAAACATCTTGTGTTCCAGAATACAAGCTTTCATTAAAAAATGATGACTGGGAAGGAGATGTTCATATTCATGTGAACAGAATGCAGGTGCTCTTCTTCACTGGTGAGAAACAACCAGTGTGACAAACCAACCCCTGCAGCTGTACCAGCTGTAGCAGCTTCAACGTCAACAAGGAGGATTTACTGTCAGTGTTCCTGTTGTTGTTATCTCCCAGCACAATAAAAAATAGGGGGTCACTGGGATCAATAAGATCCTCTTAAGTCATCAAGCCCAATCCAGCACTTTGATGAATAATGGGTGGTGGTCACTCAGGCTCCAGGTCAGAGTTAACTCTGCTTTATGCCCTCTCTGCTCACAGAACGGGTCTGCTTCATTCTGATGATTTAAGAGCTGCTTCTAATTTCCAGCCTAACTTCATGCACCAGTTTCCTCCAGTCATTATTATGCCAAAAATTTTTTTGTCTAAAATACTTGTTAGCTACTGCTGTGTGTTTGTCTCTCCCCCTCACATGCTGCACCTACATCACCTCAACCTTTGCCTCAAGTATTGTTAGGACAGGCTGTGTGTTCCCCCAGTCGTGGTAACAGCTCTTCTCTCCACCTCTTCCCCTTTGGACCCTTTCCCTGAACTTTAACCAGCGTTCCAGGTGAGGATTTACCTCAGCCTTATGAAATAGCATCAACACCTCCAGTATTTCCACCTCTTCTTTTCCTCTGCAGGCACTGCTTGTGGTATTTTCTAGACACATCCCCTTGGCAGCTGACAGCCATTCTCTAACTTTGAGTAGTACCCACGTCCTTTCTCACCTCAGTGATTTCCAGCTGATGAGCTCTCAGTTTGGAGCAGACAGTCCTGTCATTGATCCTGTGGTGTGTTACCTTGCATGCTGAATAACTTCCCACTCTGCAAACTCCTCTGCTTATTGCTCTTTGTTTGCTGCCTCCAAGGGCGCAGGGAAGCTGGGCTGTGCTTTGGGTGCTGTGTGTTCAAGGAGCACGGAAGGCAGGAGGAATTTATTTATGTAGAAATAAGGGAAGAACGTGAGGAAGCTGAAGGCAGTGCTGAAGAATGCTGCTTTTGTTTACAAAAAAATTAACTCAATTAGCCGTGTTCTCCAGAGTTGCTTTTGCTGAGGAAAAGGAAAGATGAAATTATGATGATTTTCCCAGCTGACTGTGAATGACATTCTGCTTTGGGAAGCATTTGCTTGACTGAAGCACTGGGTATAGCAATTTAATGTTTTCTCTCTTTGCCAACACTTTTTTTGAACTCTTCCTTTGTTATTGATGGGAAAAATGAATTGATTTTAGGGTAACAATGACAGTTCCTCTTAGCCCAGAGTGTGCCCTATTTTATTACATATCCTAAAATCAATCTTTAACAGCAGTTTTAATTACATATTACTTTTTTCAAAAGGGCAAGGATGCTTTAAAGTGTTGATTGTGCTTTTAACAACTTAGTTTCTTTCTAATTCTCTTCCATCCCCATTATTGCTTTCCTGTAACCAATTTCAATATTGCTAAGGAGCTTTCACTCAAATTGACATACATTCAAAACAACTCACTAAAATTAATACATTCTGAATCTGTGCTGCTATTTTTTTGCATATTTATTAACTTGGAACCCATGAACCTGATACAATGGGAAGGAAGAGTCTTTCCTCCCTTTTCATAAGCAAATTTGCTGGTAAATTGCGACAGAAAATGCTCAGTCCTCCTCATTAATGGATCTATCTTACACTTCACATGGCATGTGACTTGAGTGGTAAAGGGTGGTTTTTCAGCTTAGAACAGACATTCCTAATGACTTTCAGAGCTTCTTGAATTCCAAAGCTGCCCATTTGATCATTGTACAAAGATGACAATTGTCTCAATACCCTGATTAACATGGAACAAAACATATTTATAACAATAGTTTATTCTAAGCCTAGAGATAAAACTGCCTTTCTGCTGCCAAGTAGTCATCACCCACAGCATGTAATTAGCAACTTGCCTTCCACTGGCTTGAAAGATATTACTACAATGTATGCAGATAGTGGGATTTTTTTTAGGCTAAGGTATTGAAAATTAAATAGAAAGTACTGAAAAGACACAATAAATGTGTTTTCCATCTGAAAGCTAGTGGCTTTTTAGAGAAAATCCATAAGCGTGGCTGGCTTCCTGTATTGTTTCCTACAGAATAGTCATTAAACACTTCACAAATGAAGGGTATTGTAATAACAATAATAGAACAATGTAGCTCAGTTATGAACTTGAACAGCATTGGGGTTTTTTTCTTCTCTGAGATAGCCTCTTAGCTGATTATGTTTTTACCACAAGTCAAAATCTTAGGCCACATTTTTCTCTTCATTATATAGACGAAATTTGTAAAGAAAACATTTTCCAGTTTAACGAGTTTCTGATTAATCCAGAAAGCATTAAGAATCTACAGTAACTTTGCCTTTTGACTAGTAGCATTTGTAATAGCTTTAAAAAAGTAAGAATGAAATTACTAATAACAGGCACTTGCCGAGATGCTCCTTGTTTTCAAATACCTGTAATACCTCACTGTAATGGCTTCCTGCAAGACAATGCCAACAAAAATAATACAAATAATAATCAGTGTTGGGTTAAAAGATGTACTTATACTTTGGAATGGCAGGACTGGATATTTCTGTATTAATTGGAAACTGTTGTTATTACAAGTGACTCTCCAGAGTTACTGGAGAGTTACTTGGCTTGTGGAGTGATGCCCAGGGTAATCAATCTGTCCATCTTAATAGATGTAATTTGTGGTGGGAGTTGTAGTAATAAACAGCATAACAAAAATGCCCAAATTTTGCACAGATTTCAGCAGGACCAAGTGTTCATTTGCAGACTTAAAACCATGTAATAATTAGAACTGTTTCTTGCCTGAAAGAGGTAAGACCCTGAGAAAAGGTAGAATTCAGTTCCTTTGAGAAAGATAGAAAGAGTGTTGGTTATGCAAAAGGAGGAAGCACTATCTGAAGACTTGAATTTGAAGAAAAATATGAATGAGAAAAAGAGCAATCACATGTAGAGGCCAGCAGTAAGAAAGGCAAAAAGCTTGAGGCATTAGTTCATGGTGCAGCAAGAGCTGTGCAGTTGTCGAGATGTGCCTCTCTTTTGCCTACAGTTCAGTAGACTGCCATCTTCCTCCTCCCTAATCTCTTGGCCGTATTTAGTACTCATTCACCTATTTTTTGTGAGCTGTTATGGGCCACAGATCTTGGCCAGAAGCACAGTCAGCAGTGTCTCAAGATGTATTGCTCAAAGAACGGCTAAGACATCGTGCCCAGTTCACGCCGCAGTGATAGCTCAAGAGCAAAAGACTGAAAAGTAGCACCAAGAAGGTTGAAAGCTGTTAATGCTCCTGCCAGAAGCGCTCGGTGCTGCAGCTGCTGACGTGCAGTGCTGCAGCCCTCAGCTGTGAGATGTCTAGCACATCTCTGTGAGCATCCAAGTGCTTCCGAGGACAACGCTCCTCTGTCCATGTTGGCCGGCGATACCTTAAAAACAGTGCCAGCTGCTCACAAAGAATGGTAGGAGGGAAACGGTGAGTTTGAGCTCAGATCCAAAAATTTCAGTCACTTTTGGCTGCCTTCTGCCCCATATCTCGTAGCCTGTTGTAGGAAAAATCCTTTGTAATAGAGAAGCTACAAGAAAAGACAGTATCAGCATATCCACACAGTCAAGAAGCTTAATGTGGGAGAAAATTCCTTTCAGTAGAATATTGAGAGAGCAACGGGATTTTAGATGGACTTTCTATTCCAGGGGTTACTAACCTCACAAAGTCCTTGTGACAAGTCCTCTGTCCTTCTAGAAGTCTAGCTTATGGAACCTGGGACCTTGCACTGCTTTTTAGCTTAGAAAACATTAAACTTTGGGATGTTTAGAGTGTGTCATGAGAATAAAAGGGAGAAAAAAGAGGAGAAAGCAGTAAATAACAGTATTCCTGAATTAATTGCTGTAAATTCTGCTGATGTTTGGAAAAGCAATGTTCAGATGACTGTAGCTGGTTTTGCTCTAAGTTTCTGCCTTCAGTTAGTCATAGAAAGGAGGGTTTCGACAGACAGCCACCAGTGATGGAGTTAATCTGATGTATTGAACTGTCAGCCATTAGGTGAACTAACAATCACCAGGCAATTGTGAGGTAAATTAGCTAGATCAAAAGGGCACTTGTAAAATTTATTAATTTTATTTCCCATTTGTGAAAGCTAATGCAGTTCAGACAGGGAATCGTAACTCCCTCACCTGCAGTAATGGAATAGCCCCATCTCCAGAGCGAGGGATGCAGAGTATCAGTGAAAAATACGGAGGGACTAACTCTGTTTAACATGGGGTTAGGAAATTCAATAAAGAAAGGCAGTGAGGCAGCAAACACATTCCTTCAAGGCTTTAACCCCATATTGTCTTGAGAAAATATAATTGACCTTATGGAATTTCCATCCTTGTGCACTACATTTAAACCGGCTCAGAAATCGGCCAGACCTAAACCTGTATCGACAGCGAGGGTTTTGGCGGGAGGGTGTGAGTTAAACTTCCCCTCGGCACGAGTGCAGCGAGGGCTTGCTGAGTCTCTTTCGGAGAAGGAAAAAAAAAAAAAAAAAAAAAAGGAAGAAAAAATTTAAAAATCATTCTTTATTTAAAACAGGAGTTAAAAACCCCACAACAGGAGGGAATCCCGCCCTAAGTCCCTCGCGGAGGAGGCGTCGCAGGTGTCGTGAGGTGCAGCCCCCGCGGCGGCTGAGGGCGGGAGCAGCCTGAGGGCTCGAACAGCCTGAGGGCTCGGGGCCACGGCCACGTCCCCGTCCCCGGCCACTGCCACGGCCACAACCGCCCCCGCCCGGCCCGGGCGAGGCTCCCGCGGAGGGAAGGGCGGTGATGTGGGAGGTGGCGCGGCGGAGCCCCCGCCCGCCCCTCTCCGGCGATCGCGGAGCGGCTCCTCCTCCGGGAGGGCGCGGCGAGGCGGGCGGGCGGTGCTGCACCCCCGGCGGGCAGCCCCGCCGCACCTCCCGCGCCCGGGGCGGCTCCGCGCCCGCCGGGTGCCGGCGCCTCTCCCGGAGGAGCCTCCGCAGAGGAGACAGAGGAGCGGGAGCTGCGCACACCGGGCGGGGACATGTCGGCGGAGCGCGCCTGGAGGTAACGAGCGGGGCGGGCGGTGCCCGCGGGCCCGGCGGGGTAAGCCGCACAACTCGGCGCTCGCCTGCCCCGTCCCCCCGGCAAAGTTGCGCCCGAGCAGCCCCCGAGGCTCCCCCGCCGCGGGCACCGCCCGGGACGGGAGCGCGGCGGGACGGGGCGGCCGCCGGCGCTGGGGCTCCCGCTGAGCGGGGCGGCGGTTTCGGGTTGGTTCTGTGCTGTTTCTTGGGGTTTGGTTTTGTTTTCCTTGTTTCTCGGCGCACTCAGCATCTGCCTGGCGCGGTCCCCTCGGCAGCCCTTCGGTGGCTGGGCTTTTCCCTCTCCCTCTCCTCACGGAGTTATTCCGCGCGACGCGGTTGCCCTCTAGTGTTTGTGGGAATTGGCGAGGGCTCTGTTGGGGAAAAATTAGCGTAGTGCGGTAATTATTAATAACTTCAGGTGTTTATTGCTGATTGGGTTTCCAAATCCCATCAGAAGTTGATGTGTAATGCTGCTCGGTTCAGCTGTCGCATGCAGCCTTCGGGAAATGGCAGAAAACTTCTGTATTGTTTAATTCCCTACTTGATGTGCTGGATAATTGCTTCAGGTTTTGGCGTGATGGGTTTTTTTTCTTCTTAATAAAATGGAAGGTGGGAGAAATGGGATTTCTCTCCCTGTCAGCATCCCCAGTCGGGTCTCTAGGAAGGAAAGGTGCTGAACTCGACCTTATTACCTGTTTACACTTGACTTGTGCTTGGCACTTGTGGGAGAAGTAAAGGTATGGGCATGGACCAGAAAATGTGCTGTACGTTTACCTTAAAAACCTTGAAGAAATCGTTTCCTCTTTAGATAGTGATGTTTCTGCAAGTGCTGAAAAGCGTATAGGGTTTACCTCAGAAAAATTGTATGTGATGTCATGTGCTTTAAGATCTCTCAGGTGAAAGTATTATATGAAGGTAAAGTAGTAATTTGAAGACCTAACCCAACTTGTGTATTGTTTTAAAGTCTTCCAAACCTTCTTTTAACCTATTTTAAATACTGTATTTTAAATCTTTGTAAGTATCCTTTAATGATGAACTGTGATGCATGAATTCCTATCCTGTCTGTGCTACTGCATGAGGCAATGCAGCATGAAGCTAAAGGTGTCTTAGGTACAATAGAAACTGAGAACTGCTTGCCCCAAGGACTTGACAAAGCATTTCTGTCCACCCGGATTGTTGTTCTGCCTAAGCCATTCCTTTTTCTCGTTTTTTTTAAAAGATATGAGGGAATGTAAGCCCTTCAACAGTCACACATTCCAGGGCTTGTTATGTGATACTAAAGGGTCCCAAAGACCTCCCCTGACAGTTCATGTCTCATATCACCATCTTTTCAAGTTGAAAATGTCTTTTTAATATGCACTCATGTGGTCTCATTCTCAGCCTGGATTTACTTGTCTTGAGTTATCACTGCTTGAATACTCCAGTCAGTAGAATAATGTTGTAAGTAAGGGCACTCGGTATTTGGAGACCACTTTCATATTTTCATAATTAATTTAAAATATGAGCACTGCCATCCATCCCACGTTTGGTTCTCTTCAAATGGACTCTGCTGCTGCTTGCCATGTCATTTATTTATCCAAAGATTTCCATTTTAGTAACACTAATATGACTCCAGAATACTCCCTTTAAGGTCATATTTCATAGTGGCTGGCCAAAGCAGACTTGTATGCTCAAGGAAATTAAATAGCATTCAAATCAGTGGAGATGTAAATGCCTACATTAACATGCTGAATAATGTCTGGTTTTTGTCTAGTCTTCATTTACAACTTAGCCTGCATTTAAAAATCAGTAGTATGTCACTAGCAATGTGGTAGTGGCCAGGTTGGTAAGGAACAGAATGAGTATATACTGATAGGAATTATTAGAAGAGGAGACTTCTGGGGAGGCTGCTGGGCTATTTATTGGATAAATTATATTGCCAGAAAACAAAAATTGAAGACTGGGAATTTCATGTTCTTTGTGTGTGTTTGCTGCATCTCATTAGTAGGCTGAGTCCCCAGCCAGTGTTGTCTCTTGGAAGCATTTCCATTAGGGTTATCATGTTGAAATGATTTATGGAAGCCAAGGATTTCCTCCTTTATTTTTACCAATGAAACAACAAACTAAAGGAGGCTGCAAATAGCAGGAACTTGCCAGGCTCCTTATGGTGTGGTTCAGCTCTTTGGAGCTCACCATGGCATTTGTCCTCATCAGAACTACCTCGTTAGTAAATTTAAAAAAAAAAACAAACCAAAAAAACCCCAAACAAAAACCCATAGTTGAAAGTCTCTATTCTAATGCATCTGTTTGATGCTTGCTGCTGCAGATACCTGTAATTGTGACTGCCCAGCAGTACTGCTTAGAATAGTAAATCTTCTACTTAATAAGGTGATACTTCTCTCCTATACCCACAAGATTTTCATGTGAACTAGTCCTGGGCTGCAGAAATCACTTCTACAGTAGATGAGGAGGACATAGAGCCTTGCTGTTTGTATTCAGAGTAAAATGCAAAGCTTACTTCCATGACTCAGCTTTCTCTCAGCAGAATCATCTCCTCCGTAGTGAGTCCAGAAGTTAAAAGCAAATGCTGAATATTCAAAGATGCTAATTTTCACCTTAAAGGAAGCATTTTGAGACTTCATACTTTGTAACAACACAGGTAGAAGGTTCTGGTCTGAATTTTCAGATGGTGGCATGGAAATGCAAAATAGGAGATCAAATGCAGGTTGTAGGAGATTAAATGCAGATTGTCCTAAAGTAATAAAGTTCTAGATGAAGAAAAAAATGAGGCAGATTTTATTGCTTCAGACCATGGAAAAAGACCATACAAATTATTTTATAGGTAAAACTTATCGCAGGAGTACCTTTATGAAACATAGGGTTCACTGAAACAATACTAACAAGCTTGAACTCTTGCAAAGAGTTTCTAGACTCTTTGATTATTTTTTTTTCTTTAAGCTTTTTTCTTATAACCGGATTATTTTTTTTTATTGCTGTTTGAGTTATCATGACTTCTTCTTTCTTTTGTAAAATACTGTATTCTTTTGTCATGAAAGTAAGACTCTATAAGTACTGTCCTCTTCTGAAATGCTGCTTCCAGCAGCTTACAGAATGTTGGTACATTCTGACTTACACCTTTGGTCTGGTGTTACTGTTGGAAGTGACAGCAAAGGAGGACCATTTTCCCTGCAGGTGTGATAGAGGTCACTGGAGTGGTCTCAATAGGTTCCACAGTGTGCTGTGGGTGATGCCCCTCGAAGCTGTCAGTACCACTGCCAAGGTGGGTACATGATGAGTTATTGTAGCATGTGCTGTAAGATGGCATTAGGATATCCAGCAAGTGCTGTTGCTCAGAGTAAAATGCTGCTGTTCCTCAAGGAAAGCAGCTGTACCTTGTCAAGGCTTTGAAACTGTTTTGGTATTATTAAATGCATGTTTTCTTTGTGGTTTTTGTATTATGCTTTCTGTGTTCTTTGGAACTCTTGCCATGCAAACCGGTCCTTAAATAAGTGAAAACCACATAAGCATCAAGCTGATACAAGACAGCATGCACGTAAAACTTGTGCCTTATTGTGTTCCATTCCCCTTCCTTACTGTCTGCAGTGTGCCAAGTCTGGCTGTGTCCTGCTGCGTCCTGGGGAATTCCTCGTTCCTCAGAGCCAAACCTCACATCTGCCTTGACATTGCCAGCGGCTCCTCCTTACAGCTGCACTCCGTAGCCCCAGGAGGCACCTGCAATTAGGAGCTAAGGATACAATGACAGGGGTTTGCTTGAAGAAAATAGAGGGTTTTGGGCAATCTCCAGGTTTTCTTCTCCATGGAATGGCATTAGGAACTGTGTCCATTCTGCAAATGTTTCTTGGGTTGCAACCCTTCTGTAATATGCAGTTCAACCAACTCTGTCTGATGAGCCCTTCCTTGCTATGAGCTTGGGTCAGTGTCAGTTCTCATTTTTTTCTTTATCTAGACCAGCCAGGTCTGTGGTTATTGAGGAGGAGGAGTGGGAGTATGTTGAGCTTTTCTAGACAATGCAGCAAGTGTTAATTTTAGCCACTAAAATGATGTGTTTCTTGGCACTCAGGCAGCTGAACTGGAAATGCAAAATGAGGAAAACCCTTCATGTGTGTAATGAAAAATCATCTGTCTGGAAACATCTCTCTCTGTTTTTACTCATTCAGGATGGAGCTCCTTCTTTGTCACCTGACTTCTTACTTACTTCTTAAGTATCTCTTTTGCTATCTCAAGTGATACTCTTTAAGTTAATGTGACAAGGATCAGACATCTCAGTAGTTGAAAATGTTCTTTGACACCTTCTAAAGGTTCTTTAGTATTTTTGTTAGGTCTTTATACATTCTTTAACTTTTTTTCACATGCCTCTGGTTACTGAGAGCTGGGATTATGTTTTTTTTTTTTGTCTAACACTGATTAGTGAGGCTGTATTCCTGGATGCAAGGCAGGTGTCCTGCCTAAAAGCTACGAGCAGGTCTTTGTGCAGCTGCAGGCAGGGTTCAAGGCTGGGTATGAGTCCTCCCAGAATAGAAAGGGGTTATATATCTCTGAGTAGCAGGTGGAGAGAGTAGAATCTATCTGTTCAGACAGCAGAATTATCTGGTGAGATGCAGGTGTAAAGGGAATCTTAACTATGAATGAGACAGCTCACGTATGCTTGCTCTTCGTGCTTAATTTTGCAGTTTTGATGACTAGGATGATTTGGAATTTCTTTTTCCCCTTATCTCATTTTTCTCCTCATTTATTTTTGCTTTATGCTCATTGTGGCACTAGGAAGATCAGTCTTTGGAATTTAATTAAATTTGTGAGCCTTACATAGGTGCTAAGTACTTCATATTTTTCAGCTTTTTTGAAAACCTGGAGTGAAAGACCAACTTGTTTACAATGTAGAATTAAAAACAAACAAACAAACAAGAATGGAAGGATTAAGCTCTTGGGAAATGACCATGTTAATGCCACACACATAGCTTATCCTAGTCCATTTGCAAATGGGCATGGATGGGCACTGAAGTTACAATGGCATGTTCTAGATCTTCACGCCATGAATATTTTTCAAAATCTTCCTTTATGACTTAATGATAATTATTTTATGCTTGTCACCCTGTCCAGTTATTTTACTAGGGACATTTTGACAGCACTTGTACTGCTGCCTTGAAAAATGACTGCTTTCCTTAATTACAAGTTAGAGCATAGGTATATCCTTAGGTGATCTGCCTCTTAAGTTAGCCTTTGATTTATTACTCTCTCTTCTCAAATTTAAGAGCTGGATTATTTTATGACTTCTTTAATGCAAAGGACTGTGATATGCTTCTAACAATTTGAACAGCTACGCAATCCAGTAAAATGCTATTTGTTTTCTTCTAATGTTGCAGGAAAAAAGTTGTGTTTTAAAAATACTTCTGTAACAGATATAATATACAGTATATCAGTATGCGTGCATACAACAGTTAAATGTGCACGTTTTGTTTAGAACTTCTTGGTTCTTCAGAAAGTAATAAAAGATAGAGTTTGTTTAATCATGTTCCCCAGCCTGTTGGTGTGGGAGGAGGAAGGTTACAGATTTTCAGTATTTGGGTTGTCAGCAGTTGTCTACTTGGAGTTAACTTTTCTCTTCAGATAAAAGGAATTTCTGAAACACAGGAAATTCTTTGCTGTCATATCTTGCATTTTTATTGCCTCTTTTACTTGATCCTCTGGGGTGAGGAGCCTGGGAGATTTAAAGACCCTCAAATGCTCGTGGCAGCTAGTGGGAGCAGGGAGAAATCACTCTTAATATTGCAAAGTTTTGAGCTGTTGGTCCCCAAACTACTGCCTGGTAATGATTTCTTTGCTCCCCATTAATTTAAGTGGGATGATACTTCACAAATGCAATGCCCCATTTAAATCCCTGGTTTTCTTTTTTTCTTAGATTATACCTCTGGTGAAGCTCTGTGGAAGATAGATGTGTGTGCTGCAATGGTGACATAAAGATTTCACAGGACTGGAACAAGTTGTTGAGAATCTGTGTTTGTTTTTCATGCTGCTGTCGAGAACTATCTAAGGCAAGTAAACACCATGAGTTTTATCCTGAAACTTCACAGACATTTTCAAAGAACAGTTATTTTGCTGGCCACTTTTTGTATGGTGAGCATAGTTATTTCTGCCTACTACTTGTATAATGGCTACAAACAGGAAAATGAACTTCCTGAAATCTCTTCAGAAGTGGAATGTGGTGATCCTCAACTGTTGCCATACAAGCTGATGGAGATGAAGACCATGAAGCCTCTTGATCCCTTGAGGACAGACCTTGTAGTGCTGGTGTTTGTGGAAAGCCAGTACTCCACGTTAGGCCAAGATATAATAACCATCTTGGAATCCAGCAGATTTCAGTTCCACATTGAGATTGCTCCTGGGAAAGGTGACCTCCCGGTGCTTATAGACAAAAACAGAGGCAAATATGCTCTCATAGTCTATGAAAATATTCTGAAGTATGTGAATATGGACTCTTGGAACAGAGGCCTTCTAGATAAGTACTGTATAGAATATGGTGTAGGTGTTATTGGATTTCACAAAGGCAGTGAGAACAGCCTGCAGAGCTTTCAGTTGAAGGGTTTTCCTTTCCATGTCCACAGCAATCTGGGTATTAAGGACTGTTGCATTAACCCTCATTCCCCACTGCTCCATGTGACTAAATCTTCTAAGCTGGAGAAAGGGCCCTTGCTTGGAAATGACTGGGCTGTTTTCCAGATTAATCACACAGCTTATCAACCAGTGATATTTGCAAAAGTAAGGACACCAGAAAACCTTTCTCCACCTGCTGCTCTCAGTGCTCTCTATGCCACGGTAATTCACGACCTGGGGCTCCACGATGGGATACAACGAGTCCTTTTCGGCAATAACTTGAATTTTTGGCTGCACAAGCTGATTTTCATAGATGCCATCTCTTTCCTAACTGGAAAGAAGCTCAGACTGTCCTTGGATAGGTACATTCTGGTTGACATAGATGACATCTTCGTTGGGAAGGAGGGAACGAGGATGAACACCAACGATGTACAGGTAAAGTATGTGCACAAACTAATGGTCATTACAGCAAAGTGATGGGTTTTTTCTCTCACAAGTCCCTGCTGTGTTCTATAAACGGGGTGGGCACCTCAGAATTCTGTTCCCTTTGCTACATATGGAGAATAGTCTCCCAAAAAGAAATGAAGGTCAACTAGTTGCTAAGTAACTGATAAAGAAAAGGGGGCAGAGCAGTAGTGTTTTCACACACACCACAACCCACCCAACACACCATTCTAAACAGAATTGCAGAGTGTCTAACTACTTTGCTGATCCTTCTCTCTAAGCACACACTTCAGTGGTGTTTGGAAACAGCACAGGACTTCAGGGCTCGACTCAGGAGCTGTTCATATGTGATGGGCATGCAGCTAGTCTTACAAGCAGGAGGTAAATGTGGTGAGCAATAGTAAATGTCAGCATAAATTTTGAAGAATAGGCTGGGTTATTAGCTGTTTGAAATAGGTTTGGATGTCAGGAGTTGCTTGCAGCATTTCACCTCTCTTATCTCTGTTTATGGCTCTTGCAAGGAAGGGTTGTATTAATATTGGTCTTAAAAGCTCATTCTGTTGCTGAATGACTTGATGATTTCCATTTTAACATTTGAAGTGTTGCATTCCTGAAGGTCATTTTCCACTCCCTTGTGCTTTGCAGTGAGGTGGTAGCTGTGGGTCAGTAGCAGTAACACCTTAACATTATTTCTTCCTTTGTACCTGGCTTGTGTTTTGTGAAGTGTTGTTCCAGAGCAGATAATTAGAAGTCACCTTGTACAACTCTACTTGGTCTAGAAGTTAAAAATCTGTAACATGCTGATTGTTACCCCATTTGTGCTAAAAATAAAGGAGAATGTTTTGTTAAAACTTTCTTAATGGAAAGAGAAACTGGGAAAAGGAAAGACAAGGACAGCACTGTGTGCAGTTGTTTGTTTCATTTTAAACCAAGTTTTTGGGTTTTTTCAGCATTAATTTGTTAAGCTGCAATAACTCTGCATATAGGTCTTCCTTAAACAAAAGGTTTGAACCTGCAGTTAAACTTGAATTCACTTTAAAATTGCAACATACACTCTTTTCCCAAACATTCTCTTCACATGCAATTATAATTGAGCTATAACCTTCTCGTTAAGTCGGTGTTTTCCATATGCAAACAAATCACATGGGAGAGAGTTGAAATAAAGGAGAGATAATAAATGGAGTTTCTGTGGAGGACACGATGGCAGTGTTTGAGCTAGGTAAGTGATTGGAGAATCTCCTAAATGCAAACTCAGATCACAGGAAAGAAATAAGGTCTGACCCACATCACTGCAGAACTCCTGTTTTTCTGCAGAAGCAGCTGTTTCTGGTAAGAAAATATGTAAAATAAAACCTGAATAAACCTCTCGCTGTGTTGTGCAGTAGCACTTTGAGACAGTATGGTTTTTATTGTTTCTCTTTGAAAGTGACACCTTTGGGTTGTTTTAGGATAAGTTAGGATGTTTAATTGCCAGAATTACTTACCAAAAGCAGGAGGCTGTTGAGACAGATTTGATTAAAGCAGATACAGAAGGATAAACTGTATTGTTTTGGGAGAATAATTTGCAATATGTCAGAATGTAATCTTCCCAAAATAAAACTGTCAAATTAAATAGAAATAATATCAAAGTGGAAATAACTTTTAAGTAGGATAATTTCATTTATACAGAACTGTGTTCTGAAACAGTGGAATCTGAAAAAAAAAAAGTGTTCCCTTCTGATTCTTCATCTACTTATAGTTAAAATGTTCTATTAAACATGTTGTTAGGGCTGTCAGATGCGATGCATCTTCATTACTATTAATATCAAAGGAGTTATCCTCTGTGGCACAATGACATGTGGAAGGAATGAAACAAAATCCATTTGCAGTAGTTGAAAATCTGTTATTGTAAAGTATATTTGCAGATAAATGACATCCCATTAAACAGGAGTGTTTTACTGAGCTCTGCTGCGGTGACTGTGACGGAGAATTGGGCCCTGCAAGTGTGAAAGTGGGTTGCTAAATGTAGACTTTGTATAATTGCAGTACTCCAGGTAGCTCCTTTCTGCTAAGGTTACATTTTAAATACTAGCAAAGCAGAATTGAGTAGGATACTCTTTTGTGCTTTAATTGTGTTTGGCGTGTTTCCTCTTTAATATTTTCTGGCTGTATGTGGTAGGACCATGGGCTTGCTGAGAGTAATGGGAATGTTAACACAAATGGATGTCAAACTCTTCAGGAAGCTCCCACCACCCAGAGGGACCTCTAGGATTGGTTCTGACTGTTCTCTGGACAGGGCAGAGTTCAGGAACTGGAGGGTTAATGCGCAACTGAGAGCAAAAACAAGGTGGTCAGCTGGTCCAACCCTCCTGCTCAGGCTGGGTCCTGTCCTGGTGCTTTTTGACTGTGACCAAGGAGGGAGGTCCCAATACCTGTGAGATAAGGTTTGCAGGGGAATTTCTTCTTGACATGCCTAAATGAGATGTTCAAAGAGGCCAGAAGTGTTAATATTTGGCACAAAATTAAACTGCCCTATCCTTTAAAGTGTGTCAATTGGAGTTGAGCACTTACAAAAATTGCTGTCATAAGGTTAAGGGGTGATTTTTTTTACCACTATTATATATTGACCTCAAAAGAGGTCAGGTCAAAAGCAGACCCTCTAATAGGGGTGTCTTCTGCACCTCTAAAGAGGAGGCAAAGTGGTGATACTCCAACTTGAGTACCTAT
This sequence comes from Manacus candei, assembly GCF_025592945.1. Classification (NCBI taxonomy): domain Eukaryota; kingdom Metazoa; phylum Chordata; class Aves; order Passeriformes; family Pipridae; genus Manacus; species Manacus candei. The sequence goes on from NW_026138110.1 coordinate 1,629,626, forward strand.
AGTGTCAGGAACACAAGCATAAAGAGCCTTTCTGAAAATCTTTTAGAAACATAGTTTATCAACCTAAATCCTGTAAAACTAATAAATGGTGTGTCTTGTTAAACAACAGGTAAAGTTTATTCTAATTTCACAACAGCTTCTTCAATTAAAAAAAAAAAAAAAAAAGAAAAAAGACCCCAAAAACTTGAAATAGTGCTGCAGATTTTAGACTACTTTACTCTTACAGATTTGCCTGTCTCTGTAAAATCTGGACTGATAAAACATAGTTCTTCAATGTAACATACTGAGTGGCTGTCACTGCGTCAACATAACCATCCATCTTCATAGTTATTTACTTTATCTTCCTCTAGTATAATAGAAATAATGGAAGAGAACAATTCCATGGTCTAATTGCCTCCTACTTTGAAAATAAGCTCAGTAATATCATCTCAACATTCATTTTTCAGTAACTTTTTTCTCTCCTGTTGTCTGTCAGGCAGGAGGGACCATTATGCTGTGACAATGTTATATTTTATTTTCCTTGTGTCTTTTAGAAAGACTAAGAGCCCGTGCAGTGCAAGTAATTCATTTAAATGGACATACAGAGAATAATCTGTCTAGATATCCACAGAGTAAGTTTATCTTAATAGACCACAGTTGTCCTGGCTGACAGTCTACTAATTTAATATCTCTTTTTGTTACAGTTACTCTTTGTAAAATTTTTATGACTATAAAGCATTGAGATTTTTTCAAGGGAAAAGCAACTGATAAAAGGGGGGAAATTAAATGTGATTTCTTTTTCCTGTTGACAGTTTGTGCCGTGCTGGTGGTTTGGGCAGTTTGGTTTGGTCTACCTTTTCCTTAATTTCCCCGACACAGGCACGTTCTCTGGTTCTTTAAGAGTTAATCACATTTTCCAAATGAAAAATTAGAACACTGTGAAATTATTTTCCCCTAATAATTAGCTGTGTGATCTTTCCTTGACTGCCTTGTCCTTTGTGTGCTTTTCAAAAGAGACCCTTTGAATTGAAGTCAGGAGGGGGATCTCCTCTCTTTGTTCATGTAAACCTAATCTTTTCCTACACCTGTAATTATTCTTTTATGATTGGCAAGGAAAAAGCTTCATATTGACCATATCCATTATTGGAGGGGGAAGATAGGTCTTTTCTTGTCATTCTATTTTGGGAGTGCTCAGGCAATGCTGAAATGGGCAATACAAGCTTCACTCTGCAGCCTTTGAGCATTAGTCATGGAAGAACTGGACAAGAGCTCCACTCTTGGTGTATCATCTGTGCCAGACATCCTTCTGATAATGGAGAGCATTCAGCCCAAAGGAATAAATTCATAACATTATAGTCTCCATCCCTTGCACAGGCTCTCATCTTGGCCGGATTTTGAGGTTTATAATGCAGAAATCCATAGCAGAGTGAGTCCTCTAACTTTCCATGGTGGACAGAGACAACAGAGAAAAATAGCTCATCTTCAGGCAGGCACTGCTTAAGTGAATTGCACTTTAAAAGTATGTCATTGTTTGTTGTTCAGAAATTGCTTCTGGAGTGACTAAGATCAAATATAAACATTTGCATTTGGTCAGGTCAGTCTTCTTGTTCCAAAGCCAGTGCTGTCACTTCTTTGTTATTTCCTTAGTGCATTGGTGGCCTAAGCTTTTGTTTAATATAATTCTGCTTAAAAACAGATTTCCCCCCTAAGAGCTAATTGTTTATTCCCTGTATGAAATTCATCCACGTTAGTCAGCACAGCTTAAATTATTACAGTTGTTTAAAACCCATTAAGTGTCTTTTCACCCTGTGCAGCATATGTGGAAAGAAACCAGAACTTCCCATGGCAAAGCATTCCATTTGGCCATAAATTTTAAGACAACTTTGTGTCTTTTCAGTCACTGTTGCATAGGAATGATGTAAATATTTGCCTCAGAAGAGAAGCTCGGATATATTTTGTGTTGAGGCAGAACTTCTAAAAGGTGCAGAAAGCTGAGCTGTCAAGACAAGCGATGGTTCCTGTCACAGGAGGAAGTCTGATTCTCTCAGTTAATTGCTTCTTTATCTCCAGGATCACGGAGAAGGTTATCAGGAAAGAAATGACAGATGTGTCATCAAATGTGTCAGGTGCACAACCACCAGAGGTACTGAGGGCTGTTTGGTTGCACTGAGCCGTAAATCTTTCCTTTGGGGAGATTCAAAGAAACCTTTTGAATCAGCTCTTTAAATTACATAACAAAGTCATTATTAAGAACTCTTGCTCTGCTAAATCATTTTACGTTCCCAGTCCATTAGCCATAGTACCTTTATGCCAGTGTTCAGTGTGCCTGCTGTGTTACATACATTCTTTCTTAATTTAACCTGAAACTCCTAAAGTATTTTATATTGACTTGTTGAAATAGCAAGGAAAAAGTGCATTCTGTACTTCAAAAAGTGTCAAGGAAAAGTTATGTTATTAACCAGTGTCTCTGTAGCTGTCTGATGCCCTAGGACTGATTTACTTGAGCATATTGTTTCAGCTGCAGTAGTGTGTAATATTTTGCACTGTGAGACAATAGAGAATTAGAATTTGATTTCAGAACTAAAATATAACTTTAAAACAAGTTATAAAAATTGGTTTATGTATTTTATGGACTGCTACCAGCATAAAGTACACTTTACCAGTCAGTCATTGTAACATCTAAGAGCAATTTGGTTTATGTATCAACTTCTATGAATTTTAATCAAGTAAAATTGTTACAACTGCTGCTCAATACATTCCAGCTCTTTTTGTTAGAGGTGTACTGAAGTTTGAGATGGAAGGCTGGATAGAAGTTGTCAGTCAGAGAGGGGTGACTGCAGAGAGGCCACGGGGACACAGGACATTTGAGGGCTGATTCCTTCAAGCTCTTCTACCCCAGCACCAGATTTGACTGATGATTGCACACTCCTGGTCTGTCTTCATGACAGAACCATGGTAAGGAAATCCTGAAATCTTCTGTGAATCCCCTGGTGCTTTCCAAACAAGATGATGTGCATTACAGATTCAGTCACCTAAATCTTTCCAGAAAATGAGAATAATTTGTTTTCATTTTTGAATTCCTCACATTTCTCTGTGATGGTGAGATGTCCTTAGGCTTAGTGTAACTCTTAACAATGGTGTCTTTCTGTTCTCAGTGGAGTTTTGGGATATCAGAGCTATTTTATTTATTAAAACATAAGGAATTGCACTCCCCTGAGCTCAAGTGGGGTAACTGAATATTTGGTAACACTGTTTCTGCTTTTCCCTTGATTTATTATATTATGCAGAGATACCTTTACACTTGATTTTAAGGCTTCCCATCCAAAGGAATCCACACAAAATCTTAGATTCACCAGGTGTTCCAACCTCCAGTGATCATTTCTGGCTCACAGCCACTTAGTTAACAAGCTCTGTCTTCCTCTGCCTACTTGGAAACTTAAGGAATGTAGGTGAATATTTTCATGGATGAGATAAAACTGCATGTGATTGTGCACACTTTGAGTGTTTTTAGCATAACCTAAACTCAGCAGTGTTTGGGTTCATCCATCTGGATGAACCATCCATCTGGTGAAAATCAAACCTGCTGTCACATCAGTCCCTCTCTTTCCTTGGACTGCAAATTCTCTTGGGCAGAGGCTCTTTTTGTTCAGAAAGCACCTCGTTGATACAAATAACAATAATGTAAAACAGCTTCCCACAGAGCTGCACAGACTCCTCCCTGTGCTGGTGGCTGCTGCAGATTTATTCTAGGCTTTTCCAGATTACAAGTTTGCCATCCAGTTCCTGCTGCTAATGAAATAGAATAAAACTTTCACAGCCAACAAATAAAAACACACTGCAGACAGATCTAGAAATCAAAGCCCTTAGCTGTGAAACATGATACCAAAAGTGAGCCTACCTCCTTCCCCATCTTCAGTCCCATCAAGAAAGGCACAGTCTGGCAAGAAGAAAAAAGTGAGGGTGGGAGTGGGACTAAAGATACCTCAGAGTTGTCTTTGATAGAACTCTAACAGCACTTAAAAGGAGGCTGAAAAATAATTTTGCATTTATATATAAATAGTAGGGGGTTTATGATGTGAAACATTTCTCTTATCCCTTGTCCTTTCTCACTGTCATTGGTACAGGTGATAGAAACGTTGAAAACGTAATCTTGAAAATATCCGAAAACCAAGATGAATACTAAAATATACCCAAGTTTGTAATGTAAACTGGTTTGAAATTCAAGCTGACTATGAAAAATACCATTTTGTATCAGTAAAGAACTTCATCTTACTGACTGAGGTGGTTTCTGGAATATTGTGCTCAGTTCTGCACCACTTGATCAGAAATATTTAGAGAGTGCTTAGAGACACCAGAACAGTCAGGAAACATCTGAGCAAAAAAATGAGAAAATGAAGGCTAAAAAATTCAGTAAGTAACGATGACCAAAGCAGAAAGCAATAGGCTGCAGATGTCTGCAGGGTATTAACAGTGAGGAGGGACAAAAATATTTAATGTAAGGCACAGAGGTGTTTAAGTGTAGGCTGAATAGCCAATAAAAGTAGCAGAATAGAGGCTAATATGCCAAAGGAAGTAAAAGGATTATGTAAGTCTTTAAAAATTAGATTTGGCAAAAGGCCATGAAATATGCTATTGGAAGGAATATAATATTGGCAGGGAATTTGTACTAAGATATATTCTCCATCTCTTACAGTCTAATCAAATGCAGAGCTCAGTTGGATTCCTGCGTGCCTGTTTGAGGCTGCAAGTGTAGACTTTGCCAGCTGGGATATTTCACTGTGTGCATGTAGTTTTTGTAATCTTGTCTTTCAGAAATGTGAACGCTCATGCAAAAACAAGAAAGGTGTGTTTTAACAGTAACAAAATCATCTCCATGTTTTTCACTTGGGGTGTTTTCTGCTTGATTATATCCCTCAGAATATGTAGGAGTCAATGACACTGTCCTAGTTTTTATTAATTTGAAGTAAGTCATTATATCATTTCTGTCTTGACTACATATAATCGTGAAAAATATGGCTTGAGAAAAGAGTTATATCTGTTATTTTATGGAAGCTTTCTCTCTTTTTTTTGTCACTTCTTTTATAGCAATGTTGATGTAGCTGGGGAATTTCATTCAGCAGCTTTAGAACTACTCATAAAGAGAAGAAAAAAAGATAAATATTTGTGACCCATAGCTGGTGAGCAAGCTAACACTGAATTCCCAGCTGTGTCTTAGGTGGAACTTTCAGACAGAAAAAATGAAAATCTTTTTGGCCAAAGATTGTTTTTTCTATTGATAAAGGTGGGGCATAGAGGGGAAAAAGAGCTTTTGGTGCCTCAGCTCACCCCAAACATAGGGATAAAGGTAGATATTTTTAATCAGATGTGCATCTTAAGAGATGCACAGGAATCTGAATCTTTTTACCTCTACTGGGAAAAAAGAGTATCTAAGAAGCATTCACTCATCAGAGTGTTGCCCAGCCCATGGAGTAATCTTTATTTAACATGCCAGTGACGTGATAATTTTTTTGTGCTTTACTGAACAGGGAAAGCAACTGACTCTGTGGTGGTCTTTATATAAATAACAAGGTTTGAGTCTTCTTTTATTTACACTTCGTTCTGAAGTATGTAAAACTAAGCATTAAGACAGATATTGTGCTTTAATCTTACCTGGGTGGGGGGAAGATGGTCTTTGAAGGCCCCTTCCAACCCAAGCTGTTCCATGGCCTATTGAACTGTGGGAATAGCAATTTGGGAGACAAATCTGGGGGAAAGTAGGTTTTATGGAACAAGTTTCTTCTTCTGTATGCAAGCCATGGGTGTATAGGTGGAACTGAAATTGTGTCTCTAAAAAAAAACCTGGGCATTTTGGGCAGAGTGACGCAGCCACGGACAGAGTCAGAGTGGAGCAGGTGTAGTGACCCAGCTGCAGGTGCCTGCACATCAAGTGAGGCCCCGTGGTCTCTGCTGCTGAGAGATTAGGCTTTGAAGTCCTTCCAGAGTTGAGCCTTCCAGATATTTTCAGCATTCAGTGGCTGTGCAGAGCCATGTGGTGCCAGGAGCAGGGGGAAAGGGCCCGGAGCCGCAGGGCTGGGCAGTGTGTGCTGGATCAGGGAGGGCTTGTCCTTCAGCCAGGCTCTGCCTGCTGTGTGTGTTGGCTGCTGTGAGAGCTAAAGCTGGAACTGGCATTTGAGGAAGCATTAAATAAGAAGCAAATGTGCTGTTGATAATGAATGTGGTGCTAGGAGCTTGGATCATAACCTCTGTCCATTTTGAGCTGGGTGACTATAAAATACATGCCCCATTAGACTGAACAGCCATGCCACTGTTTTATCTGTGACAAAATACCATGCACCCTTCCAACCAAGATGTGAAGCTGTGCAAGTGTGGGCTGTCTAATGAGGGGGTGCAGAGGTGTAATGCCTAACATTTACTGGGAGCCAGACAAGTGTCGACACGAATCAATGAACAGCCCTGAGAATTTATCTGCTGCTGGTGGGATGCAGTGGAGACAAGCCAGACTAAGCAGGCAGAGCAGAGCAGAGCGGCCCAGAAGTGACCTGGAACAGAATCTGAACCACTCTGTCACCCTGAGAGATGGGCTGTCGTGCTCAGAGCTCAGGCAGCATGTTGGGGGGGTTGTGACTGCAGCACAGCCACCTGAATTGCTTTCTGTTAACAAAACTCACTTTCCTGCTGTGCTGGCCATCACCACATCACAGGAACTTAACTGGATAAATATGAAGAGATTCCACATGCATTTTAGAGCCACTTTGGTTTTGAGTTCTGTCATACTCTGAGAACTTACCTCTTCATACTCCGTGTTTCACAAGCAGGCAAAGTGTTAGGTGAAAATGCAACCAACAAGGTTTCTGTTGAATCCTGTCTGAGCAAAACCCAGGGAAAAATATGTAGCAGTAGGATGTTTGTTCTATTTCAACTGACCTGGGATTTTTTTTGACCTTTATTTTAAAGGAATGCTGCAGTTCATTTCTGTTAACTGCAGAATAATGAGATCACTTAGCTGTTTAGTAATAGTAACTCCTTTCATCTAAGTACACTTTAATTAAGAGCTAATAATGCACAATTTCAGACAGAATCCTGAAAATACCATGCTAATTGCTTACTTTACTAAACAGTGTTGGCACCAAGTATTTATAACCTTCATGTTACCTTGCCATAATTAGCTTATTCTCATTAACCAGCTACCTCAGCCTCCAACAAGCGAGAAGTTGGTGAAAGAAGTTAGAAATATTTCTTAAATCTCTTAGTTGTACAAATGATTTACCTAGATGAAAGAGCCTAATTACTTGAAAATATGTAATTGGACCATCATCAAGATCATTATTGTATGTAATATAAAAACACCTCCAAAGGAAGAAAGACTCAGTGACATTTAAAACAGTGTGTTCTGATAAAAAACTTTTGATTGAAATTATTTGAGCAGCGTTTTCTAAAGTGGCTACCTATATTTTTTGGATCCTTTAGTGGACCTCAAATTCAGCTACCTAGTCATAGCATCTGAGCACATAAAATGAAGTTGTGGCTCCTGAATTTTTTTTCTTATGTTGGACACTGAAAAACTTAAGGTGCACACAACTGGCTCCAGCCTGATACCTTATTGACCCTTTGAGGGGAAACTGGGTTGCCTGTTCTCTGCCAGCAGAACACTTTACACAAAAAGCTGAAAGTTTTCTTTGGTTTTTTCTCTTGTCCTCTCTGTAGTGTCAGCTCTGTTAGGAGAGCACACAAAGGCAATTTAAGCTTTCTTCTCCTTTTGTCTGAAGGATATTCAAAATATTTTTTTTCAGATACACCCAGTAGACCCAAAGCAATTATTCTTTCTCCTGTGTAGGTTAAATGTTTATGATAATGGGTGTCAAAGTGCTATTCTGGAAAATCCAGAAAGAGTAGATGTTGAATTTTAATGATGTTCCAAAATACGTAACTTATCATGAGGGATGCATTTTTCGCAGAAGCAAAGTAGTCTGTCCAATAAAATAATGATTCCCAGACATTTGGGAGGGACCTTCATTGAGGCTGTCTCCTGTTTCCTCTTGTCAGAGGGTGGAAAGGCAAAGTGATGTCACAGAGAGTGCACAGTAAAAGGACATCACACCAGTTACAGCTCATTAAACCTCTGTACTAAGAACTCCATTCAGAAGCTAAAAAAAATGACTTTAGTTCTGTTTCTTTCCTCTCTTGCAGGGGTTGGAGTAAAGAGGAAATCTGGTATGGAAATTAAAGTTACTTTTGCATAGGAGCTCCCATAAAGGGGCTTGGTGTGCTTAACTGGTGTGCTTTCACATTGCAGTTTTATTAGGTTGTCCTTCCTTTGCAGAACGTTCTTGCCTTTATCAGAGAGCCAACATGGCATTAGAAGTTTTTCTAAAAGCAAAGCAATTCCTAATTTAATGGCTCCTTTGATAGTATTGTCAGACAGAAAATAGTAAAGCAAACGTTGAGAGATGAGATCTGCTTCCCAAAAAAAAAAAGGAGGAAGAGAAAAGCTTTTTGGAAAATTACGAAGCTGACCTTGCTTTTGTTGGTGACATGAAAGCCTGTACTGAAGTGTAGGATGTTAATGCTGCAGCACCATGTCTGTGTGCTTGCCAACTGAGTTAAATCCACGTGCTTACAAGTAGAATTCAGTTATTTCGCTTTTCAAGTGGCAAAGTTCCTTAGCAGCTTTTGAGCAGGAAAATAGTGGTAAATATGTTGGTATGACTGCACAAAGAAGTCATCATTCCTCTTTGGAAGCAGAGTTCAACAAGGCATTCTTGATTGATTTCTTTGATCAGTCAAGACATTTGGGTCTGAGTATTTTTTGTTGATGCTGAAGAAATTACAACTGTCTGTTTACCAAAGACAAGTTAGCACTTGTAACTTCTCTGTGACAGACTCTGAAGTGAAACCATGTGAAGAGATATTTGAGGACAGGAGGCAGGATGGTTTCCTGGCTGTGCAAGTGGGAAGCAAGTTTGACAATAGGAATTTTATCCTTGGCTTTACAGCTGATTTACTTGAACAGAAGCTTTTGACAACCCATGGCATCTGTCTGTGCCTGTTTGTCCTGTTTGTGAGATGAGAAAATATGTTGTTTTGCTGCTGGGAAAACTTTTGTCTATTCCTTGGATTGTAAAAGGGGCTTTCTCTGAGGGTTTTTTTTTTTTTGGACTCTTGGTGAAGAAATCATATGTAATCATATAACGAATCCTCACATTTGATTTCTGGAACAAGGAATTTCCTAAACCCTAGCATGTAAGCTTAGGAAAAATTGAAAAGAAAGTACTATGTCTACGAAAGTGGTTATGCAGCCAGCAATTTATTTTCATTACAGCACCAGCAGAAATATAGCATGGACTAAATAATTATTTATAAACATATGAAGGCTTTACTAAATAGTTTTAAAATACCAGTACTTCAGTACTAATGTATTTATGTAACATTTCATACAGACACTCAGAGGGTCTGTTCATAAGCAATCATAAAATATACAGAAAATATCAGGAGCTTCCCTTCAGCATATAAAGCAGCATGCAAAAAGGAAATTTTGGGCTTTTTGTCCCCCTACTTTTCTCCCTTTCTGATGGAAACTCACAGTAATAGGCCCTGCCATCTGCTACTGTATATTCTTCATGAGTTTTAACATTTTGTTTTTAGAACCTGAAAGATGAGTAAAATGTCAAGTCGCCCAGAAAATAATCACAGGCACGACAACTCAAATGTTGGCTCAGCTTGTCTGTGCAAAAAGTGGTTCACAGCAGGTCTGGGCCCTCCCTCTTGGCAGATGGAGCAGGTACCCCCTTGGTATTAGCTGGTATTTCCCAGCACAAGGTGAGAAGCTGGGAACTGCACCAGCAAAACTAACTCCCAGAGAAGGAGTTAACTCTCTGTTGCGTTATTAAAAAAATGTCATGGGCTTCTTGCTACCTGTTTGAAAGCCTGGATCTCCTTTTTCCAGTTCTGGTTTTGCATCCTGCTGGGACCACACTGGAGCTGACAAGCTGGGAAGGTGTTAGAAAGGTGCAGGATAAGATCTTCAGCTGGAAAAATGCTCACAGCTCTTAATAGGGAGGAAAAGAACTCGCAGCCCATTCGTGCCCCCTGGCTGTCAGGCTGGGTGTGTGGCCATATCCTTTGCCTCCTACCTCCTTAACCGTGCAAAGATACAATCATTTCATTGAATCGCTTCCCAGCAGCTCGAGGATGGTTTTCATAATAAATCCTGTGCACATTTGCTACCTTTCATTACAGTCAGAAGACTCCTCAGAGATCTTTGCACTCTCAGCCTCTGCAAAAGCCCTTGTTACAGCATTGCAAGAGTTTGCTCTTAATATTCCACTTCATAAGTCTGGAGCTTGTTTTCAATTACTTCCCTTCAGTGCTTCATTTTACTCATTCCTTTAGGAAGTCCCTTGTTCACAGGACATTTTTCAGGCTTTGCAGTGAAAGAAGATGCTCTTTACCAGGTGAGTGCTGGAAAAGACCTGAAGAAGAGCTCACGTGCCTGGTAAGGTGGATATTGCCTCCATCTGCAAAATGGGCCATATTTTAAGGGATTGTAACTTGACTGTACTGTGCCTAAGACCTAAACTGGACTTGACTTCTGTGCTAACATTTTGTTGTCTTTGGCATACCAGTTAAAAAAATAATTGTAGACAAATTGCTTACATAATGAAAAGGTCCAGAGAGACTGTAATTAAAATTACTGGCTTATATTTTTCAAGGCACCAAGTTGTCATTGAACTGCAAAAGTAGGGAACCCTCTAGACCTTTAAACCTTTGAAAATCTCCAGTCACTTTTTTTGTGCTTTTAAATATGGTCCTCCTTCAGAACACACTTAGTTACTCATCTCTGACAATAATAATGCTTTATTAAAATTATTGTGCTGTAATATTTGCTGACCTTGAAAACTCTTTGATGACCTTTGCTCTTCTGTTTCGTTCTTGCTTTGCAAAGTTTGGAAGGCTGGGTTTCCATGTTACACCTGGAAAACTGAAAGAGAGACCAGCAGGATGTAAGAGTTTGGGAGATAACTCCTGAAATACTGTGTAAATCTTGGGAGTACCAAATCAAGAAGAGCATATTGAAATTAGAGAGTGAGGCTGTAGCTGATGAATAATGCTTTCCCTTTTCTTCCTACATGCTGTTTTCTTGTTTGTACTAATTTAGTGCAAGTACAGGAATGCTGGCAGCCAGTATTGTCACTGTCTGAGAAATGAGTCAGACTTTGGAGGAATCTAAGATCAAGTTGTCTGATGTGGAATAGGCTTCCTCTAACTTCTTTCTGTCTTTCTAGATTTATTTTCTTTTGTATTTCTGCTGATTTTGAAACATGACTGAAATGCTGTGTATGTGCTTGAGCTGACCTATAGAAACATAGTCCTAATAGTTGCTGTTCACCCTATGAATGGAGCAGTGGTAAGGGCACAAGAGACCTGAAATTCATTCCTGGCTGTGTCCCAGGTTTCCTGAATGATCAGTGGAAGGTCTTTGCTCTGTGTGTCCCTTTGTTTTTCTATCCCATGACTCAAAGAGTAAACCAGTATTTAATTGCTGGTCATCTTCATGAGGAAAAGTATGGAGTTTGCATGCTATCTTTAATCTTTAAATGGTAATAAAATATCTGTTACTGCTTTGTCATATATAAAGAGCTGTTTTTAAATAGCAAAACTGATTAAACAGACATATACCTGTAAAAATACTTATATTGTTATATTAAATTTCTATGCCCAGGTTGTGTTTTCTACAGATATGTTTATATGGTGATTTGCTTTTTTTCAGGCCCTGCTTGACACTCAGAATCTTTTGAGAGCCCAGATTACAAATTTTACTTTCAACCTGGGATTTTCAGGGAAGTTTTATCACACAGGTAAGAATAAAGTACTAAAATCCCTTTCATTTTGATGGTGTTCTTTTTAGTCTGAGGACAGTAGGAAGGATGGAGACTAAAGGTCTTAGTAAGGTGTGATTTCTGCATTAGGTGCCAGTGTGGAGCAGATTCAGTTCCTCCTCCCCTTTGTTAACATTCAGTTCCTTTCAGCCCCTTGTTGACTGGTGAATTCCACCAATCACATGAAATTTTCCATTGATTTCACTGAGAATCTGTTGAGCTACCACAGTTGGTCCTTTTGGATACTGTGGAGGTACAGCAATGTATATTATCCATTAAAATAATTTTGTGCTTAAAGCACTGTAGGAATAGGTAGAAGGTATTAAAATAGGATGTGAGCCCAGCAGAATGGTCTGACTCAACTCTGTCAGCAGTGCCTCAACAGGCAGTAGTTTAAATGGACACATTTTATTATGTTCATACCATTCTTATATTTTCAAACATGTGTAAGATTATAATAGAAGCAGAGACTTTACTTCTGAGCTATTTTTGTTTTTCCTTTTGCAGGGACTGAGGAGGAGGATGAAGGTGATGACCTGCTGTTGAGATCAGTGGATGAGTTCTGGTGGTTTCCCCACATGTGGAGTCACATGCAGCCCCACCTCTTCCACAACGAGTCCTCTCTGGTGGAGCAGATGATCCTCAACAAAAAATTTGCCTTAGTGAGTTATATTTTTGCATTTTGTATATTATTTAGGTCCTCAGAAACCATTATTCCTACTTTGTTGGAAAATTAATCTGTGTAGAATTTGGTTTAGTCTCAGTGAATTGAGGGGAAAAGGAAGTTTTGTTAAAGTGCTTTTTGCAATCACTCTTTTGTGCTATGAAAATTCTATTTCTCAACAGTTTGTATTTCCTTCTCAATTAAAGTTTGATTTGGCTTTCTGAAAAAAATTACAGAAAAATTCTTTCAGAATGAAGAATTAATATGTTCTCATCTTGGAAAGTCAATATAGATAAATGAAACTCTATTCCAGTATTTTTCTATAGGAAATTTTGTCCAAATAACCCATTGTTTAGATTAGAAAAAAAAATGCAATTTTCTCAAAGAATAAATGCTTCATCAAAACATGTCAAATGACTTTATGAAACCACTGCATGTTAGGATTAGTTACATGTGCCACATTTTCAAAGATGATTTTCTGCAGTGATACCTAATAACATCTTATATATTCCCTTTGGATCAGCTTTATATAAACTTGTTTTGTAAAGCATTGCCTTTACTAATTGTTTACTCACAACCAAACTCTGGAAAAAAGGTTTCAGTGGGAATACAAGAAAAAGTAAAACCAGGTTTTAGGTCTGAGGATACCAGAGAAACAGGCTACAGTTACTTTCATACAGCAAAACAAAACCAAAATGCCAAACATAATAGATGTTATTTATCTGAAGAAGTGGTCTAATGTAAAGACCTTAGAATGTCTTACATCAGAATATCCTAGCAAACATAACTTATTTGCTGAATAACATCTATTTTTCCAACATCCTAATTTTACTTCTTCCTTTTCAAAATGCACTGGTTGCTCTTTAGTTGGCAGGTAAAGACTTTGTTCCTGGAAAGAGCAGGGGAATTTGAAATGCCAGAACAAAAGAGAGTGCACTTATGGCCATGTGTCAGTGAGTGTGGGAGGACAGTATAGACCTGAATATCAAGCAGTTGGTGTTTGTATTTGAAAACTTAGCTTTTAAGTAAGGTACATGCTTTCTTTCGAGATTTTACCAAGTTGACTGAAAATTGTAGTTGTACTGAGTACAGGCCAGCTCAATTTTAATGTTTCCTTTCAAGAAAGCATTCCAATAGAGGTTAGGTTCAGGAAAATTTAAAAATCCTGTGCCCACATTTCCCCTTTTAATACAGTTCTGTGTGCTGTTCCAAGCTCCACTGGAAATGAGTTCTTGTGGTTCTGGTGTGACCTAAGACATCCTCTGGGATTAGTCTACAGCATGTAAGCATTAAAGGATGTTATTAGAATAATGCATATTCAACCCTGGTTTACAGAACTTCATGAATTTCCATGTTCTTCACTACTTCCAGTGCTCTTAATATGCACCCATTTTTCTCTGAGATAAGACTTAGAATCCTTTCATATTTCTTAGTAGCTAGTTTATTCAGATGAAGAGATCCAAGTGTCAACCCACTCTTTGCACACAAAGTATGATTACAAAAAAATGCTGAAGATGACCATATGAATACAACCAGTATAAAAAAACTCTAAAGCAGAATTCAAAGGCAGTACGAGGGCAGCCTTCCTAAGTCATGGCAACACAATGACATCTTATGGCCTGTGCATTCTGCTAATCAGACTGTCAAAGAAAGATCTTCTATCCCCTGTTCCTTTGAAAAGTAACCTGAAAGAAAATACATTAAATATGAAGAGAAGGTAGTAGCAGCAAGGTCGGTATGTAAACAAGATAAATGACAGAGTCTGCAAAAACAGGAAATGTACTACAAAAGGGTTTACTGCACAACATCTGCCTGTGGAATGTTACAAGTGGTTATCTTTTATCCTTTTTTAAAATGGCACTGAAATCGTTAAGCTGGTTTTTGAATATGGTTTTATGTTTTGAGTGGACTAGAGGGGACACGCAGTGACTGAAATTCAGCTCCTCATCCAAGTAATTGTGAAGGGACATGCAGTGGAAATCACACTTGTGTAACAGCAACTGCCAAATGCTGCCTCTTGTGTGGAACACGTGCCATTTGCTCTCTGAATTCTCTTCCATCTCCCTTCCAGATCAGCATCCTTTGATATTACTCTTATTTGCATTTCAGACCTGTTCTTGATCTCTCATAAAAAAGGATCTGAGAACTACCAAAACATCAAACTTTTAAAGTTTTTGAAAGCAGCCATTGTTCTGTTATGTTTTAGGAACATGGTATTCCAACTGACTTGGGCTATGCAGTGGCTCCACACCATTCTGGAGTGTATCCAGTACATGTTCAGCTTTATGATGCCTGGAAAAAGGTCTGGAACATCCGAGTTACCAGCACAGAAGAATATCCACATCTTAAGCCTGCAAGGTACAGACGAGGCTTCATCCACAAGAACATCATGGTGAGTTGGATCGATGATGTTCACGTTGTACTCTGCCATTTTATGAACAGTTTATTTTTAAGTGGAAAAGCACAGTATCCTGAAAGTTCACATTGTGAGAAGCACATATTGCTCTGCATAAGTAGCAAGATATATCTGACAGTGCCTTGTTAATTAAAATGAGTCTGTTGCTGATGATGTTACTGCTGATGAAGGTGGCATCCAGGCACCCCGCTGTCAACAGTTTACAGGCTGTTCGCTCCTCTAGTCCTACTGTTAATGCTGGTTCAGAGATCTCAAAGAAAAAATCAGCTTGGCATGGTTCAACAGAATTGGATGGGTTAGGTTTCTCTCAGGTTTTTGGGAATGACATCATTCACAGCCCCCTTTGCCAAGGGAAGGGGTTGTACACAACCGGCACGGAAGGCGTTGTGCTGCTGCCATCTGGTCACTGGGGAGGAGGCTATTTCGGATTCACATCCTGTCATTATTATCTCAGAAGTGTTTCTAAACAGCTTTCCAAAACACTTGGGGACATGTTCTTGAGTAACTTTCTTTTGGAGCATGTGAGAAGAGCGGAGAACAGGCAGGATCTGGGGGGTGTGCTGTGTTATACCTCTGGCTGCAACAAGCAGTTTTGGAGGGTCAGCTACCTTACCACAATATTGCTCCTTAGTACAGAATTCTGGTATTGTTGTAAAGTTGCCATGGATACCACTTTGCTTAGCTAAATAGTAATATTTTAAAGTTTTGATCTATTTTTGGGTGAAGCAAATTAAAAATGGTCTCCAGAAATCCAGGAACAAAATTGACACCGTACAGGTCTGAGCTACAGTTTGTTCTCCTCAGAGCAATCCCTGCATGTAAAATAATGTTCATGGATGTGCTCAGGGAGCATGAAGCATTTGGGGAAGATGGATTGACTTGGAATCTCCAAAAATCTCTTTCATGAATATTTGTAAGAACACGTCATTTGAGTCTCACATAATGAGATTTAATACAAGGACACTGTGGCCAAAACCTGCTTCCAAGAACAGTCATATAAAACCACCTGTTTGGGGAGTCTCAAGCTTTCAGTTCTCCTGGGCAAATGCATTAATATTTTACATCTGCAGGCTTATAGTAATGAATACATTCAGTAATAAAATCAGTGTGTAAGATTTGCCAGAGCATCTCCCAGCCAGTACAGCTTCATTCCCTGCCTCTGTGAAGAACTGTGCTCATATTTCATCAGTGCAATCCAAAGGTTTTTTAAAAACATATGGAAGTTTATAGCAAATGTACAAATTCCATACATTTTCTGACAACACAGAATTTACAATCTGTGGTCACAGTATCCTTTACATTACAAAAAATGTTGAGAATTGAAATGCAAGAAATAAAAGAGTGTCTACAAAACCACAGGCTATGTCAAATAAGGCACTTTGTATTTTCAAAGCTAATCTGTCATAACTATCCCATTGTAAGAATTTTACATGAACACCCACACTCAGCTGTTGATTTTCTGTAAGGGATAGACATAACTTAAATACTCTCCAGCAAATTATTTTCTGAAATAGATAGAAAATATTTTAAATTTCTGCTGGAAAACTTAACTGCATTTATTAGTTCTTCCTATTCAAAAGATTTGTTCTTGGAGTGTTTTCTAAAATAATTTTGTTTGTTTTGTATTGCAACTGGTCTTCCAAAACTAGCACAGTTAATTGAGAAGGAAATCTTTCTTATGATGTGAAAATTATTGGCTAAATTCCCCACATGTAAGTGTAGAATTATTGCTGCTGATGCCTGGGCCAAAATAAAAAACCAGTTTGACTTTGAGATTCCAATTTAAATTTACAACAAAGCCATCATTCAAATAAAAGTGGAACTAATTAATACAATATAGACTGATAATATTTCAAATTATGTTTGAAAATATCTTAAAATTTTAGAACTCATTGCTGACTACACTTCAAATACTTGGTTTTAGGATGAGGTGTTACAGACAAAGTAAATATGATGAATTTTTGGATGTTGTGATTTCAGTGTTAATAATTCAACTAGATTATTACTGACTTCTGACAAAGTCAAGATGCCAAATCTACCCAGCAATTATCAGCTATGTGTTACTTATCTGGCATTTATTATCTCATTAAAAGTATAAACTCTTGAGTCTTTTTTTTAAATTATTTTTTTAATAAATTCAGGTGCTTCCTAGGCAAACTTGTGGCTTGTTCACCCACACCATTTTCTATAAAGAGTATCCTGGAGGTCCAAAGGAGCTAGACAAAAGTATTCAAGGAGGAGAGTTGTTCTTCACAGTGGTTCTCAATCCAGTAAGTACAATGTCATTTTGAAATGTTTAAAACAAATTAATTAAAGGAAAACACATGTGGTCTCCTTCCTAGAGGATGGCAGGAGTCCCAGGGTATTGGTACCATAGCAGTGCTTGGGCAATTCATGGATTTTAACTGAAAGTTACTGGGCTTAGCAAATGAGATTTAGAGGAAGGCATAGGAACAGCATTTTGAGTCTGGACAAAATATATTCCATATTGAAGCACAGCCAAAAACTATTTTACAACAGTAGGGAAACAGCAAGATTTAATATGGGTACTTGAGGCATAAGCCTTTCAAATTAAAAGAATTAAGAGAGCAGAGGAGAGGACAAGGTAAGAGGTGAAACAATCGTGATATTTTGGTATTAATGACCTTTGATTGTCCCTGCCTGACATCCTTGAACGTGAGTGCAGTAATGTCTTTTTATGTATTACAATTAGGTCTTCAAGTCATGCATTGCTATGTAGGCTGTATGAACACCTAGTTCTGAAAATTGGGATATCCCCAATACAACACAGGCTGAAAAATAGAAATGAAACACATTATTTTCTAAATATAACTGTAAACAAATATTAGGCCAAAACCTGCCCAGGACCAATTGTTAAAATCCTTTTAGGGAGTGCCTTTGTAAAGATGATGCATATTTTAAATATCTGCTTATAAATAGTTTCTGAAGTTCTCAGCATTACCCTGGAATGTAATAATTTGGAAGATTAGGGTTTGCACCTTTGTTGGTTTTATGCATTGCTTGTATTTATATTGTAATTTGCAAGTCAGAATTAGATTTAGGCATTAAAAGGCAAAGATTTAGACATTAAAATGAAAACGAAGTAGCTTTAGGAGTCTGTCTAATTACGAAGCGGCATTTTGAACTTCATAAACTTTCCTGTATTCTCATTAAAACTGCTGGGATTTCTTAATGTGGAAACACTCAGCTTTTCAGGGGATGCAAAAATTCCCATATGAGACATTTTCTAAATGTTATTTTTCACTGACAGAAAACTAAGAATAGGAAACACTAACCCAGGAATCATTACAATGTCAGCTAAACAATATTCTGAACAATGAGAATTTCCAGAAATGGGTGTGAAGTCAATGTAAATCTTAACAAATCCCTTCATTCTGTTTAATTTGGATGACTGATCTTAAGTGAACATAGTTTTTGAGGTGTAAGTTCCCAGGCTAAGACTTCAGTGAGTACCCTGCACTGAAAGAGGTGCCCCCAAGAAAGAGCAAAGCCCAAAAGTTCTCTGTGGTTTGGCTGTGCAATGGTAGTTTTTCACAAGAGGGGCTCTGCTTCCTTGTGGTGTTCCAGATCAACCACGATCTGCAGAATAAACCACAAAACCCCACAGTATAGTTTGTATTTTGTCTGTCTGTCTTCTCTTCAAGATCCTGCTGACTGCAGCGGCCCTCAGGCAAGATCATGCTATATCAGGGTCTTCCACAAAATGTTTTACAGGAGAAAAAATAGCAAGTTTCAGCAGCCCTGTATTATTAGTATACTGGCATTATTTTCCCCTACATTATCAGTTGAATAATTAACTTACAGGCAGGTTGTGTGACTCCCACTGTTTCAACCAGGGAATTCTGTAGCAAAGCCACAAGGAAAACATGCATTTTAGAAGTGTGTAGTGATGAGTATCTCACCCAGTCAGACAGATCTGTGTCTTTGTTTTATTATCTCACATTGTTACTATTTTTCCTAGCACTGTACTGACTTCAAAACATTTTACCAAGTATTTTTCCAGATAGGCTTGTTAGAATCTTCAGTGACTTCAGATTGATCTCTTTCTATCTGCAATATTCAGTGAAATTCTTGGATTAGTAAAACAAATTTCTGTTCAGTGTCTCTTAAAATGAAATTGTACCAGTCTCCTAAGTATGTCTTGTAACTGGTGAAGGAAGTGAGCCATTAAATTTTGAGCTTTGTATAACAATGAGGTGGGTATGGACCCTGGCATCAGCCATGTCATTTCTTCTCAGGTGTGCTAGTAAATCTCTTTATCAATACTGGCTGAGGCTCTCTCAATAACTCTGATAACCCAGTCCTAAAATACCCTTTGAACTGTGGAAGATACAGACTGGGAGCTCTGCTGTCTTACAAGATGAATGTTTTAGGGGAACCAACAGTTCATGAAAAATTCCTATAGCTTTTCTACCCCTAAGAACAACAAACATAAAAGATTACAGTAATTGCATTACATGCACTTCCTTACAAGTGCTGTGTGTCTGCAGGTGGAAAGTAAAGGGAAAATGCCCTGTGGAGAGAAATTTGGTGAAAGCCTTCGAATGGTTGACAGCCCAACAATGACAGTAATGTGTAGCCAGCTGTGTGTTCTCCACATGGGTACAGCAGTGCTGATCAAGAGGGAAGGCTGTTAATGCTTTAAGCCCTTTGATTGATCTTAAAATAATTGTAATCTTTGTCTGCACTCCGTTCTAAGTATTATTTTCTTCTTAATTTTTACCTCTCCCCAGTTGCAGTGAGTAGAGCTGTTATTAAGCTAATTGACTTGCAGCAAGGGAGAAATTATCTCCTTTAGCACTAAAAATGAGAGGGTTTGTGTGAGCATCAGCAGAACCTACTGTATCTTAATGTGACCCTGTACAAAATGAATACCCAGGCTTTGGCACTACAGAGGTAAAAACAAAAACAAAGGCATTCAGGCTCAAATCTTCCCTTTCTGTCTGTCCTGTTTGGCACAACCTCATATTTAATTGTACTGAGTGTGAGAAGCAGGAAAGATGGCTCAGTTTGACAAACTTGAGTGAGAAAGGCATCTCAGTTTCATCTGCACCCTTCCTATCTGTTCTTCAAAACCCACCCATAAAAGCCAGACAGAGTCTGGTATTTTGTGGGTGGAATAGAAAAAAAACCCACAAAAAAATCCTAAATGAACAGGCAGTATGGAAAGGCTGTGGAACAGACAGGATTAGCTATCTCATTAGAAGTGATTCCTTGTGACAGTGTACAGGAGATGCATCAAAGTTGTGGCCAATAAGAGAACTTTGCCCTTCTGTGATCCTTAAGATAATCAAATGGAAAGCCTTGCACAAGTGGTTTATTCTGTCACTGTGTCAGTCTAATGGAGCAAAACCAGCTGTTACTGAGCCTCTGAATACCTGAAAGAAAATGTTCTGAGCAACTTGGAAACAATATCAGGACTGCAAACAGAGCGTGCACAACGCCAAATTAATTGGAATATAAGTGTTCTGAGAGTTAGACGTACTCTTGTGGCCTGTAAACATTAGCTCAGTAGCTAAAAACTCAGCAATATACTAAACTGGTAATGCATCTGCTCCTAGTGCCTAGCTGAGCCCACGTAATTAATTGTCAGTCATAATTGAACTTCATTTTGGACTGTTGTACATAACTTCATTGAGAGGCCTCAGTGCTGCCTTTTCATGTTGTTGCACAGACTGAAGGGTGACACAGTGCCCGTGACTAAAGTACCTTGATGTCTGGTTTAATAATATGAATTTATTCAAGTTGGAATTGCCTGCAATAAATCTATATATGGTAAAAAAAAAAAAAAGAAGTATACACCCAGTATGTAATAAATGTTTATTACCAGTTTTTTCTTATACAAACTCTTCTAGTCACAGATTTAAAATGCCAGAATAATTAATCTGTTTAACATCATCAGTATCCTGAAAGTCTCAGACCTCCCTCCATTTCCCTGATGGGGAAGGAGTGCAGAAATTCTGGGGAGAAGCTGGAAGGGGAAGGCAGAGTATAGGGAGGCACCTTGACTGCTCTGATTTGAAAATGTGCGAGAGCAGGAAAGGAGCTGCTGCCTAAAGCCAGATTTAGTCCCAAGCCATCATTTTAAAAGTTGTCTGCATTCCATTTGAGTTCCCTCATGAAAGATATTAAATCCTGTGGAGACTGTGCATTGAAGTGCAACCAAGATGATAGTTTGTGTATGAGGAACAGCAAAAAAGGGTGATCCTCCTGCACTGAGAGAAAGAAAATGCTGAGATGCCCTGAAAGAAATTATTTGAGAAGAGTGCTGGAAATAAGAAAATCAAATGAGCTCTTTTTATCTGAAAGGGAGGTTAAAATGCTTGTTAGAGTAAATATAAATCCATTCACAGCTGCTTCCCTTTTGAAGAAGGAATAAAGAAATATATGAAGCTCTGCTTGTATTTTACAGCATTTCCCAGAGGTGCAACAATATTGAACAAATAGTGTTATTTACTAGGTCTGGCCTTGTGAGATGCCCACAAAGGATTCCTTTTAAATCTCCTGATCGCTGGTTCTAAGAGAATAAATCTTCAGTAGTACAGTGTGCTGTTAGTTGCAGACAAAGAGTAATCACTCTCCCTAGTTAGAACTTGTTTGAATGAATCAGGGTGTGGTATGGTAGAGCAAAACAAAGCATCATAACTCAACGTGGAAGGCAAAAAATATTCATTATGTGTTGTCTTGGTGCACAGGGAGGTGGGTGGTGACACACCATCCCACTCAGCTTCATCTGTTGCATTTTTGATGCCATATAGAAGTAAAGGAGACCTTTTCTTTAATATAAAGTCATGTATTAGATGGTGTATTTGGTTACATTAAGTATGGACTTCTCTACAAGAGTCAGTCATTCAAGTTTCAAACCAGCATTTGATCGTCTTTGTTACGAATAATTAACCATAAAGTTTTTGACATACAAAAACCCCCCTGTAAAATGGGAGCTAAGGTCTCTGATGTATTTTTCCCCTTCACTGGCACAGTTTTATATGCTAGAAATTATTTATGATATGTCCAATCAGCTTTTCAGCCTGCACTCTTGACATTCTTAAAATTACAGTGATATTCTCTTCAGGGGAAAAAAATAATACATATTTTCCCCAAACTAACAATCTTTTGAACTGCTCTTGCTTTTTCTTTCCTGGCAGTGCTGTAGCTGCTGGCAGGTGAGGAGTTGCCAGGAGGTGAATTGACATTAAAAATGTCAGAGGTCAGGCCAGGTGTAGGAAAAGAAAGAGGCTGTCAAGAAAACAAGTTAACCTTTTTTATGGAAACCTGCTGATCGTACCTTTGTTGAGAACAGCGTTGTCCTGTGGCTGGTCTGTTCCTGCTTTGAGAACTGAAATAAAAAAAAAACAAATTTGAAAAGGTTATACATTTGGTTACCTAAAGGGGAGGGGTTTTCAGTCTCAGTCCTGTCTGCAGTAGATTCCAGTTTTTCTTTCTTTTCTTCTTTTGTTTTTTTGAATTGAAGGCTGGAAGTCCTTTACAAAAGATTAACTTCAGTTCCTGAACTAATTTCAGAATTATGACCATGATAAGCCTTTCTTTTTTTAAAGTGGCTTACATCAGGTCTTACTTTAAATAGAAATTGCTCATTCATGGCATTAGCAGATTTATTTATAAAAAGAGTCATGTTTCTAATTTTTTAGTGGAAATCAGTCTGGAGAGATTATCTTGAGAGAGCTCTATTTTAAAAAGAACTTCAAAAAAGAACTCAGAGAGGTGAGGGTTGCAGATTTCAGTGTCAGAACAGACTGTTTCATCAGTGAAAAATTACCTTGGAAAATGGATCGTTGTACAAAACAGAGGGTTCAGTCTTGAGCCCATGTGAGACCATCCTTGCAGTCCATGTGTTCCTGCTCTGCTCATCAGCACAGGTTTTAGGGGCATCCAAACACACCCTTGCTATGAGAAACCTCCATGGAAGCATTGCTTCCATTGGGAGTGTGGAAGTGCAGCTGGATCATGGGATGGAGCAAGGAGGGTGTCTCTGAGCATCACTTTCAGTGCTGGGAGAGTAAAAGTAAAATACCAACAACCTTAAAACTTGGGGATTTTTTTTTTATTTGGGAGTGTTTTATGCACAATTATTTGGATGTACTCAATTGGGTTTCAGAGGGTTTCTTTGCTTTTTCTGTGTATGATTTGTCTGTCAGCCCAGTGCTTGCAGAGTGGCTTTGTAGAAGAGATGAGTTATTTATCCTGTAGAATTTACAGCTGGAGCAAAGATATTTAAATCACAGCAATAGAGGTCAACTACCTCTTGGTCTCTGCCTTCTTTACTCTTCCAAGGAAACAGAAGTCACATTGCATATGTATTCCACTTCAGTTAAACTTGCAAGCATTGTTTTTGCTCTATCCTCCATTAAGTAAATTTACATAAAGATTATGTCAGGATTGCCCAGCCCCAGGGTGGGATTGCATACCCTGGTGCTCACAGAGCTCATGGGACCTGTTCCAGCGTTTTCCTCAGTGATTGCATGGAGTTGACTTGAGAAGGAGGAGGTAATTCAATGAAGAGCAAGGGTAGTAAGGTCTGTGTGAATGTGATCCAAGTCCTGCAGCAATAAATAAGAGCAGAAGGCAAATGAGATTTATATTATCTGGGGTTGCACTGCCATCTAGTGATCCAGAGGCTCAAGGTGTGCTGTCTTTATTTTGTCCTACAGATCAGCATCTTCATGACACACTTGTCTAACTACGGAAACGACCGCCTGGGCTTGTACACCTTTGTCAACCTGGCCAACTTTGTTCACACCTGGACAAACCTCAAACTGCAAACCCTTCCTCCAGTTCAGCTGGCTCACAAGTATTTTGAACTATTCCCTGAGCAAAAGGACCCTCTCTGGCAGGTAGGCAGGTTTGCTGATTCGGAGATCAGAAAAAAATTGTCTCGATGGTGTTTCTTGTGAAATTCTTTGTTTTGGTTTCTTGTAGAGAAAAGCATTCATATTTTTAGATTTACCAGTTGGTTCCTTAAAACAGCTTACTGAAGCTTCAGTGTGTGATTGTGTTACCTGCCACTTGTAAAAGGCTGTGAAATGGATATGTATTAAGATGTATAATTAAAATTATCTTTAATTCATTTTGTTTGTGACTGTACTTTTAAAAACGTGGGGAAAGGCAGGAAAGTGCATGTTGAGCTATTTCTCTTCTCCTTTTGGAACTAACAGCAGTGAAACATTTGACAGAGAGGTGTATATGCATATTCTAGCAGTTGAAGAAATGAACTTTTCTCCAAGTGTATAAAGAGAAAAAAGAGCATTAAGACCACGGATACCCTAATGCTAAACTGATTAACCGAGTAGAAATAGATTTAGATAGATTAGAAGGTTATAGAAAAGGCTGAGAACTGCCCCAGGAAGAAGTTTACCAAGAAGCTGTAGGTACCTGAGTCCTTGCAGTGATAATATGTAACCCAGGTATCATCTTCTTGAGGTGACTTGCTAGAAATACTCTGAGGAGCAGACGTTATTAAATCAAACATTAAAATGTATTTCAACTTGCTTACTCAGATGTTTTCCAGCCTTGGATATTGAATTGCCAACTTAAGATCTGAGATTGCAAATTTGTACTTAAATATGCATCTTGAAATTCATGCTGTTTTTGAATAAAACATTGAATTGGGGGGGGAAATGTCAGGAATTTTGCATTATACTAAGATAAAATGAATTTAAAAATGGAAATTAGCCTGTAGCCAAATTACTCGAAAAATTATAATTACTTAGAAAAGACATTTGTAAGTAACAGTGACTAAGGCATACTGAATAAGGTGTATTTTGTCTATAATGTTCATTAATCTGAGTACAGTTACATATTTTTAAGCCTAGAAAGGATACATGAAGATAATTCCCTTCACCTCAGGGCAGTACTTCCAAACAACAGTGTCAAAAACTGTTTGCAAGTAGGATTTCCAAAACAAATTTAAACTGATTCAGTTGTAAAGCAGCAAATGAAAAAAACAAGATTAATTTTACATACTGGTTTGAACTGGAGGATCAGAATATGTATGTGTATGGAAAGCCTTAAGTCATAATTAATTTACCCTTTCAGTTTAAAAACTGCAGCATGCATAGTGTGGTAGCTGTTCTAGTAATGTAGAATTAAACATCAGTGATTAGATAACTCATCAACAATTTAAAGTCTTTCTAACTTGTATATCATTGATATATTTGTACGTGGGTGAAAAATTGGTAGTTTATACATAAAGGTAATTTAAGAGCCTTCTCAGGTGTGATGACCAGTGATATTCTGAGTTTTCTTCTCTGTTTCAGAATCCCTGTGATGACAAAAGGCACAGAGATATCTGGTCTAAGGAAAAAACCTGTGATCGATTGCCAAAATTCTTGGTCGTAGGACCCCAGAAAACTGGTGAGATTTTATTGCATTTCAGCAAGATAGGCTGTGTGGCAGTTGAAATAATTTTAGTCAGGCTACTGTGTAGAGATCTTGATCATCTAACAGCATTTTTTAATTTTCAGATATCACCCAAGGGTACTTTAATAACGTGAGTTACAACAACAGGACAGTAAACATAAATGAAATGCAGGGTTCAGGTGTGTGTCAGATTTTGGGGGCTTTCTGTCAAAATGAGTAACACTTTGTTGATGACAGTAAGACAGACAAACTCTTGTCAAAGTGGAAAGAGGAGATGACAGGACAGACATTTTTCGAAGGGTTGGATTCTGAATTGCAAGTACTTATCTGTCCTGCAAGTGTCTTGTTTATAGAAACCTGTTATTTCTTGGCATTTATTTCAAGTCAGGAAGTTGCTAATGGACAGTTTGAATTGCAAGATTGCAGTAGCTTATAAATTAACTTAATGGTTAATTTTCTTCTCTGTAATCAGAAAATTGCATATGTGCTTCCTTTCATCTTCACCAGTCCCTAATAGCTCCTTGAGTGCAAGAGTTCTAAATTATTTTTTGTGACAGTCTCACTTAAACCAATAATTATTTTTAAAACACAGTTATTATAAGTGTGAAAACCAGATTTCAGGCATTGGCATTCCAGTTCTTTTGTTAACTATTTACAGTTCTTTAAATGTCTTCCTTCTGAAAACTCAGAAAGCACAGCATCTTAGGTGACATAAATCAGTATCCTCTCACTGAAATGAAATGGAATAAAGCTGGTTTAGTCCATCTGTGAGTATGATCTCCCAAAAAATGTGTGTGTGTGTATTTTTTTTTTTTTTAAATCTTGGACTTTTATCCTATTTGCAGGTACCACAGCCTTGTATTTGTTCCTGATCATGCATCCTTCCATCATTAGTAACTCCCCCAGCCCAAAAACCTTTGAGGAGGTACAGTTCTTTAATAGAAATAACTACCACAGGGGGATTGATTGGTAAGATGGGTTATTAGTATAAATATACAAGTTTATATATTGTGAACAATACAAAAATGACATTACTGTTGGTAATGGTAACTGTGCATATATAGAGTGAGATAAGAAATAACCTTCAGTGAAATGAGAAAGAAATGCAAGTGAAGAATAATCTTACTACAGAATGTCATAAATGCATTGACTTTTATGAGGCTTTCTTGTATAAATCCGTATATTAATATATGCAAAACAGTAACAAAATATGTTTTTCTCATTCTCACATGCTTTTGAAGTTGGGACAGTAATGGTTGTTAGTTGGATATATGGACACAAAAATTATGTTCCCGTTGTAAGTCTTATTTCTTAGGAGAAAAAACAAGCAGGGAGAGGCATTTTTTTCCTTGAAGTAAGATTTAGAAATAGTAATCGTGTAAAAAGGGGGACAGGAAAAGCCTCTCAAAATGTTCTTTAAAATTCAAATAACTGGGAGGACGTGTCTCTGTAGGTTAGTAAGGGATGGTAAAACAAAGCTTGTGTCCCTGCTGCCGTGTTCTCTGTGGATACCAGGGAGTCACAGGCACAGCTCCACCAAAGTCACTCCTGGTTTCTCCTCTTCCAGAAAGGGCTGCACTGTACAGCACTGCACGATGAGAAGTGGTAACGTGTCCTAGTGGCTGGGGAGCACCACTGAAGGATTATTGATTTTTTTGTCCTGTTTCTTTATTTTACCCCCAGTTTAAGGGAAAGTAGGTTTATTGCCTTTGACTTCGTATTCATCCATAAAATTACCAGGGTGAGCACAGTTCTGTGGTCTCGGTGCAGACACGTCAGATCCAATTTGTTTGCCAGTCACTCGGTTTTCCGAGTTGTCATTGGTGCAGCAGATTTTGACTGGAAGCCTGGCGAGTCAGCCAGTTACAGCCAGTTGAGAGGTGCTGGCTGAACAACTGGGAATGGGAAGGCTGCCTTCTTGCTGCTGAGGCTTTTGGAGTCAGTGAAGATGACAGGCAAGCCAGGCATAGCAGCTCCACACTGATGGAGACAGCCTAAGTACAGCGAGCCAGTTCTTCCACACAATCAAGATTTTCATGTTGCTGGAAGACCCCTTTGCTGCTTCTCTCGTTCCTCCTGCCATATCCACTTCCCTAACGTGCAGGTGCAGTTTGGCTGCCAGACCTGTGCCAGATTGCCTTCATCTTAACATGGCACTGGTGCATAAAGCTCGTGGTGGTCAGCCTGTATAGACCAGGCATGTCCTCTTGACAGGTTCTCCCCACAGCACCCACCTGTGCACTGGGTGCCCCTCTCACCACTGCCAGGTTCTCACACTTGAGTCTTGGATCCTCACAACTACCCACTGGTGTAGCTGCTTAATTTTAGATTTGCGTTCTGTCTGC
Organism: Manacus candei; assembly: GCF_025592945.1. Lineage (NCBI taxonomy): Eukaryota > Metazoa > Chordata > Aves > Passeriformes > Pipridae > Manacus > Manacus candei. Next base: position 1,657,304 of record NW_026138110.1, read on the forward strand.
CAAACAAATATCTCAGACTTCCTAGTCTGATAGTGTATTTTAATGCTGGCTTGTAATGAGCTTACTGAGTGGTAATTAGATAAAAGCTCTCTCCTCATTAGTCCATTAATTGGCTAGGATTCTTGTAAAAATCATGAATAACAATCAGTTCAATTTCTTTTGGGGTTGTGTAGATGCAGCTTTATCCCTGACCCTAACTGAGGCTTTGGCTGGGCTAGCTACAGAAGCAGAAGAGGTTCTTTCAGCCCTCATGACATCAGTATTACCATTTTGAAAGCAGGATAGGTGTAAGTTGTCATCAGTGGTCTTCAGGAGAGGTTGTTTTAAATGGCATTTTTTAATTTTATCAGTAGAGTTTAACTGAAGAATCAAGAAGACAAACATTTCCCGTTTATTCTTTTCCCCAACAATAACGAGAAGTTGTCTGAGGGCCATGGATAAAGAAGACTATTGCTTGAATTCAACTTCCTGATGGATGAGGAAAGCTCACAAAACTAAAAGGAATACAACCCATGTTTTGCCAAAACTGGGTCTCAGAACAATAAGTGAAATGTTCTGTCACTGCTTAGAAACCTTTTACCTAATGAAGCTGTGTCAGTGCATCTTCCCCACATAAACAGACTCTTTTGAGTGAAAGCAATTCTGATACTGAGTATCTTTTTCTTACAGTTTTGCACTGTAATTGATGTCAGCAAAAGGGCAAATTTGGAAAACTCAGTTTCTGCTTTTGGCTTCAGCAGTTTGTTCTGACTGAAAAGTGAGAATTTGCTAATTTTAAGAAGATACACGAATATTGTAACATTTTCATCGAGTTACAAAAAATAGCTGCAATGTCTAGTTATATGTAGTGAGAAGAAAGCTAGTACCAAGTAAAATATCATCAAAAATATAATGTAAACTTCTGTTTGCTTCTATTTGGCAGTTAGCTTTTATTTTGAGTGTTCCAGAGTAAAATATGCTTAACGGATTTATCAACCTTCGTGTGATTTTTGAGTAAATCTGAGGATGATGTTGCTTTCCTAGGTACATGGATTTCTTCCCCACTCCTTCTAATGTCACCACCGACTTCCTCTTTGAGAAAAGTGCCAACTATTTCCACTCTGAGGAAGCTCCCAAGAGAGCTGCTTCCCTCATCCCCAAGGCCAAGATCATCACCATCCTCATCGACCCGTCCGACCGGGCGTATTCCTGGTACCAGGTACGGCCCTGGAAGAACACAGGCAGGCACAAATTGGGGTTTCCACCTTGAGTCCTCTCTGTGTATGCTCTCAGTATATATGTATGTAAAGGGTTTGGATAGTGCAAGCTCTTATTCGTCAGTCAGTGACCATACGTGATCACACATGGGCTGAGGTGTGTCTCCTAATCCTGGAAGTATTTTAAGGGTTGAAATACCAGAAAACACCTTTTCAGAAGTCTGCCTATAATATAAACATGATAAAGTGCTTATTTGATTAATTTATGTAAATGGCACATCCAGAAATTAGTCTATAGACACAGTTATCTAGTTCATGCTCAAAATACAGGATAGATTAAGAAATGTTTGTCAGTAAGACCAACTAGTTTTGTCTGGTTTTCCCAGCTTTTGTGATCTGTAACATTCAGCAATGTAACTTCTTTTACAGCATCAGCGATCACATGAAGATCCTGCAGCTCTGAAATTCAGCTTCTATCAGGTGATCACAGCTGGTCCTCGAGCCCCCTCTGAGCTCAGAGCTCTCCAGAAGAGATGCCTGGCCCCTGGATGGTACGCTATCCATATTGAAAGATGGCTAACTTACTTCCCACCTTATCAGGTGAATAAGACTGTAACTTGACATCCTAACCTTAAAGATATATATATATATACTGTCTTAAACTTTACCTTTGTAAAAGCCTTGCCTACTGAATGCTGATCCTTGGGGATATTCTACAAATCATTATCCTCCTTCTGGCCCTGTGTAGGATCAGGCCTCAAGAGATGCACATCCTAAGCCCTGAATGTCATGTGATAACACAAGGCCAGGCAGACAGAATCACGTGATCAGTATCTCCTTGGCAGATTTATTTCTGGAATGGATTTCCATGACATTAGCAGTGTGTCTGGCACTGCTCCCCACCCAACAGTTAAAGTTACTTCACTTGAGGGAGGCTGGCTGCAATCCAGACCTTCTGTTTATCCAGGACTCTTCTGGCTGAGACAAGTTGGCTGGAGTCTGCACCTTCTGTTTTCCCAGAGTGTGCCAAGGAAGCTCTGATGCATCCAGTTGGTTTTATTCTCCACATACTCTCTTTTCAGCCAGCCTTGTATCTTCTCTTAGTGAGATACACAATACTGTAATATGATGGTATTCTTATGAAATTCTCTACGTTATGTTTTCATTAGCTTTTCTCCAAAATCGATCCATGAATATTGAACAATAAGCATTGTCATGCAGATTTTTACCAGATTTTACATCCCACAGTGATAGTGAAGAACTGGTAGCCTTATGTTTTCTCTGTAAAAGTACTAGCCATTAATATAATTTTTTCTTGGCTGGACCAATCTCTCTCAATTTCCTGCCAATATTTCTTATCTTTCTAGGTCCTTCATTATTATTTCTGTGTTGTCACAACACCTTCCAATTTAATATCATTTCAGAGTTAATTAACATGCCATTTACCCAGGTCATTAATGATGATGATAATTAAAACTGGACCAATTATCGTTTCCTGGTGCAGTACTCTCCATGTAATGAAGGAGTTTGACAGAGGTGGAAGTTTCAGTTTGAAGCTCGAAATAATGAATTTTAAATTAAACTTCCACTTATTTTATCTGTTATAGTTGCTCATTATTGATGGACAGCAGCTGAGAACTGACCCATCTACCGTAATGGATGAAGTACAGAAATTCCTGGGAGTCTCTCCTCACTATAATTACTCTGAAGCCCTAACGTGAGTTAATTAATTTATCATTTTCACATGTTCCTAACATTCCTAAAATACCAGTTAGTGTGTAAGTAAGGTCACTGCAAAATAAAGCCTCTCATACTTGTTTGAGCTGTCAGCAGGATGTATTCCTCAGAACACAGCTCAGGGTTAAATTTTCCACAAGTCATCCCCTGAGCCACTCAATGCTGACAGACAAAACTTTGTGACAATTGTGTAGGAATTTTGGATCAATCAAAAGAAATTTTACTTCCATAAGTGGAACACAGAATGCTGACATGCATGAACAGGAAGGAAGTAGAATTAGTTTCTCTTTATTTTTGACTTTAGCTGAAAAACAGAGTCAGTGGTATCAGTCAGCAATGTAACGTCCGCTCTCTACCTCATAAATACACGTGCACACAGACCTTTTGGATTCTGACACTTAGATTTGGTTACCCTTAAAATAAGGCTGATAACTTTAGGTTAAACCTTTTAAGTCTTCAGTCTAAACTTTAAAGATTTATCCTCCTTGAAGTATTTTACAGCCTTTACACCACAAGATATTTGTTTCAGGTTCGACTCACATAAGGGATTCTGGTGTCAGCTCCTGGAAGAAGGAAAAACAAAGTGTCTTGGAAAGAGCAAAGGCAGAAAATACCCTCCTATGGATTCTGAGGTAAACTGTTATGCTCATTGGCACTGTGCAGGGATTCAGCTGCCACATGTGGGACGTGATGCAGGCAAAACCATAAGAAGGGAGAGAAGACCAAATGAAGTGCTTCTGAAACCCTGTCCCCTTTACCTTATGGACTTAAGCAGCAGGGGCTCCACAGCACATGTGTTTCCTCAGTCATGGTCAGATATTTGTATTTCTGTCTGGTCCCTTGTCCCTGAGAGTAGTTAGACCCTGACAAGTAACTCAGACCCTTACCCAGTTTTAAGAGGGGGTAAGTTCTGTTTCCATGAATTTTCTAAGTACCTTCCCCAGAGAAATGCTCAAATGAGGAAATCTCTGTCAGATCAAATGCTGCAGCAGTTTAGTCTCCAGTAAGTTTTATGTTGATTCTGTTCTGCATTCCCATTTCATTTAGCCTGACTAAAATGCAAATAAAAACTTACAGTTTGAGCAGCAATAAGAATTAATGTACCAAGTAAGCCAGGATTTTTTTTCTCCTGGTACTTAAATTGTAAGTAACTTCACATCAGTAGAGTCTTACTGACACAAAATCATTGAGTGAGAAGGATTTTGGTCAGAGATAAGACAAGACTGTATTTGTTTACTGTTGTCTTTTTCAACTCTAAATACTTCTCAAAATGAGGTTACTAACTGATACATGTCTACCTACAAAGATAATTTAGAAGCTTTCATTTCAGTCTCAGTGCAGTAAATTCAAAGTAACTGCATCAACCTCGGTGCGATTCTATATTTACATGACTATCTGAGAGTAGAATCAAATCCTTGACTTCAGTGTTCATTTGGATCTCTGTTTCTTTTGAAATTACCTTTTAGAGTTCAGTTCCTAACTGAAGAGCTTAAACTTGCATGCAGTAGATAGCATAAAACCATATAAATTGTATAAGAGAAAGTAAAGTTTTGACACATGTCAAACAAACTTTGAAACATCAAATTCACAACAACTGCAGTACAGCCTTTTATTAAATAAAAATGCCTCCTTTTGTATCCCTCAGTGCAGGGCCTTTCTGTCAAGCTACTACAGAGATCACAATGTGGAACTGTCAAAACTTCTTCACAAATTGGGACAACCCCTGCCATCGTGGCTGAGACAGGAGCTGCAGAAAGTGAGATAGCATTGGAAAACAGCTGTTTGAAATCTCCCTTCCACACTTCAGTCATCATACCTAAACTCTCCAGCAGCTACCAGAAGGTCTTGTAAGATATACCTCTTCGAAAAAGTGTAAAAGATAGAAATTATTTCCATATGCTGGCATGTGGATTGTAAAAAATACATGCATTTCTTAGAGCTCTGATGGGCCAGATCTTTCTTACAAACATTTCTGGGCCTGTGGACTTGTGGACTACTGTGCACAAATGTGGAAGTTATTTACAGCTGGTAAAAGCGTCAGAAATACATGAACTGTCCAATTTCATGGTAAATATTTACATTTTTATATATCAGTTTAAAAGTATTGTGTCTCATGTAGGTTTTGTAGCCCATTGTTAGGCCGCTGACAGTTTTTCTTCCTATTTGATTATTGTGTTGCATAAGGTAAGAAAAGTTAATGTAGCACAAAATGCCAAGTGTACTTCTGCCTTTGGAATCAGCTTGGTAATAACCCAAAGTGTGTACAAACACAGGTGAGAAGTACAGTTTATGTGATATGTATGATTTAGCCGTGCACAGCAACTAAATACACAGAGCAAAATCTGGAAGCTGCTGGCAAAAGCAGTGTAGAGAAAACCAAACTCACACAAACAAAACTATCATAGGAACCTGTGATTATATCCTGTAACAGCAACCCCTTACAGTGTGGTAAGGACCTTTGTCCATAATTATGTCTGATCTTGTACTGACTGAAATGTTAGAATATAGCCATTATCTGAACAGAAATTAATTTGGACATGTGAAGCACAAAAAGTGCAGTATAGTCCTCATGAACAGTATTAGACTTAAACAATTGTGACTCAAACTGGAGCAGTGGAAGAAACTCCTGGTTCTGTGAGCAGCCAGAGCCAGGCACTGCACTCACAGGCTTGCTGTGAATCAGGAGTATCTGCACTGAAACGGATGAAAAACTAAAAAAGAGCAGAAAGAGATCCATACTTTTATTGCCTTAAGTTGCACTACTATTTTTTCTTTTATTTGCCTTTTTGCTTTCCAAGATCTTTCAACCTTATCAAAATTGTAGCACATTTCAGTAACTTTCTGTTTACATCAGCTGCAAAATTCTATCAGATTTCGAGAAGAAAATATAGGTCCTGGTTCCAAACATCTTAAACATATTTGATATTAAAAATTGAGGAAGAAGATGAGTGACAACTTCAGCTGACTGTGACCTTAATGCTTCTGCACTGAACTTTGGCTCCGAGTGTTTCTAAAGGCATGAAGGGGTAGTGAAAACAAAAGAGAACTGCAGTACTAAATGCTGTGTTTTATACAGTAGCTCTTACAATGTTTTCATACTTTGTTTTAGGGCGAATACTTAAAAACATGCATCAAATGGTGGAAAAACTTTCTGTGTCTCAGTGCTGTTTTACGACATTCCTGTAATCATATGATTTAACTTTCAAGGTAATGGAACGGAAACCAGTCTGTTATTCCCTAAATAGAAAACAGATGTTGAGATCCTTACTGTACCTCTAACTGGTAATCTTTATTTATTGATTTTGTCTATGTAATACGTGGTTTTGATAAGCCTGTAAAGAAAAAAATCTAGACAAATTTGCTGTATATACCAGTATTCTTTACACAGCACATTTTTGCTAAGGGAATATGCATGATTAATGATGAGGACCTGCTAGAGTAGAATTTTTTTAAGATGAACATCTTTATTATTTATTAGACAGAATGAGAATTTTCATTTCATTTTAAATATTCACTGTCGTGTGGATTTGTCTCAAAAGCTGACTCGTCTTAAAATACTTCTTATTTTGATAAAAGAAATACTCTGGATTTTGAACATCTGTAAAAGCAAGTACTCTGCGTGCTTTGGACAGCTCATGCTTCCTGCAAGCATCTGTATAGATTTGTTACAACTAAATTGAATAACTGGAGAAAATACCCGGGGTTTTCATCCTGGCGTGATTGATTTTACCCTTGATGTAACCTGATGTAACATCACTCAAACATTTTTAAAAAAATCCACAGGGATTGCACAAAGCTCCTGTTGTGCACTGCTGCCTCAGTTACTCCACGTTCTTCAGTGGAACAATTAGAAAATAGAAGAAAATGGGAAAAACCTTGGGCACCTATCAAGTGCCTGATATTTTCAGGGTGAGAGAACCGTCTGCACAGAGATTTGAGTGCCTCCTCCGTGCAGGAGGAATGGCCTTCAGCCACATTCATACGTTCATTGTTTTAAAGAATTCCCTCTCTGTCTTCCTTCTCTGGGAGAAGAATGGGAACGAGTGGGCAGCCAAGGCCAGAGCAGTGCTGGGGACATGCACATTGGTCACATTGTCCCCTGGGAAGTTGTACAGCCCAGCGGTGGTCACCATGAGGCACTGGCATAGCAAGTCCTCCACATGCACGACCTTAGCCTTGGATAGATTCTTGCTTTTTTGTAAAAGATATGAAGCCACATCTGTTTTCTCCAGAGCTATTCTACTTAAATGTGTTCTTACATTTAACAGGAGCCTTTAAAAAACAAGAGTGACTTTTAACATGCAGTCAGCTTGATGAAGGCTGAGGAGGCTGAGCACAGCATGCAGGCAGCAGCTAGATGAGTTATTTCCCATGTCATAGGATGGACATGAGTACAGCAGAGTAAGCAAGTCATACCACATGAGTTATCTGGCAAAGTTTAACCTCTCTCCTCACAGCTTACCTACAACCAGTGTTTGGTTTCCAGAAATAGACTATCAGTATTAATACTCTTAAAAAAAAATACTGATTTCTTACAATGAGTTTCTGTTTGCGAGTCAAAGTCGGACGTTTGATTGTGGCTGGTAACACAGCCATGGTTTCAGTTCCCCTGGTAGGTAACTGCACAAGCAATTTCTTTGACAACTGCGTGATTATTTGAGCTTCGCCTTTGTTTTCCGAAATCAGATTCTGAAATTTGCTTTCTGCAGACCTCTGTGCCATTAAAAACCAGTGTGTGGTTATGAGCAGAAAGTGACCACTTGGGGGGGTGTAAACACAGAGCCTGATACTCAATTACCTAATTATTTGAGCAAACATTCCTGAAAATACTGTGATATTTTCCCAGTTCTACTTGTGCAGAAAGAATTAGTTTGAATGATTTGCAGACTATCTTGTACAGAATATCCTTTTTCATTGCTTAAAAATGTGAAACTTCCTCAGGAAGAAATTAAATAGATATTTCGATGTTTATAGATGTAATACTCTTGTCATTCACATTGAATGAATATTGCTGGAAACATTTTTCTCAGAGTTTTTTTAAATAAAAAAAAATAGATATTATTCTGATAGTGGCATGGTATTTGAAGTGCAACAATAAACTCTGATAAGAAAATGTAGTGCTGCGTGGAAGTGCCTTTCATGTTCACAGAAGTTGTCCTTTTCCAGGTCGGTTATCAGCTATTGCAGCTTGACACTGAGCTACAACACAATCCAGCAGCACAGGAGCAGCATGAAATGTTTTCAGAAGTGAAAAATGTTGCTTACTCTTGCTGTGAGTGAATATTGCTGCTTTATGCAGCTGCTCGTTTTACTGCTTTTGCTTCCTGCTTACTTTTTATTTCTTGCGCCAGAAATCGCTAATGTGCTGGAGAAACGTCTCCAGAGTTTGCTGTTTGTAAGATAACAACCAGAATTTATTCAAATTACTTGCCTTAGGGATTCAGTGGTTGTGCCAATGCATCAGCCTACACAGACATGAGAAAACCCTTCTTAGGAGAAACCTGTAAAATATGGTATGAATGTCTAAAGGAAAATTCAGTACGTTATCAATACATTCAGAATAGAAAACTGTACTTATCTAGCTGGGCAAAAGCTGCTTAATATCTTCATAGGAGTGTGGAAAATAGGAAACCTACGTTAACAAAATACTCCATTCACTACAGAGATAAGATGCAACCTGTAATTAAGTAGTCTAAGCTTTTTGTATAATACCCATCTCCATAATCTATTAAGAATAACAGAAATGAAGTGATAAAGTAATAAGACGTAGTAAGCAAAGGGAAGAGATCCTTGCTGCAAATAATACCTGCTTGGCCTCTCTCTCCAATTTATCTGCTTTCATTTAATATTTCTTTTTAGTTCTTCTAGTCTCCAAATTCTTAGAGCTCAAAGGCAAAAGACACTATTTTTTTTTGTCTCTGTGCATCACATGGATGAAGACAGCACAAGTCAGCATGAAAGGATAATTCCCAGGAACAGGAGGGCAATCAACAGCTGAAACCAAGGACTAGGGAAACCTGAATGGAGGAGGAGTTTAAGACAAAGTAAGAGTGATAATTTCAAAAACATACATTGAGCTTGTGTCCTCACTAGGCTGAGGATGATGAATGATAGTTAAATAAGATGCTGTGCTCTGAAGGGTACAGTTTATTAGGGAGAGTTAGACTTGTCATTAGGAAGCATTTCTTTATAGAAGGTGACCAGACTCTAAACAGGCTCCCTGGAGAGGTGGTTTATGCCCCAGGCCTGTCAGTGTTTGAGAGACATTTGGAAAATGCCCCACAACAGGCTTTAATTTTGGGTCAGCCCTGAGGTGGTTGGGCAGTTGGTCCCTGCCAACTGAAATGGTCTGGTGACTACTATTGTATTCCACCCTGTACTAATTAAAATTGAGGGTGTAGGAATTTGGCCAGCATTAACCTGCAAATTAAGCATTTGCTTATATGGACTGGAAGAGGTGTTCACCTAAAGGGATGGCTTCATTTTTCTAGCACAGCTTTCACAGCCTCTTCTTTCTTCTTAGTCCATGGTTATCAAATAACAAGCAGGGACTGTTTTAGCGTTTATGGCTGGACCAAGCACAAATACACATAGACACGTGTATCCACATAGGTGAAGCAGCAGCGATGTCTCGGCCAGCTGAAGGGCTCTGCTTTGCTTTGGAGTACCCGCGGCCTTTTTTCCATGGATCCCTTAGTCCGTTTGCCCCCGAGGGTGCTACTCGGTAGCTTCAGAAAGCCCCGGGAAGGGGTTGGTTCCCTTTACATTTCGCGCCTTGCCCCCGCCCCTGGGTTGCCGCCCAGCGCGCCCCGAGGCCACGCCCACCGCCCGTGGCCCCGCCCACGTCTCCGCCCGAAGCTCCGCCCGTGCCCCGTTCCCGCCGCCGGCGCGCGAGGGGTCGGTCGCGTGGCGAGGGGGTGTCCGCGCGGGCGGGCGCGCGGGGCGGCCGTTGGCGGTGAGGGGGCGCGCGGCGCGGCCGTTGGCGGTGAGGGGGCGCGCGGCGGGCGCGGGAAGCGAAAGAGGGGCCGAGGCTCTGAGGGAGAGGCTGAGGGTGAAGCTGAAGCCGGCGGTGCTGGTGCTCGCAGACCGGGCGCGCTCTCCTCCACAGCGGAGCCGCCGCGGCAGAGGAGCGGAGAGAAGCGGGGCGAGCAGCAGGTGGGCTCCGTGACGAGAAGGGCGGCCGGGTGGAAGCCGTGAGGCGGCGCGGGGCCGGGGCTCGCATGAGGGAGGAAGGGAGGGAAAATGGCGGCTGCCACGTGGCGGGGTGGGGAGCGGTGATCCATGACTCCATGGGGGCTGCCGCCTGTGGCTGACTCCCTTCCTAGGCATGGAAGAGCAGAGCCTTGCGGATTGGCACAACTTGTACCTTCTTGTGGGTATGAGTCGTTGACTGTAGCAAGTAACAAACCGAGTCTGCCGTGGGACTGGCCGTCTCCCCCTATTGTGTTTTCTGGTTGTTTGGTTTTCAGTTTTCACCTTTTTTGTCCCCGGTAAGCGATTACAGCCCAGTTTTTAAACTTTTTTTTATTTTATTTTACAGGAGCGCAGAAGCTGAAAATCTGGAGACTTATCTGATCTTGAAGATCCTTCCCCAAAAAGTATGTGACTGGGTGTATAGTAGGTAATAAGATCTTCAGGAGTGAGATTTTTATCGGGAAAAATAACGATTTGATAATTTATGTTTAGTGATTAATCTGCTGCGACGTGTTCTCTGAAATAGGTATAGGTTTGGTGTTTTATTTTAAGCCATGCTTCATTTTTACGTTGTTTATTGTCAGAAAAATAACACCCGAGTGCATTACTGCAAGGAATGGGAGGAACGGGGTTTGGGTGTAGATGCATCAGAAAAAATCCACTATTCCTAGCATAAAAGTCACGTTGTCAGTACTCTTGTTTGCCAAACTAGAGGTATCCGAATCCACAGATTTCTCGGGGATATTCTGTGCAAGGGGAATGTCTTTTTCAATAAGCACGGGAGTTCTAAGCAGAATCTGCAGTTACAGGAGCAGAGGGAAACACGAGGTGGATACTAAAAGCATTGTTTCAGCGCATCCTGCTGTTCGGTGATATGTCTGTTTGCTGTCTTGTATATTTTCCCGGTAGCAATATTAAACTACCTCAAACTTGTTTTTACAGGGGAAAAACACTCTTGAGTTGTGATGACAGAAGAAGATGGGGGTAAATTCCACATGTGAATTCTAGAAGTAGCTGTGACTAAAATTTTAATTTTTACTGGGAGAGGGGTGGATCTGTTTCATTTTGATGCCTTTGTGAGTGGTAATATTTCTGGTTATCAAGCAGAGCTAGAAAAGGCTAATTTTAGGCTAGATCTTAATCCTGATTTTTAAATAAAGTTAAGATTTGGAGCTTTAATGAGAGATTTTGCAGTTCTTCTCATCATTGCAAAGAGGGGCTGGAACACAGCTTACTGTGCCTAAAATTAGCCTGCCTGCTTCTATACAAGCACAGTTGGGATGAGTAGCCCGTTTTGTGCAGCTTTCAGGGATGTGCTGCTCCTCTTTGGGCTGTCACTAAGTGTTGAGCAATTACAGTAATGGGTTTGGTAGTTCAGTGGCCGTGCTGCACTGTCCTGTGGCTGACCACACTGCAGGAGTATTAAATGCAGTGACACGTGGACCTTCAGTGGCGGCTCCTCTGCTGCTGAAGTATGTTAGAAAGGTGGTTGCAAAGAGTGTCCGTGTACTGCAGAAGCTGAAGGTAAGTTTTTGAAGTCTAGAAAGTTAATGTGGAAACTTACAGTCATGATTTTGGTATCTATGCCAATATAAAGCGTTCACATGTATGAATAAATCAATAAAGAGAGTTTGGCTGCAGGTGTGGTTTCTTTCTTTCTGCTGGTAACCGAGATTAGACCTGTGCACATTCATTGGAATGAGTTACACTTGCCAAATCTGCCTGTTCTGGGGATACACCTTTTGGCAGAATCCGTGGTTTCGGGTGGTGGATGCATTGTGTGGGAACCATTCCAGGAGGGGTATGACTTTGATCAGAGGTTGCTGCTTCAGGGCAGAAACAGTGACTTTGAATATAGCTGCTTTTTCAGCTGCAGTTCCTGGGGGCTCCATATTCACAGAAACAGATGGAGCTCCAGTAGATGGTGAGTCACTGCAAAATCAGAACATTTTACTTACAGTCTTAGCTAACACCACCTGTGCTGACACAGTCTCCTATAGAATATTTTCCAGTTAATAAGGAAAGTTTTTTGCTAATTGTTCCAAATGGGAGGTTTAGGGTAAGGGGGCTTTGAATGGGTTGGGAAACAAAGTCTATGGAGCTAGAACTGAGATCATCAGCAGGCAGTGTGATTACTGCTAAGTGTTTGGCAACTGAGGTGGGAATTCCTATTGGGAGTGGATGGAGTGGAAGTGTGGACTCTTAGTTACAACATGGATTAGACTGTGGAAATTACTTCTGGTGGTAGTGTTATGTTTTGGTAGGGAGATCAAGGAACTGTCATAGGAAACATCATCTTATTTTTCAAGCATATACTTTTGCTGCCACAGTGGAAGTACAGCTGAGTGGATATTCTCTGTGAACTTATAGTAAGTGATACCACACCTGTTGAACTGGTGGTGTGTGATTACTCTCCTTTTAAACAGGTCTGTCATATGACATCCTTACTGCTTGGCATTCCGAGGTCGTGGCTGCCAAGCCTGGAAGGCAACAATCCTGAGTGTGTACTTTTGAGTTTCCTTTTCTCTAAGAGGACTTGGCTTGTGTAATAACCTTAGTGCTTCCAGAAAACAACATCTTTTCTTACCTTCCCCTAGCAGATGCTAGACAGACTAGCCAGGAGAAGTCTGGGGCTGTCCCAGAACAAGGTGTGGGCAGGAAAATGCTGCTCTTGTGGCAAGCACACTGATGCAAAGTGGCTTCCTTAATTTTTTAGTGGTGGGGTTTTTTTTTTTGTGCCTGGCCATGGCTCTATGAAGAAAGCCAGGTGTAGGTAAATGAATTGGAAGCAGCAGGAGTAGGGCTGGAGATTGGTTTCTCCAGGGATCTTCTTGAGTATAAATACTATAGCACAGAAAGGCATGAAATAGTTGCAGTAGCATTGAAAATGGAGAATATTGAGGACTGACCTTTTGTTCTATACAAGCTGTTACAGTGCTGTATTTCTGGAATTAAGGTAGCTAAGGTTCTAGGTGTTCTGCATGTAGTTATAAAATGGGATCTTGGTTTATCTGTGGTTTACAGGTAAGTGCCCTTTTTGGGAAGTTTTTTGGGGTCAGGATCAATTTAATAAATTTTGTGTGTCAGTTGCAGTGATGCTTCTGCTCTTGTATATTCTCTGTAAAATGAACAAAAACTCGGGAAGCTGAGGGGGGCTGCATCTAACTAAGTCTTTACAGTGTTGAGGAGCCTGAACAGATTACAGACCGGTGTTCAGGATGGTCACTGGTAGTAGAAGTGCCAAGTGCCAATAGTTTATGCCACCGTTAACACTGTGGCCAACCTGCTTAATAGAAAAAAACCTTAGCATAGGCTGAAAAGCAGGGGGTTTTATACAACCTCATTTATTAAAACATTGAATTGAGGGGAGAGCAGCAAGGGTCAAAACATTCTTAGGCAGTTTTCAGAGTATAGGATTAACTTATTTGTGACAGCCTGACTGGTGTGAGTAAACGCAGTGGGAAGGAATTCTGCCATACAAGACAAATTTCCCTTTTTGAGGAAATAGCCCTAAGCTTATAAAATAGTTTCAAGAGCACCCTTTCTTGTTTAGGAACAAGTTTACCCAGCTGATGTTCCTGCAGCACCTGCTTGTACATCCACAGTATTAATGTACAGAAGTTGTAGTCAGTGTGGCAGTTTTTATTGTTTACATGTACATCATCAGGCTCATTGAACAAAAATGAGAATGGCATAACACGGAGACAATTTCATTTTATGTTAGAAACTGGAAAGGCATGCTCAGCATAGAAACAGTAGTGCAACATTTTAAAATCTAATAAAGCATCCTATTAAAAGAGCAGTACTAGCAAACTACTGTACTAAATCTGTTTACTACACTTAGTATGCAGGCTTAATCCCACCCCCAAGTATCGTATTTCAGCTTCTAAAAAAGATTATTTCCCCTGTACACAATGCATATATTGCACTATATAGACTACTTCACCATAAGTCTCAATGGTCTTGTATAGCAAAGCTTGGATGGTACAAGTGGATACATTTTGACAGACGTACTTCCCTTGTAATCAAACGGGCTATATATAAGTAAAAATGTAATGGTTTCAATGTTCATTAGCACAGTCTTTCATATTGGTCTAACAGCAGGTGGTCACAGTACCGTGATTTTTGACATCTTTTTAAATAATATACTTCACACGATTTCAAATAGCATGGAATTACAGAGAACTAAAATATATTAAAGCACCCCATGTACTAGTTTAGCACCATTTTTCCAATAAGATATTTAAATTAGTCATGAACCTTGAAAACTTATGTGTGAGGTCAGCGAGAAATTAAGAGCCAAGTTTTCAATCACAGGGGCTTCTGCAATATCAATGCCCCTTTTTATGCAATTGAGTTGTGGGTATTTGTTATAACACCAGAGAGACACAGAACCATACGGAAATGAATGATTGCCCACTTAGAGCATGAACGCAAGCATCCCACTTTTTCACAAGACACCACACAACATGTCATAGCCAGAGTGTTTGGGGAACAGGGAAACAGTCACTGCTAGTCACAGTTTGCACAATCACTATGTGGTGACACATCTGCCACACTTGTCACGCTGGAGTGTTTCACAGCCCACAGAGCTTTTCAGTTCATCTTTTTATGAGCGTGTTTGTTAATGGAATATGCAGAGCACACTTGTGATGGTCAGAATGGCCTTTGACAGGGATTGTGGAGATGGTGCTGAGCTGTCCTGGCTGCCTCTCAACTGCAGTCACAGGCTGATCCTGTTAGTGTTGCACTGAGATGATGATAACCTGCTGTGTTCTGTGTTCTAGGTTCAGTGGGGTGGCCCTTTCTAGAAGGACAGTAAGCTGGTTATCGGTGCATTTTTATAATAAGTTGTCCAAGTTTTCACAGCATACGGAACAGTATTTGGAAAAAGAGATTAAATGGAATCAAGATGTGTCAGTACTTTAGAAGTCAGTGAAAACTCAGCTTTCCTGTAAAGATCAACCTGAACCAGTGCTGCAACTAAGAGAGAGCTGTCTAAATATTACCTTGTAGAAAACAGGAGTTTAAGACTATAGACCTTGTCAGACAGGTTTGGCTCAACATCTCCATTGAATGTATTTATAACTCTCTCTTGTAGGATTGACAGAGGTTCTTTGCACTACTTAAAGTAAAGCCCAGCAATGAGAAGAGCAGGATATTTTTTAGTCTAACGCTGTGGTAAACAGGATAAGTAAATCCTCTCCAAAATGCTGTATTTACTCAAAATTACAAATTTCAGAAATCAGACAAATGTTACTTATCTAGAGGAAGGAAAATAAGTGTTCATTTGTTTTTGATTTAGCTCTTGTAGCTGTGCAGGATGTTTGTGAGGAAACAGTCAAGTGTACTACCTGTTTCACTTGGGAATGTACTTTATGCACACTAAACTGTGAGAAAAATTATCAGAATAGCTGGAGATCTGATTATTGGCAATTATTTTCCTTCTAACATTTAATACATACTCAGAATTACTTGCAAGAATCAATCTGCTAATGATCTCATTAGCTGCTGAAACATGAGTCAAATTTAGAGGACTGAGTGTAAGATCATAGGGATAATAGGCAGACAGTCAAGAAATGATTAAATAAACTAGACTGAAGATTAATTGAGATCTGTAATTAATTCTAGAGAAGCTTGGAGCATAAATAGCTTGGAGCTACTGCAGTCTTCCCTGGACAGTGAGTCTCCCAGTGAACTCTCCAGCTGTCCTGCTCCAGTGTTACTCTCAGCTGGCTATCACTTTCCCCTTAGATACATGTAACTCATTCCTGCAATATATAAACTTCCTTACCACACAGGACAGTAATCCCTAACTGGAAAGGTTGTGTGTATACAGCTTGGATTTAACAAAAAGGAAAACACACGTATCAGGAAAATGTGTCTGTTTCCACCCACTGTGGGCCCCAGCTGTGCACTGTCTGTGCCGTTCAACTTGTCCTGCTTCAAAGTTTGGGTTTCATTCCAGACATTCATAGTTTGGTCACACTTTTTATCCAGGGCACAAAAGAGGATACTTTTGTGTAGACACCTGGGGAATCTTTGACCCCACAGCCGTAGCCCCAGGAGGTCACACCATACACAACCCAGCTTTCCCCTGGACGTTCACACATCAGTGGTCCACCACTGTCTCCCTGACAGCTGTCAACACGTTTCTGTTCCTGGACGTTCCCAGCACAGAGCATTCTTCCCGTGAATCTTCTTTTGTAGCGCTCTTCACATACCCTCTTGGGAAGTAAGGGGATGGCAGCCTGTTGTAGTGTTCTTGAATAAGCCCGTCCTAAAAAGAAGACCCAAATTATTTTCTCATTACAGTGGTTAGTCTTGGAAACATAAATGGGATTTAATCCAATTTATGCTCTCAGTCTTCACACTGTTTTGTCCTTAAATAACATGACTTGAAGCAAGACTACTGAAAAAAATCTACTGTGCATTAAATATAGTACTAAAATATATATTGTACATGTGAAATATAGATGCTTAAAAAAAAAAAGTAGCTTGTGTTCTCTGGATCTTTCCAAGGCCGGAGTTTGGTTTGTTCCAAGCACTTTGTGTCTTCTACAAGAGTATATACTTCAATACTTACATGGGGAAGCAATTTTTGGGAGTCTTGAGCAGTGGAGGGTAAAGTCATAGAAATACCTAATTTCTGGGTCACCAGTTCAAATCCAATCTAGCCCAGCCTGATAGGTGCTGTATCTTCTGCTGGCTTCCAAGTTGAGCGTCCAAATTTGGATCTTTGTACTTCTTTTCTATAGCTTGCACCTCTTTTTCAGGTGGAAGCATGAAAAATGAAAACCAGTGTTGGTTTGGCCTTTCTAAAGTAAAATCTTAATAGTTGTAAAGTAATTATGATTCACACAGTAAGTGCGAAATGTCAGCTGAGGTATTGGATGATGTAATTTTTTACCATAATTGAAGCCAATTATTGCTGTGGTTAATGTTTCCTGAAATAGATGTCCTAAGTTAACAATATTGTAGGACTTCCAGTGAATTTATGTAGGAAGGCTAGACAGAGCTAGGCAATGAATTAACAATTGTTTGTAGCAAAAAAAGCCACCCTCCAAGTCTCTCTCCTTTACTGTAGTACAGTGACCCAGACATCTGTGCACGCAGATTAGTGCATGTGAAGAGGAGGAACTGATACTTGGCCTTGTCTCCTTGCCAGTTTGAATGAGTCACTGGAACAAAGGCTCAAGTGTGGTTGCTGACTTGCACTGCATTCAGCACCATAAAAACATAAAAGTAAAACATGGTTATCAATTAGTAATACATTTAAAGGACACAGACCTTTGAAGAGGAAGAATCTTGTACTGACCGAAAAAGTGACTAGAAGCCTGCAATGCAGATTGCACTGTGGCTCTCAGAAATTTCGGCAAGATGTTCTCTTAAATCAAACTGCTGGTTGAAAGTGTCAGTGGCAACAAGGGAGACTAAAATGTCACTTGAAATTCTATTTCATCTATATTTTCTGTCCCTTTTTCTATTGAAGCAGTGTAACTTAAATAACCTTTCCAAAATTAAAACATGCATGGTCCTTACCTTTAAAACCCTAACTGTGTTGGAGCTGTTAGTTCTGTACTGAGGCAGGGAGTGATACTCTGCTGCACAGGGTGCGCCTGGCGACAAATAAGCTTTTTATTTGGGCTTGTCAGTCTAAATGAGGCCATTTTACTGACAGGGTCTCTGATTTAGAGTGACATGGTTAATGGCTGCTTTTCAAACACAAACTAAATTCAGTCAATAAAATGTTGTCATTCCTGGTTAAGGATCAGGAGAGAAAGTATTCCCCTATGCAAAAACAGTGCAGTTGTTTGATTTTGAGCATTTTCTTATTTTAAGTCTCTGAGATTTATTTTTTTTTAAAAGCAGCCTCAGATAGCATGATTGGCGCATGGAAATCATTAAAACATTTTTACCTGTGTCCCCCCATCCAGTGATATAACAGTTGGGAGCAGTTTTCTGTGGTCTCTCTCTCCTTAATGGCAAACAAGCAGGTAAGACGTGGGTGCTGAACCTGGCACACTGTTCCTCTGGGCCCTGTAGCCTCACCAAGGCAATGTCGTAGTCGCTGCTGTCAGGCCTGTACTCTTTATGCATCACAATCTGTTGCACTCCAATTTCTTCCTCGTACTCCTCTGGTACCAGGGTGTGATAGTCTCCGACTCGCACAGCATAATTCCGAGTGTTGTTGCCATACCTGAGATTGAGGTGAAAACAGATAGGGCTGGCTCATGCAAAGTCAGGTCCTAAGCAGGCAAACAGATTTCATCAGGGCCTCTATTATTCATATAAGTAATGATACCAAGAGATGTTTTTAAAGAGCAGAAATGCTCTCTGAGGTGTTTGGATTGACATTCAAGTACAAATACAAATACAAAAATCTTCTGAATTTTCAGATTGGGCTCTGTTCCTTTTTGTATATTTTCACAGGCAAGTTTCTTATGACCATCTGCCACGATTGACACTGATTTCAAAGGTGCAAGGTGTGCATTATAAATGTATTTAGATAGGGTAACACGAACTGCCAGTAATTACAATGAAAAACTGAGTGCTAACACCATTGTGATGGTCCAAATAATTATTGAAGTGAAAACAATGTTCAGGCCTGCTTTGTAGGTTGGTTGAGAAATTCTGGAGGCTTAGATAACTTGATAAAAACCTCTTACATCAACTGAAATTATAGTAAGGAAGACAAAGCATATATGCATCACAACACCTATTGTCAAAGTGACAGAAGGCCTGTAAACCTTAGACTTGTTTTTCATTTCATATGATCCCAGTTTCTTTCACATTATAGACTAAATGGTAAATGCATTAGAAATTATTACTGTGCATGCCTTTGGAGATTTTTGTGTTACACAACACACAGCCCTTGGTAAATACATGTACTGTTGGGTACATGTATTTATTTTAAAATCTGGCTAAGCTAACAGAAGTATTTTTCCTTTGAATTATCCTGAATAGCCTTCAACAGGAAATTTCTAATATTTTTGCAGAAAATACCCCACAGTGTTCCATCACCTTCTAACCTGTACCTGTTCTTTTTATACCCTCCAGCAATGTGCTGGTCTCCATAGCTTGCTAAAGCTTGCTTGAGGAGCAGCAGACAAAGCAGGAACATTACAGTTCACTGCACAATATATAGCTGTACCACTGAATATTTCTTCTAGTTGTGGGTTGCATTCCTGGTTGACTGAAAAGCTTGCTTTGTCTGATTCTGCAGATCTTCAGGTCTTCCATGAGCAACATTTCACTTGTAGGCTTCTAAGGAGAGAGCTGTAGGCTGTGAACAAACATCTGTTCATCTGAACATGAACTTCTATACAGGATAAATGAAGGGGTTTTTTTCTATGCCTCATATTTATAATTATCCAAAGTAATATTTTTTTAATGTATAGACCTTCAAATTCCCCATGGGTGTCAGAATCACTCTGAACAAAACTTATAATAAGATGAGTGAGTTATAAAATGAAAAATAGCTTCAAACCACTTTTGATCTTAAATTATATGTCTGTGAAATTACAGAAACCACTATACTACTTGTGAACAATTCTGTGTTTAATTTTTATGCCTAGTACAGATGAGCCCCCTTTGGTTACCTAAGCAGTGTTCCAATTTCCGGGATGTGAGAAATGGTATACTGGCCTTTCTCTTGTCTGCCTGCGGAAAATATGTGAAGAAGGCGCTTGATCTATAGATAGCTCTTGGAAACCTATCCCCTTAAAATCACTCTGAGCTCATTGGGAAGTTAAGCCCTGGCTGTTCAATGACAGCTCAGAGCTAAAGGCTCCTTCTCTCTTTTACAGTGAACAGTAGTGCATCCACAGGCTGTTGGAGCTGCAAGCTTAGGGCTAATTGCAGTTTTAATGCAGCATATGGGGCCAAACGATACTTTGGTCACTGAGGCCACGTGTAACAGTTTTAGGGTAGCCTGTAGCAGACCCTTGAGTGGCTGTGCCCATCTGGAAGTATCCCAGTGTATTTTGCTCCAGTCATGCTGTTGTCCCATGATGTGGATGTGTTCAGCAAAGTATCCAAAATGGGCATTCCTTGGCAGCACATTCCGTTTTCAAGCCTCTAATCAAAGGCTTTTTCAAAAGCTTTCGTGTCATCCTTGGTAATCACTAGGGAGATGATGAACAGGACCATAGGAGGCCATTGTCTCTGAATTTTCATGAAAGGAACTGAAACGCTTTCATAGTTCCACAGAAACAACTGGAACATCAGTTGGAAGTAGCAGAAATTTTACTGAGCTTGACCATTTCAGCTTGAAATATTACCAGGAAAAGTCCTTCATGATTTCAGGGAACACAAAAATGAAAAGATGTGCATCTGGTGCTGGGCAAAGGTAACATTCTGCATTCGAGTAAAAGTATATCTGACTCTTCATTTGAGTTACTAGAGAGTGAAAGGAAATACTCAAAGTCCAAATTTAAAACATTTGCAGCCCACTTGAGCAAAATCAAGCAAATACCCTCAAAATTGCAGTGCTGTTCTATGCTTGCTTTCTAACCCATTCCAGTGAAATAATCACTGTTGAAAGCTTACAATACTAGACCAGCTTCCTTCTTGTGCAAGTTGATGCTTTTATACTTCAGCAACTTCATCAGCAATGAACTCCTGCTGTGTTACAGTAAAAATGTCTATCACTGCCAATATCTGTCATTACCAAAATTAATCTGAAATACTACAGTCCCTGTGTTTGGTGTTTTCTCTGTTGTCTACACTATAACCTGAAAGCCACAAGCTGCGGTTTTGTTGGAACAGAAGGTTAAAATGTCAGAAGTGTTAACATTTTTTCATGAAAATGCTGAAGTCGTGAATATAAATCACACGAGTGATAACACCCAGAATAATTCCAATGTAGTAGGGTGTTTTGTTTGGTTTTGTATTGAGGGAAGGGAGGTTGGTTGGTAGGTTTTTTAAAACCAAAAGGCCAACCCTTGGAACAGTTTTCTGTGGGCTGGAACTGGAATGCTTTTGCCTATACCCAGAACAACTGCACTGTTGCAGGGAGACCCACCTTTTGAAGCAGTGTGCAGCAGTGAGCACCCAGCAGCTGCTGATCAGAGTAGCCCCACACAGGAGTCTCCCATCACCGTGAGAGGATTTCAGTCGCAGTGCCACCTGCCACGGCCAGCCGCCCCTGCAGAGGGGGAGAGACACGGTGTTCAGGGCACAGCACTGGGATTAACCTTGAATCCAGAGCCTGGTTACTTTCTTTGACTGGCATGTCTTGCAAACAGTGGTGTTTCTTAACAGTGGAGAATATCTTTATATTCCTGCAGCAGTCAGAATTCCATTTAACAATGGTCCGGATTACTTTACAGATCATTTGGGCATCCAGCACTCTGAGTGCTTCCTCCCACGCTCAGTTATTTGAATTTTCCCTTCTCAGATTGCATTCATTCTGCCAAAAATACATTCTACAGGTTCCTCGCCAAATACCATCCAAGTCAACAAACCAGAAATTTCCTGTCAACTGCAGAGGGGAAAGAGGGGAATTTCTTGAAAAGCTGAACCCAGCATCCGTTCCTGTCTGTGTGAAAAAGGAAGCTGGCAAACTAAGAGGTCTAAAGCAACTGCAGAAACCTCAAGTAGTAGATTAGCACCTTTTTTCAGCCTGTGATAATCTTGTTTTATGTAGTAGATCTGCCATATTTTCAGGCATGTGAAACCAGGGTGGCTGCTTCTTTGCTTGTTTAATAGATTAGCAGTCAGGGAAGGGAGTGGGAGAGAGATGCACCTGTAAGCAGCAGCAGCATCCAAGAGTAAGCAACAGGTAGTCTTAGGTGTTTTTTGACTCCTGTCAGCTTGAACAGGTATGCTGGATGGCAAGAGCTGCCAGGGACCATCTAGTCCATCATCCTATCTGGGAATTGCAAGTGCCAAATGTTTTTAAGTAAGGTGGAGGAATTTGCTTCCCATACAGAATAAAACAATTTAGATGTTTTTTATTTTTGGAAGATTGGATTTAATAGGTTTTTCTTAAATAGGGTATCCAGTTCCTTTTCAAACTTGCTTCAATTTCTTTGTCTTAATGACTTCTTGTGACAATGAGTTCTTTTCTGATACTGTTTGGACGTTCCTTTTCTTGACTTTGAAGCATTTCTAAGTGCACTACTGGATTTCTGTCACATTTTTGCTACATCTAACATCCCTGTACTGATTTATTGTGAGATCAGCTTGCTTGTCCTGACTGAATGGTGCAGTACATTATTTGTCACCATTTTGTTTCATCCACTGTCCTTAGTGCACATATTCTGAGATAAGAATTCTCAATCTTTTTCTGTTACCCTCATTTGTCTCTTTACTAAGGTAAGTCATCCTACTTTGCTCTGTCTGAATGCATTTAAATATTTTTCTGGGCTCCCTATTGCTACTGTCCTTTGAAGCTCCTCCACTTAGGAAGTGTCTTTTTTGAAATAGATTGATTGGTGCTGTGCATGTCCTTTGAATTAGGTTGTACAGTGAGATGTAATGACACTATAAGTGGATTTTTTGCAATGCCTTCTGTGATATTGTATGAATATGTATTTTTTGAGGTTACTCACAACTGTTAAGAAAATAAAGCCTGTACTTCCTGGGTTTATAGCTATGTCATCATCAAGGCTTATTTTGTAGAGGAAAATCAAGTCTTAGCAGTGAATCATACCCAAGCCTTTTTTTCAGTGTAAAACCTTGTACTATATTCATAGCTCTCTTTGTATAGCTCACATCCTTTTACTTGATAAATGTAAAGTAATTATTTTTAAGTTAAAAATATAACCCATTCAAGGACTAAACCCATAAGCATCTACAGATTTTCAAATAATGCTGCAAGTATCTATCAATAAATACTTTTTAATTTCATGCCAAATTTGCTTTGAGTATATTTCTGCTTCTACCTCATGACAAGCCAAAAGAAAAGAAAGCAAACCTACAATAAAGTTGTAAATTAGGCAAACCACTTATGGTAAAATGCATGTCTTAGAAGATTTATATTCAAAATTACTTGTCTTTACCAGTTATTTACCGTAAAGAATTTTTCCCACCAATTATTCGCTTTTGTCGGCGATGTAGTAACCTCAGTCCACAAACAGAGGCAAGAGAATCTAAACCAGAAAGGGTATAGAGAGCATTAAACTCAACATGAAAAGCAGCCAATCTTCAATGAGAGTTAACTAAAAAAAAAAAAACAACCCAAACACAAAGGCTGAACTTATTCTGTGTTTCATGGTAGTTTTTAAATACCACATTTTGCTTGAGGAAAATACACTGAAAAAGTCTTTTTAGCTGCAATCTTTTGACTGTGTTCATTTACACATTTGTTTCTCAAGTGCAGGATTTTATAGTGTTTTTCCTTACTTCCTGTTAGCGGAAGCAGAGCCTGGCCTACCTCACAGGATTCCCACCCTTTCCTTTCTGGAATTCTTTCGGATAGAACTGTTTCCTCCGAGAGGTGGGATTGTGTAGTCGGTCTCTTCCTACCCTGACAGTTCCCCACCCAGCCTTGGGCTGCCCCTCCCAGCAGGGCTTCACCTTTATTGCTGTTGCCAGGGGCCTTCTTGCTGAGGTGGTCACAGATCACTCCCGCGTCCTCACTGTGCCGGCAGTTGTGCGTCCCAATGTCCTGCTTGATGCAGTCTGCCAGGGATCTCTCATTGCCTGTACACTTCACGTTATCCACATGGATGGGGCCTTTGCCCTCACCAAAATAGGCCATTGTCCTTGCTCTAGCTGCACCTCTGCAAACAGAGCATATTTTTTCTTATTAAGCATTTTGAGGCATTAGTCTGCATTTTATTCAAATGTTTCTGAGTGAGTAGCGAAAGGCATCGAGGTTTTATTCCAAGTCCTGTCACTGATTCACTTGTTAAAACCACCTTCTCATTGCCTCTGTTCTTCTGGTATGTAGGGGAAAAAATAACAAAATCGCTACAGTTCATTAATGTTTAAAAAGTGCTTTTATGTATCTAGTTAGAAGGCACTGTGCGAAGTATTTTACATTGTAACAGCATTACATTTTGCTATAAAGCAAAATATGTGAAAGCTGCTTTTTCATAATCTCTTTAATCCTCATATAAAATCAGCATCTGTGAATGCTAAAAATAATTTGTTCAGGTCTGATTCCCTCAGAAAGATGGGCCAGTTGGAAACAGTAGTGTACAGTAGCCAGTTGAATACAATAGTGCAGTGTGGTAGGAGCTACAATTTACAGATCTGTTAGTTGTTAATAGTTATCAATATATTTCATTATCATGTCATTTTTAAAGTGCACTCCACAGCTGAGTTCTAAAAATGTCATGTAGTTGGAGCAAGACTGAACCTAGTTCAGTATCGACACCCACCTTTTCCTGGGAGGAACCCAGTGCTTAGTGCTTGTGTGGCATTTAAGCATCCCATTTGGTAACTTTTGTGAAAGGTTATTACTGCTAAATGCTTAGGATAAAATGCATCTTAATTTATAAATTGATATTTTGTTATATGTGGTTTAAGAATCAGAAATAATTACAGGTGGGAAACCACCCAACCAGCTATATAGTGAAGTGGGGCAGGAGCCACAGCCACCTCTAGGTGTGCCTGAACTACAAGTTTACCTATCGGTTAAGAGCAATTTACTGATATTTTATTGGGATAACAATATATATGGAATTCCACAGGTTTCCATTTTAAGGGATAATCGTATATTGTAAAGGACTGCTTCTATGTATGCAGAAGGGTAACTGCAGGTATGATGAAATGCTGGAGCAGAGAAAGAATTTGACAATGAAAATGTATTACACCTCTTTTTACACCTCTTTAATACCTGCAGCGTTGGAGAAGATAAGTGAGAATGGCATAAAGGGTCTGTGTCCCTTCATTAGCTGGGGATTGTGTGTTGGGGAGGAATTCTGATTTGTCTTACCATTTTCAAGGCTTTGTCGTACAAGAAGTGTGGCTGGATCAAAACAAGTCCAGCTCTCCATTGCCACATCCAGATAAATGAAATATGAAATAGTAATACCTACAAGTAATACCTACAAGTAATACCTACAAGTAATACCTACAAGCTTCCTCCCTTTTCAAACTTGCACTTGAATAGCCTTGACTTTTTGAATTTTTTTCCTATGTACTGAAGGGTAGGTGGGCAGGATTTCTATTTAGGGAATGTTGGTTAGAATGCATGAATTGTAAAAAAAAAAAAAAACAAAACAACACAAAAAAACAGGAAAGAGAAGCATGTAAAAGATATGACAGACGATACCACAAGGTCAACTGTCCTTACACATTTTTAATTTCCATGCCTGGGATGTATTTACCAGATAATCCAAAGCCTTAACTGCCGTTGGAACCAGTATAGGACAGTCTTTGCCTAATGAGTTTAATATGATTTAACTTGTCACAAGCAAATGTTTTTCTTTTGTGAGTGACACTGATTACAGCTAACAACGAAAATAAAGTAAGTCCATCTCTCCGATACCTGTGGGCAGCTGATGTGTCCTTGTGTGCTATTACAAAATAGTGAGATAGAGCAGGCACTCGCTGTAAATTCTTGCCTGGTTTTGGTATCTCTGTGTCAAATAACAAAGTTTCTGCTTTAGGGCATTGCTCTGAAGTTCCTCAGGATATTGAAAACTACCTCATTGTGAATCTCCACAGTATTCTTAGCCTTTCCTTCAGAAGTATTTATTGCAGTTTAGTATAGAATTGTCTCTGCAGAATCTTACCAGTTGCTTAATAAGGGCACTACATCCTTCTTCCTAGCTTTATTTGAGAGCAGCCTATCTCTTACCGTGCATCAATAATCTCTCAGTTTGCTGATAATTCCCAGGGAAGGTGTGTTCATACCCACTCAACCATAACCAACCAACCAACCAAAAACGCCACAAAAAACCCCAAACCAACCCCCGCTGTTTAAATAGAACATCTACCAGGAAACAAATGTACAAATCAGGATGTTCTAGAACAGGGAGTGCAGCTTAATAGAGAAAATGATATAATTGGGAGATCTCTAAAGGTACATGTGTTGAGTCAGTGTGTTTGTTAATGCACTGGAATGGGCTCTTACAGCTAGCTTTAGTCCACCCTTAACAAACACGTGTGTCCCTTCATTGCTGCTTTCCAAGCCAGCTGTTCATGCACTGCTGACCATCAGAGATGCCTTTTGCCTGCTCAGATCTGTCCCTAGAGAGAAGAGTGGCTTCAGGTCTTACCTTCTCACTTTTCTCAGACACAAGGCCATGCACAATACCATGCTGAGCTCTTCACATGCAGTATTAACATCATTTATAATGTTGTTAATCAGGAAATCCAGTGAATTATTATAGATGGCCAACTATCATAGAAATTACAAGTTAAATAACTTGTACGAGAGATGACTTGTAAGTTGTTTTGTAGTTTTAAAGCCATAGTCTACTACTGCTTTCAAATACACTTCACTAAATGAATACCAGAGAGTTTTTAAAAGGCATATATAATGTGTTCAGATATAATTTGATGATACTCGGTTGCACCAGCTTCACATTGTTAGATACAGCAAAGAGTTAACACAATTTGTATCTCTTCAGCTCAGATTTCCTTAGGAATACACTCAGAGAAGACATTGCACTAATTTCCTGCTGTATTTCATTGGTGTTCTGGACGATTTTCAAGTCTCATTAATTCTGCTATTTATATATCTGCCCTATAGTTGTTATATTTTTACTGCTCTTGGGCATCCAGAAAAAAACTGCTGATGAGCGAATGTAAGCCTGATTGAGTGCTTTATTTCAAAAGTGACACCTACATAGCAGTGGTTTTAATTAGAGGGTGGGTTTGTCTGTCAGATCTATTCCTGTATTAAATGAAGCTTATTCAAATCACTGTCATGCAAGCCAAAGCCATAATCCTTTGTATAAACAGTTTTATCAAATCTCCAAGCTACATTAAGTCAGGTCAGTAAATGAGGGGGAAAAACCCATGAAACTAGGAATTCAGTCACTGGTGTGCCTGGAATCTGCAGACATCATATTGACACCTTGTGACAGTGGACACTGACCTGTTGCTGTATTTCATTAAAAATGTTAACAGTTATGTTGGACACTATAAGGACTTCAAAGTCATCATTAAGGTTCACAAAAGATAAATATTAACAATATGCAGAGTAATACCTCTCAGTGAAAACAGATCAAGAGCTTTTTGAAACAAATGTGACAAATAAAAGTATTTATAGCTTAGTAATTTGGAATATTTAATATCCAACAAAAAATATTTAATAACTAGCATTTCTGTTGCCAGACCAACTGTGATATGCCTTTGAATGCTAAAATTCCTATTCCCAATTCTGGTATGTAATGAATATTCCTTTTGAAGACACAGCCTTACTACTTTTTATACAAATAGTATAAATATATTTTTCTAAACAAATGGCAGATTGACAAGTTTTAAAAGGCATAAATTACCTTACCAGGCATGCCTGTGATATTTAGTTGCAGAAACTTAACATTTGTAGATACAGCAAACAGATAACTTGAGAAACAGCTTAATGAGTTTTCTTACTTGTAGCCAAGCTGTCGGCAGACTACAGCTGCATCCTTATCAGACCATCCATCATCACAAATCGTGCCCCACTGGCCATTGATAAAAATCTCCACACGTCCTTCCTTCTTATTCTCACCATCCATCAACCTGATGGGAGGACCTGGGAATAAATTACTGCTGTCAGCTCACACGAATAGAAGCAAGAAGTACTTCAAGTCATTTTCATTAAGTCCAGTACAAGAGGTCAACTGATGTTTATGTGAAACAAGCCCAAAATCAGCTGTTAAAGCAGGCATTTTTCCTGGCTGACAAAAGGAAGCAGTTTGTCCAAAGTGCAAGACAAATATCAAATACTACTGTACTTTAAACATCAGAATTCATCTGGTTCCTTTATTTCATACATATAGCTCAGAAATGGACCCCAGTGGGCACAGAACAATTCCCCAAGTAAAGGTAGAAAACACCCAAGATACTTTGATATGATACCTGTACAAGCTGGACAGCTTTTCCATATAGAAACTTTATGAGTGAGTTTAACTGTCCCTCAGTTCATGAATCCATTCTCAGGCTGGGTGCTGCTGCTCCTCTTAACCACTGTCTCAGCACAAAAAGTGCAGTATTGTGTTAAACTTCAGCCATTCCTTATCGTTACACATGCTGTTCTGCAGCATGGTATTCTACACTAATGTCTGATTACTTTTCTAGAAATTTAAATTTGTTGCTAATTCAGATATGTTCGTAATAGGAAGTCTCACTTTTGTGGATTAGTCAGAGTTAATTAATCACGGTTTGTTCATTGCTTGGCCTGTAGTTACATTTTGAATCATTAGGCAAAGTACATATTTAACTCTCACGTTACAGTTCCTTTACAGCATGCAAGCCACACAAGTAGCCTTAAAACAGCTATGAATTCCTCTGAGGCCTCTTTATAACATTTAAGTGAGAATCACCCTCTAAATCTTTTTGTATGCCGTACTTTATAATCTTTAATACACACGAGAGTTGCTTTTTAGAATAATTGAAAAGCCTGTTCCTCATTCTTCTAGCCTGTTCCTAATCTCTAAATCTGTAAGGATGAGAAATTACTTAATGGTGCTCTTAAACAAAGCAGTGTTTTGAGACATTTGCATTTGATTTTTAATTCAGATTAATCCAGACTTTGAATCAGCACTGGTTAAATATGGCCTAATTCATTAATTAAAAGAGGAAATATTTGAAAACAAAGTCTGTTTGCTTTACATGTAATTTAAAGCATATTGTTTCTACTGGAGTTCATACTGTCTGGGCAGTTCCATGAATTAACTTCACCAACCTGTTTACCTACACTGTCATGATCTTACATACTAAACAAATTATTGTAGTGTATTTACCTCATTTTCAGTGTTCCTCGATATCTGTATTTCCTCAAGTCAAATCATCTACTAATTTCTCATATTTTTCCACTGAATTCTTCCCTACAGGGGAAAAAATGCTTTTTCAAATGCTAGGAAGTAAATGATAACAAGAGAGTCTTTGTCCACTTTCCAATCAGAAATCTAGGAAATGAGGGATAAACTGTCTTATTTTTTTGTTGAGCTGATGTTAGTCTGGAAGAATAAAAATTCAGGTAAAAATTATACTTCTCTTAACCACGTAGAGTCATGGGATATTAATAATACTTTATTGTTATCTCCTTGTGGCTTAGAATATATATATATTTATGAGCACAAAATTAATATAACAGTCTGGTAATGGGGGATGTGAGAATGTTCCCATATGGATGTATTTAACTGAACCAGACCTCCTTCAACTGAGATTATATTTTATAGGAATTTGAGCAAGGCAGCACAGATGGTTTGCATCTGTAAAGACATCAGTCATGATTTGAATTCCTGTTATTTTGGGGTTGAGAAAATTCTTTCCACCAAATATGATTTGACATCATCTACACTTAATGGAACTGTACTGCAACATAAAGCATTATGTGAGAGGTCTAAAGGCTATAAAGAGGGAGAGACTACAAAAGTACATGTGGAAGTGCTGACTGTTGTTATAACAGGTAGCAACATCGTGCAGTAAATCCGTGTCATGGTTTGTGGGATAGACCTTCAGTCTGTGATTTCCAGAGAACTTCAGGCACCCAGGCACACAGTTCCACTACATTTCAGCAGAAGCTGGGAATCTAACTCCACTAGTTATCATTCTGGTTTCAAAATCAACTAAAATATTCTGGGGTAAACTAAATAATATTGGCAACAATTTTCTAAAAGGCAACATACTGACAAGCTACAAACTTCATGTAGCAAATTGTAAAAATTAAACTTATTCAGAACCGCTGAGCAACCCATTGTTCCCCTGTAGTTTCTGCTGTGCATATCTGATAGCCAGAATGATTGTTTAATTATCTACATAGGAATCTTTGGAATTTATTTGTATATATTTGTATATTTTGTATATATACAACGTCACTACGTAACTGGTATTTTTCTATCATTTCTTATCAGTCTTTTTATTCTTTTTATTTTCATACAAGTTTCTAGGCTTTTGACATTGGAACTGACTTTTATCTGTGTGTGCAGTATCATTCTGTTCTGGTCAGCAAGTGGGGCCCATTCACCCAGACACAATGTAAATGGTAGGCAATAGTAACACTACTATAATAGTAATAGTGCTCAGGTATGTCTCCAACTTTTGACATCAGGAGAAAGTTACTTGGAGGCTGGAGACTGCTGAGTAAACTTAGTTATACCATCAGGAAGTGCAGGATAGGTCTAAAATCTCGTGAAGACTGAGAGAACAGCATCTCTGAAATTTGCCATGCAAATCTGTGTTGAGCTTTAATGTTCTGGCTGCTTATGTTCCTCTAAACAAAGCTGGATTACTTCCTGTGATCTTCATGAGAATAGTGAGGATTTTCCCTTCCTGTTCCTTCTCTGCACACATCTGACAAATACTAGGACTTTGAGCACCCTTAAGTGTCCTGTACTTTGCTGGGATCTGTATCCAGCAAAACTCATACCACAGTTTCACTAAAGAGCTGCCTTACCGAGTGAGAGCTTGTGGCTGTCGTTATCTGGATGGCAGATGAGCCTGACATCCTCCTGATGGTTGCAGTCGTGCTTTCCCCACTGCCCCCGTGAACACTGCAGAAGGTTTGTCTCCTTCCCGGAGCAGCTGACATCATCCAGCCAGATGGGCCCAGAGCTCCCTTCTGAGGAACTCTCTTTTTCCAGACCTGCACTTTTGCCATACCTGCACAACACAGACGCAATGTTTTGGTCCACACTCAGCAGAGGACTTGTGGTGCTTCAGCACTAGAAAGGAAATTAGTTACTCCTGAAGAAATAAAGGTTTCACAAGCATTAACTGTAAACAGTGTTAACTATGACAGAGCAGGTTCAGTTAGCATTAAATTCAAGGAGAGCACCACATGCCCCCTCTTTGGTAATGTTTTTTTTAAGGAATGACTATTGCATTGGTAGAAACTTAAGAATGTAATACCTTTGATTAAGGCCTCTCTTCAGCCAAGCATATGGCTCGCACTGACTTTGAGTTATAGCATGTTCTTAGTATTATAGATACATTTAAATGTCACAGTCTGGAGAAAATGAGACAAAATCCTTTTTTGAATGTGAGCTGTTACTATCTGAAGGCAAGACAACAGTCACCTAGTGAGAGTGCATCTTTGTAGCCACAGTCAGTAGGAAAAGTAGTGAAGAGTGAATTCATCAAGCTCTAATGGGATCTTTCTAAAACAGGCTTTACAATGCATAACAGTGTTCCAGGGCTAGGCTATGGGTTTTAATAAGGTAGTGCAGAAGGGCTTACACCTTGAAAATATCTGTAATTTTTAATGACTGTATGGCAGGCAAAGCTTTAGAAGAATCTAACTTTTATAGGCAAAATAGAATACAAAATCGGTTTTTCTCTACAGCATATGCATTGACCTCAGCCAGAAAGATGACTGGAAGGAACTTGGTGCATAAATGCTGCTGAATTACATTATCTGTTGAAGGTTTTTTTCCTACCTAAACTGAGGCCATAAATACCTCTTTAACACTGTGGGAAGCAGGCTTTAGTGGATTTTAACTCAGTAGTTTCTATGTAGCACTCCCTCCTGAGTAGGGTCCATGTAGGGTTCATGTAAATGTTTGTCATCATTGTCAAGTCACGGAGCCAGATATCCAATATCAAGTAATCTTACTTAAATCCCAGCTGCCGGCAAACCACCTGCGTGTTCAGCTCTGTCCACCCATCGTCGCAGACGGTGCCCCACTGCCCACTGTGATAGACCTCCAGGTGTCCCTCGTGACTGCCTTTCCCACTTGTGAGTCTTAGTGCACCATCTGTGTCGTTAGTGAGCGAGGAAAAACAAAAACAGGAATCAGTTTTTCTTAGGCCCAGTTATTGTTCTAAACCAAAATCAATACCAATCAGGTTTACTGCATCCGAGCCGAATACGAGGCTCCTGCATTTAGTGCTGATCCCTGCGTGTGGTTCGAGGAGATGACAGGGATGCCACAATGCACCCGCTCAGCTGCGAAGGGCTGCTTAATGTAACTGCCTAAGTGCACAAGGAATAGCACAAGATATCGATCCCCCAGGCCCTTGTTACACGCCAGGTCCGCAGGAGTGGGCTCAGATTACACAGTTTCACTGATGCACACCTTATCTTTTTCTTTGTATCCTGTTATGTCCCTGGTTCCATGCTGACGGGCTTACTGCCACTGGCAGATGTGATACCCAGCTGAGGCAATGCCCCACAGAGTAAGTGGCAGTTGGCACATTACTGAGGAACCAGGGCCTTATTTTGAATAATGAGATTTTCTATACCTGTTATCCGTAGCCAACAGCTGGTTCATTGTGATACTGCCAGAACAGTTAATTACTGTGGGGTTTTGTGCATCTGCACACTTTAAAGGTTCTCTTTCCAGAGCTGTGAACTCTGCATTTGTCCCTGCTTTTCTGTGTGATTTTTGGTAATTGAAGTACCTGTGAGAGGCGTGCAGGAAACGCCGGCGTCTTCTTTGTGGGCACAGTTGTGTTCTCGCCAGGAGCTTTTTGGACACTGCTCTATGGACAGTTCATTTCCCGTGCACTGCACTTCATCCAGCAGCACGGGGCCGGAGCCTTCTCCGAAGTAAGCCTGGCCCCAGGCCTTGGCAACACCCCTGTCGAAATGTCAGGAACACCCAGTCAAGAACAAGCATGCTGAAGATTTTCCTTTTCTCTGCCTTTTGGGTTTTAAGCATAACTTTCCTAGAGGAGATTATAGATGTACAGCTTGGGTATGAGGATTCTAATTTTAATTTTAATTTAATGTTTATGCGTAGTAAAAGTAATCCGATATATATTTCTACAGTGACTTTCATCTGTTGTCCTCAAAGCACATTAATCAAATCTCAAATACCCAGATGAGGCAGATAAAAGTGATTGTTCCACATTTAGTCATGTACAAACCACAGCAAAGAGATCTTAAGTGACTTGACAACCAGTCAGCAGTGGAAATAAGAACAGAAAGCAGACCTTAGCCTTGTGTGGGGTATATTCTGTGTCAGCATCGAGGATTTTGAGCACAACAAGCTATGTAAATTGAAAACACTCCCGTTGTTCAGCATTACAGAAATTATGCAGTGTTTAACACTTGATGATCTATCAGGATTTTTCTAATTCTGTTTAAGATGCCATGTCTTTCATATTAGTAGATGTTTGTCATGGTTTGGTTTCTTTCCACTCAGTGGTTTCTCTGTTCATATATTCAGTCTAGTTTGAAATGTCAAGGTTAAAATGCCTGTCTGAATTTTTTACTGTAATGATTTACCTATCTAAATGATTAGTTGAAATTAAGTAACATACAGTTTTCAGGGCCAAAAATACCCTCAGATGCACAGCAGGCAACATTTTAGCAAAACATGTAGCTCAGTCTGAAGTTAGTGCCTTAGACCTTAACCTTTTGTTCCAAATGACCTTCCTAATTCCAGATAACATACTAACAGACCTCTTGCTCTGTTTTTCCTTTAACAATGCCATGAAAATTTTTAATAGATTGGAAATTGTATTTTTCATTGCGATTTGAAAACATTTTCTGATTGCCCTTACTATTCTTCCATATACTTTGTTAAGTAACCAGGCATCTTTATATGCAGCATTAATTTACTGAGCAGTGGTATTTTGCAATGCTGGTAATGGGAAAAAGAGACAAGTCCTTCATCTCTCGTATTTCATAAAGACTTGCTTTTCAAAGTGGTTGAAAGTGTGAACAACTATATAGTAAGCTAAGAAAATATAATCCATAGGATACACTGATGGTAATACTTCAAATCTTGGTATCCCATTTATATTTAAGCATCTAAATAAATAAAAACATTTTTTTTCCAGTGTATTTGGTACAAATGTACAGAAAATGTTAGAAAAAAAATCCTTATTCATTAAGAAGCTGGCTGAAATCAAAGAGATAATGCTTCACTACTTTGACTGCAGAAAACAAATTATACCATAGTCTACTAAAGTGCAGAGTTCCAATAAAGCAGAGACAAAACATCCCATTACTATAACAAGGGGAATTTGTATTGAGCAAAACATATTTATGAAATAAAAATGATAATTTTTCATTATTTTTCACCTATTAATGGTATATTTATACTGTGAAGTTTTATAGAAGTGGTGCAGAAGAGTTGAAGGGGTGTGGGAAGCTACTTATGATTTTATGATTTCTGGCATGTTTCCAGATGGATTAACAGTATGCAAATTTAGATTATTTTTAGTACTTCAGAACTGGTCTACTGCCACTGTTGGTAAGATTTCACTTCATATTAACGAGCACATGTGTTAAGACATCTTGCTTACTTAAGAAATTCTGTAAATCTCCAGACATGTTTCAAAGAGACTTAGCAGACTTAGCACCATCTTAATACAATTTATTTACTCGGAAAAAAGAATCAAATTAGAAGCTGCTCAGAACTGCCATTTCTGATCATTAAATATAAGTAATCAAAAGTTTTAGTGTAATCAGCAAAGAGGCAGGTTAAGAGCATTACACTTGTCATTACTATACAGAAATGCAAAGCAGAGCTTAGTAACTCCTCAAACCTATTAATAGTGGCCCAATTCAAAAGCAGGAAAAGCCTATAAGAAGAGGGACTTTCCATTAGGTATTCCCAATTGAAAATTTAGAGGCATATAGAAATACAGCATAAAATAAACTGGGGAAAAATAAAAATCTGATGTCAGAAGAGCATGTTGGTTCCCACATGGCTCCCCAGGAGATCTAGTAGCTTTTTAAGTACTGCAGTTCTCATCCTTTTGAGCTAATTTGGGTGGTACGGGCAGCCCAAGGCCTCAGTTACAAAATAAGTACACTCTGGGGGCCACCCATGAATGCCACCAAGCTTGCTGCCTACAATGCCACTTCTTTCAACTCATCATAATCCCAGCAGGGTTAACAGGCGAGTTCTGTTCCAGTCTCCTCTGCATTTACCTGCTTAGTTCTCATCCACTCTGTCTCAGACCTAATCCCCTTCTCCTCCTTGGGATACATCTTAGTGGCTTCTCTGCCTCTTGCTCCTAGTTCTTTCCCTCTTCAAGCCATCTGGCCTTTCATCCCAATTATCCCCATCTCCTTCCTCTCTCATTCAGCAGTTCTCCTCTGTCTCCCGCTCCTGCAGCATCTTCCCTCCAATACTGAATACTCTCCTGTGTGGTATCAAAATCACCCCTGGCTGTTGAGAAGAGGAGCAAGAAAATCCTGTTTGGCTGCTGTGGCTGTATTTCGGCCCGTGCTCAGTTCAGACAATCACTGACAAGCTTAACTGTCAAAACTTCAAAAGGTCTCTACCTCAATATATGCAAACTGACAACCTTCAGAGGCTCATGATTTAAACAAATCTTGAGAGATGCTCACAGGTACGCCAAAAAAACACATCCTCTCTGACAAAGCAGCGCTCTTATGCCAAAGCAAGGAGGCTGTCAGGCTCTTCAGTAAAACAGATTGTAAGGATTGGAACAGTCAAGCCAAATTCCTTTTCATCACCTATGTGTTTGGGTTGAAACCTTACAGGAATCCTAGTGAGTTCTCACTAAAAAGTCAACATTTATTCTGAGACACATTTTTTGTCTGACCTACAGACAAAACTGTCCCTATCATATAACACTGAAAACTGGATCCTGTAAATCAGAGTTCCAGGGAGTTAAAAGTAATGGCACTGTACCTAAACCTTCTATAAATAAACTTAGTGACTGCCCCATGGTATTAGTGCACTTTTAAAGGAGCATTTTTTACAATTACGCTTCTAGCTTCAGCTGTGTGTGTGGTAACTCTCCTGCTTTGCTGCTGGAACAAAAAACATGTAGAAAAACAAACCCGAGGCCAAGCTGCCGGCAGACAACTTCAGCATCTGCGTCATCCCACTGATCATCACAGACTGTCCCCCACTGGCCACCGTGGTAGACTTCTACTCTTCCTTCGTGGGCGTTGTTCCCTCCAGCCAGCCGGATCGGAGTAAACACGGGGGCTGTGATCCAACACAGAATATGGAAAAGGTCATTTATTTCAAAAATAGAATCCTGATAGTAAAGAAAAAGGAAGGTGCTTAATGGTTTCTCTGACATCACTCCAGAATCACACTTTATTTTTTCTAGTTAGATGGAAAACCTGAATTTAAACTTCCTAGAAATGAGTTCCCCTCAGCTCCACTGTCACTAGCTGAAGAATAGTACAGACAGGTATTATTATACAACTATACTGATCTTGAATTACCTACATGTGAGAGCATTCACAGACACTTAGTGCTGTAAGGCCAAATACTAAATCAGTCTGTAGAGCTGCATTTCTACCAGTAAGAGCAAAATTGCCTCTGTATAGGCTTGCTCCCAGAGGGTAAAATCTGAAGTAAGAGGCAAAAATTATTTCACTGACATGGAAGTAGTAATTTATCCTCCCGTTTTCTCATTCCTTTGCTAATTCCAGTCAGAGCAGTGAAACCTCCTTGACTGGAGTCTCACTTTAATTGTCCACTTCCTGTTTCTGGTCTTTTCAAATCAGTAGCTCTCTTCTGGTGCACCAAGAAACTGTCTTGAAAGCATCACTCCTGCATAAAGCTATAATAAAGGAAACAGCTTAAAGCCACATAAACCCCCCACAATTGTTCTGATATTAACAAGGTTATTTTAAAGTTTCTCCATATCTAACATATGAATGATTTGAAATGTGAATAATTTTTGTGTAGCCTTCCAACCAATTAATTCTACTATTTATTGGCTTCAAAAAAGAAAAGGGCATATTACTGTTCCACTGATATGAATTCTGGGGCTTTTTGCAATTACTCAAAAAGGGTAGTTGCAGTAGAACCTGCAAAAACTTGAAAACATTTATAGATTTCAGTTTCTTTAGGCAAAACTACTTCTCTTGCTTTGGTCCTTCAACTTGTCTCATACCTTAAAAAAAATCTTCTCCCTTCCCTCTACTCTACAGTGGTTTCCTACTAAATTAAGACCAAAATGTTCTTTTAAAAGTCATTTATCAAAATATTACTCATTAATAGGAGAGCATAGGACAGAAATGCACCTGCTTTTGGATAGGAATGTAAGTAGGAGAGGAAAGGCAGCACAGAACTGGCTGCAGCCACATGTTCTGGTTACAGCTGAAGATGCTGCCACTGCCAGCTCCCCAGCACTGCCAGCCCAGCCTTCCTCGAGGCCAGCAATATCTTAAATCTGAGGGCATAAGTGCCCATTTAGTTGCTGTTTAGCATGTTGATTAAAATAATCTGAAATATCTTAAAAACATTAATGATAATTTTTCTCCTATTAAAAAAATGTGGGGAGATACAATCCTACTTTTACAGCCAGAGATTCTTGCTACTTCACCCCTTCTCACAAGCTACATGTCAAAGCAGCAATTTGCTCATAGATTATGGAAAGGTAAAAAGTTGTTAAGCTAGTTGCTCCTTGCACAGCATAGAGGTATTTGAAGGAGTTAATGATGTGGTGATTCAATCTGTTTAATTTTCTCTTCCAAGAAATCTTAATATTTTTTTCTAATTTAATAATGTGTCATTCCTACTACTTCTATTTAAATAAGAGAAGGAGTTACGCAAACCATATGTATTTTTTTTACCCAGGGAGGAGCTACATGTGACAGCAGCTGCCATTTTTTGAGGACATGTTCCATCCTGCCAGGTGTCTTTTTCACATAACAGTATATTGTCTTCATCACCACGACAACGCACTTCACTCCAGAAAACAGGAATAAGGCCCAGTCCAGAAAATGGTATGTGTTTCGCTGTACCTTTCTCACTGTGAGAAGAATAACCAGGATAGGATATTAGAGTGGGAGGAAGGGAAGTAGGAACATTTTCTCATCTGTAAATCTTGGAGTAGGAAAGAAAGGGCTTTCTTCAGTAGTGTAAATTCATCACATTTTTCATACAGTTCAGCATTGTCTTCTGCACAAAGAAAAGTAACAGATGTGACCCAGTTCTCACCATTTTGTTGTGGGATATTTTAGTACAATGATTGTGTTGCTGCAGGGCCAACTGCATTCCTGTTCTCTCAGTTCTGAACTACAAAAATCAACAGAGTCCACAGGTGAATCTACAGTATCAGCCCTGCAGTCACACTTTCAGGAGAGTTAATCCCACCAGGCCTTTCACCCTTATCCTCTCCTTTAGTCCATGAAAACATACCAATGCTCTGCCCATCTATGTCATATATTGTGGTTGTGATGATGGGACAGGGAAACCACCTCATACTTCATTAGATCAGGCCCACATCCATTTTTCTCTCTTCAGCCATTCCCATCCATCCAGAACATTTATAAACAGCTCCATTTCCTTCCCATACCAAATCTACAGCAGCATTTATGGAGCCATCTTTTCTTCCATATAAAGCCCAACAAAATTAAAGCAAAGCCCAAATACTGTAATCTCAAAGGAACAGATGGATGGAAGCACCTGAAAAGCACCAATAATACACATGAGTTCACCTGGTGGTACTTAGATCCAAATTTCTGCCAGACACTCATGATAACAGGAACTTCAGCTCCTGTTTGCTTGGGGCTTTTTGGCCTGGGTTCAGCTTTAACCCATTTCTGTTGACAACACCAAACCACTCACCTGTATTGCTGATCTGCTTTTGCTAAGAGCAGTCTCATTCAGCTGAAGGTTCAGGGTATGGGAGCAGAAAGAACTTAGGTGAAAATGAGGAGAGGGAGACAGTGCACGTAGACAGCTGAAGTCATAAGCAAAATCACAGCCTCCAGATGGCTGAACTTTTATCTCATCTAATCCTCATATTTTTATAAGTTGGCGTGGTGTGTCCAGATTAGTATTGGACATTATAAACCAGATTAGGTTTAGTTCTGGCTAGCAGTCTTAAAAAGTGGGGTAATCATGAGGAATGTCACAGTGCAAGTCTGCTCTAAAAGCCCCTTACTGCTTGTAGCAAGCAAAATCACTGCTTTGCTATATGAGTGAAAGAAGTGTTATAAAGGCAATAAAGCCAGACAAATTATGTTAAAGTGTCCTGTTGATTAACTCCATTCTGGCAGCAGCTCAGTGAGGACAATGCAGAGATTTTCAACCTGTCCAATACTGCTATAACTGTAAAATGTTACCATTTTCCAAAAAGTTAGGATGAGTCCCAGATGTTTTCTGGCAGGATAGAATGGATGATTACCAGGGTAGTCCCAGGCTCCTGGGAACTAGGAATTTTCCTGTGATTAGGAGCCCATGTAGAGTCTAATTCTGGCCACAGTTACATTGTTATTGATTCAATAACCTCACTGGAGCTAAGCCTCACTCCTAGTTGAGAGTTACATATGTGAGATCAGGATCAGACTACATATTTCTGTCCTTGTGGACATCTCCCAAATGTCTAAGTGAGCAGGTTTTGTTTGCCCTAAGCTTTTTTGACCCGCTCACACATTTCACTTTGAAGGCAGAGCATCTGCCCTGGTCTGCTCCTCTCCAGGTGCCATATGCAGTTTTCTGGTGAAATACTGATTATCACAGCAACCTCTCTGAAGTGTAACGCGAAGGATTCTGGGGAGAACAACTTCAGCATTTAACAGCTTTCAAACAGAAAAAGCAACCATCAAATGCAAAAAGCCCTGAGGATTTACACAATAGTTTGTCCTCTATACTGAAACATTAAAAACAAGTTGACTGATTTTTACTCTGAAACTTACCCAAGTGCAAGCTGTCGACATACAACTGTTGCATCATTATTGTCCCAATGGCTCCCACAGATTGTTCCCCAGATTCCATTCAAATAAACTTCCACTGTACCTTCAAACTCATTCTTGCCACCCCGGAGTCTCACTGACCCTAGTTAAAAAAAATTAAAAATAAAACAATTAAACCTCCAAGATACTCCATTGCTCAGTTAATATATCCCACATGAAAGACTCCAAATCTCATTTTCCCTCTGCAGAGAGAGTTTCTGTGTCATGTATTAGTGAGCTGCTTCCAAGAAACACTTTGGCACACTAACATTCTTATACCATGATATACAAAAGGAGATAACCTTATTTTTAACATTTTACTACTTATACTGAAATTATATTTCTGAACCTTCTGATACTACAACTTAGCTAAAAATCTAGCAAAAAAGAAGTATGTGTAGACTACACAGTTATTTAAATGTGATTTCCTCTACCCAAATGAGCAAAAAGTGTATATATATATATATATAT
The DNA here is from genome assembly GCF_025592945.1 of Manacus candei. Lineage (NCBI taxonomy): Eukaryota > Metazoa > Chordata > Aves > Passeriformes > Pipridae > Manacus > Manacus candei. Next base: position 1,697,585 of record NW_026138110.1, read on the forward strand.
ATATGTGTGTGTGTGTATATATATATATATAAATGCTCTACTTTTATCTTTCACAAAATTCCATCGAACTTAAGGGAATCAGAAAACAACCACATGTATTGCATAGCTCTTGCTCTGACCCATGGAACATTATGCATGTATTGGATGTCAGCAGTTTATTTTAGCCAAAGAATGCATTTGTTCATAGCTGTTCTCAGACAGAAAACTATTGGATGTAGTTCTGTTAATTCATGAGAAGTCTTTACCAAATTCTCAGACAAAGCAAGATAAAAACATAAGGAATTGTCTAAAATGGGAGGGAGGGGGAAGTCTGCTTCTTGAGAGCTGCAGAACACAGAAATCCAAGAAAATGAGCAGATGTTGCATTTTTCTATTAGGTAGTTTTACTTGGGATGCCAGATGCACGTGCTGTTGAAGGTAGCCAAGGGCCACTGCTAAAGGTGGGAAAAATGTTCCTAGGTATAACTCCACAGAAGCAGAACAGAGTCATAACAACATTTCTGTTAAATTTTCAAACATAGCCCAACTGTTTGAATTAGTATTGCCTGAAATCTCAGTTAATCCATCTGCCTCTGTTCTGTGATCTACTTAAAATTAGAAACTACACCATCATCCAGTTTGCAGGGGCTTTACCAGTGGGAGGAAATAGTCAGTGTTTGTGCCTGCATTTCATTGTATATGTGTTAGTGTTTGTGTAAATAATAACAATAATAGGGAGGTCCACTTTTTTTTCTCAGCTTGTGTCCCGGTTTTAGTTCAGTATATTTTATAAAACCGCAAAGCCAAACAACTGCCAGATAACTCGAGGAATTAATTAACCTCAAACTCGGGTTTGCATGTTCCTTTCTGCCTCCTGTTTACTTTCTCAGCAGTAGCTTACTGTGCAGTAAACTGCAAACAACATTTATTCAACTCATGTTACAGTGAGCTATCATTTCAAAGAGAGGATTATGACTGAGTCAGTTATAACAATACTGTAGACATGTTGCACATCATTTATCTGCCTTTACGATTTTTCTCTTTGTGTTTTTCTGTATGTGTCACATACAGACAGAGTCCGGAATTTTGTTTATTTCTGCTCTTCAACAGACTTTTGTGTAGACTATTATTTTCACTTGAAACATCAACTGCAGGCATAGCAAAGTGATTCCTGACATACCAGAAAGCAAGTTTGAAGATGTCATCTCCAAAAATAAGTTTATTTTAGTGCATGATTGCTTACAGTCCTGCATGACACCTACTGAAATCAATACAGTGTTTCCTGAGTACACATTACACAATGCTTCTATTCAAATATTTGAATAAGGGAGTACTTGAAGAATAAAATTCTCTTCTAAATTCTCCATGGCAGAATTTGGCTCACTCCTCCTTCTGTATTTACACAATTCCCAATGACAGCAGGGGAAGAATTCATTCATGTACATAGAGCAAAACACAGAAAGGGATTGTTAAAGGTAAATTTAAAATATTTCATCATTTAATTTAAAATATTGATTTTTACCTGATAAGTTAATCTAGAAAGAAATAAAAAGACAGCCTATTTTTACATGTAACTAATATTAAACCTGCCATTTCATAGAGCTAACCAAATATATGGAATATGCACTTTGAAGTATGTATCAACCTATATCATATGACGAGTCATAATTATGTAGCAAACAAATCAAAGGGCACACTAATGAGAAAATTATTTCTCTGGTGTTTCCTCAAAATGTTGTGGTATTCAGACACCTGGTAGTTATACTACCAGATCAAGAGCGACATTAGCTACAGTAGCAGGGATACCTCATAAAACATAACAGAGCTTTAAAATCTAGACTTTCAGTATAGTAGCTTAGTTTTTCTTTCCAACAGATAAAACCCTTACTCCATAATGAAACACAGAGCTGTGTTTCCTGTGAAAATTGATCGTAGGGAACTGCAAAATGACCAGCCTGATCTGCCATCTGTATGTTTATGCTGTATTACAAAGTATCCATTTATGCGTGAGTATTTTCATTGCAAGATGGTCAGTGTTTGTAAAATGACCAGGAAACACTTTTTCACTTCCTAGGCAGCAGCAAAACTAATATTTAGCATGATTAAAAGGATACTGGTTAATTCTTAATTTCACTGATTAAGTCTTTTGCTGTTAGATTTTAACACCTCAAGCCCATACTGCACCCGAGCACATGTGCCCAACTGGCTTCCTTCTGTGCTGCCCCTACGGCACGAGAACTGTGCAGAGGAGCACCTTCATTACCTTTTAGCAAACAGCTCTGGCTTAACTGTATGCACTGGAGGCTCTAGGTTTCTGGAGTCACAGGAATAGTAGCATCTCAGTTGTTTAAGCTATAAGTTTTCAGCTCTTTTAGTTGCTGAAGAAAACCAAATATGGTGGCAGTAGAGCTAATGCAGTAGTATCTACTCTCTGCTCTCCATCAACTCATTACAGTGTCAAGCCTCTCCTTAAAGTGCTTCTCAAACCTACACTGCCTCCACACCAAGTTCAGCAACGGAGAACGGGAGCACTGGGATCCAGCCCACAGCTCTCTGCCCTCCTCAGCACTGATCAGGAAGAGGGAGGATGAGGAGAGGTGAACTGACCCCACAATAGTTAGAAACAAGGGCACAGGACCACAGAGCAGGCCTGCTAGGCAGCTCTAGGACACACACTGTGGTCTTAGAACAGACTTAATTCAGCCTTATATTAAAAAATACAAATCTACTGTCCTGACAGAAACTCCTTATTTATAAACACTGATTGTAATTGTGTTCTAGCTGAGGTTACTGCCGGTCAATTCATGTTGTTTACATACAGTCTGGTAATTTTAGTTGTCCTGGTATCTGCCCAAGTCAGAGTCTTTCCTATGTGCTATCACTGTTTAAAGGAGATTAAGTTATACTTGCAAATGCAAGGAAGTAAGGGTATCCAGTGGGTGCTGCTGAGACTTGCTCCGCAACACCTGCCATATAGGCTCAAGATGAGACACCCAGGAAAAAAGGGAGAGGAAAACCACTCAGCCAACTTTTAATTAACTCCAAAAAGCAGAGGAGCTTCAAAGGAATTGTGCTGTTGTGATTGGCCTCTTTTCCTATGCCATTCTCCGGAGAGAGAATCTCTCATGTCCAGAGATGCTGGGTAACTTCAAACCCTGTTTTATTTTTTACATTTCCTTGGAACAAGCATTGTTACTGTGCGTGGCTGAATTGCAAATAGAATGGGAATCACTTTCACTGCTGCTGTACTTGTGTTACAAGCAGGGTTTATGGTGTTGGCTAAAGGTGTGCCAGTAGTTCCTCCATAAATTCCTGTGTCCAAAGGTTTGCAATTTGGCTGTCAATGTAGATTGGGAAAACCGGGATCAGAAGTAGAAATTGTGCCTTTTACCCCAGTGCAGTGTGCTCTGAAATGGCAGATTTAAAGCCAAGCAGAAGTAGTATTCTGAATATTGGAAATCTGTAAAAACAACAAACATTTTTATTTCTGCTTTAATTTCCAAGGTGTTCCAACGTGGGATAGCGCCACAGAAAGGCCCAGCACTGATAATTCATCTCTGTTGCCTTGAAGTCAATTAGGTAAGTCCAAAGTGTGAGGATCTCCCATTGACACCTGCTGTATATCCCATGTAGCTGCATTGTCACTTGTAGTATTTCAGAACACTAGTGGATGGTTCATAATACATACAGGAGGGTCTATCCCAGCTTCAGAATGAAACTAATTCATCAGTTTCTATGAGGTACTTGTAAAAAGCTACCTGTAGTATAGGTCAAATCTAACACCAGTTCAGGTCAATGGAAGCTTTCCTTCCCTCCCAGGATCAGGCTAAAATCAAAGAAATTAATGCTGTTGACTTCAGCAAAACTATGGATGATGCTCAGTGTGATCAATGTACGCTGTTGTCTGTCACTGTTACAATTACTTCCCCTGGCATTTGAACCTTGAAAAAGGGGTGCATCCATCAGAAGTCCTTTTTAAGAACTATCCTGAGAACTTCAGCAGATAGCAGTATTGCATACTCGAGGATGCTTATATTAGAACTTTCATAAATATTGTATATACTGAGTGTGTAATGTGCTGCATTGGTTCCTCTGCAGCAGTGAGATCCATCATGTCATCAATCAATGTTTTAAGGCTCTGAAAAAACTAAAGTGGTCAGAGCTGGAGAAAATGAGGGATCTCATGCTGTGCAGCTCTAGTAAGAGTGGTTCCAGAGGTGCTGCTTCTTAGAAGGAAAATATGGACGCTCATGTTTAAGTTTTCATCATATTTTTTCCTTTAACCCAAAAAAGCCAAAACCTCAAAAGGCCTTCCATCAACTGCCTGGACTGTAGTATAACAGGTAGGGAGAATAATCAGTGTCCAGACTATGAGCCTGAGGCTTGATTCTTCTCTCACAGAAGTTCGGTGAAGCCTTATTTGATTGGCATTAGTGGAATTACCCTGTGATAAAAGCAACTTAAATGGAAAGACTCTACAATCAGGCACTTCTGGAGATGTGTACTTTATTTCCAGTTCTGCCACTGATCTCTGGCAAAGACAACCTCTCTTGTATTGTTTCCTCTCTTTGTAATAGAAAGGAAAATAATTAACCCACTTTACTTGAAGAGCTTTAAATTACATTTGTAACAACATAGCATGATCAACATATCATGCAGAATACTGTCCATGCCACACAAACATCGTGTGGCAGCAGTTGCTTCCAGGTACTGAACTAGGCCTCTTTCTTGAAGCCTGAGTACAGTACAGGTAAATTGTTATTAGCAGTAACTAAAATACTAAATTCTGCTGGACTTATGCTGGCTCTGTGTAGAGAGCACTCTCGTATTCATTGATTTTCCTCGCTGATTTCCTTGGTTAATCATGATATTTTATACATATTTGTATTTGGTTTACTTGCTATCAAGGCATGAATAAGTAATATTACCCAGATGTCTCTCATTATAGAAGGAAGGAAATGAAACAACCAAATTTATTATTTTTAACTGTAAAACTGATTTTAGACTGGTACCACATAGTTTAATTGCAAAGGGGCTTTTATTTTTTAATTTTTCATTGTTAATGTTTAAATCTAAAGCGGTTTAATATATATACATGCACAAAATGTAGCCAATTAACTTTGCAGGTAAGTCTTAATATTTAAGCTCGAAAAACCTGGAGATTTACAGTTAAGCCTTTGAACATGGTATTGTATTCAGTTATTGCAGGTGCCTAATACCAAGTGTGGGCTTCCTTAGCCCAGGTACTAAAACAGCAGGTCAGTCTGACCTTCCCTAGCTATAAACTGCATCATAACATTGTCTTACTTGCATTTCTTTGCTTCTTGCAAGACAGGAACACACTTCAGGAGCAATGTTATAATAATGTTTGTTTCTGGGGAAGTGGCTTGATTTATTTCCATGTTCCCCTATAAGCCACCTCACAAACTCTCTACTTATTTCCTATGGCCCCCACAAAGGCTTTTGGGCAGAGGTCTGCCCTGGTGATGTCCCTGAGAGTTTACCACTGAGTCCAGCAGGAACAGATGACCCTTCCTTTAGAAAGTATTGGCTATTGTTCAGTAGCCATGTCCTCCCTCTTAGCAGGGGCCAACCTGAATTTCCTTTTTCGAGGGGAACAAAGCAGCACTCTAAAAAGACTGAAGAAACACAGCTAAACCCAAATCATGCAGTATTTTTGGTGGTTTTTTACTTACATCCCTTTCATGCTGAACTTACAGGGGATTCTGGAACTAACTTACTTTACTAAGTGCAAGATTGGGTTCTTAGCAATAAACTGCTGTGTTCTTCTTCACTATTAGATTAGACTAAGTCCTCACAAAGTATTCTGGGAACCAGACTGAAGAATTCTGAAAAAGGCTATTAATATGTTGGGCTAATTTAGAGAAGCAACTGTGGGACCCTTTCCAAAAGTGAGACCAGTTAAAGGGCATGAAGTCTTCTGCATTTTTTTTCATCTGTGTCTAGTTATGTGTTTTCCATGCCATCAGCTGCCTGGTATTCTTTCTAGGGAAACATCTGTACTGCATAACATCATTCTATCTTCTAGAAGGAGTACAACATTTCACTTGGAGCATGGCTTTGGAAGCTGCATTTTTTTTAACGTGTAAATGATCAATGTGGACCTTGGTGCCTCCATATCCTCTTCCTGTGATATTTTATACCAAAATGTATAATTATCACATTGTTCAGGTTATCATCTTTTTTTCGGACACTTGGAGCATGGCTTTGGAAGCTGCATTTTTTTTAACGTGTAAATGATCAATGTGGACCTTGGTGCCTCCATATCCTCTTCCTGTGATATTTTATACCAAAATGTATAATTATCACATTGTTCAGGTTATCATCTTTTTTTCGGACACCTTCTATGGCTATTGTTGGAAGAGAAACATAACAATCCTTTTCAGTAATCTGAAATTAAATTAATGTAAAAAACCCACAACAAACCCAACTTCCATAAGAACAAATTATTATTAATAATATTAATGATGAACTTCCTTGCTGACCTTGTGCTATTAGAAAATATGTAAAAGGAAGGGCAACAAAGCAGGGAAATTTAATTTTTATTGCAATGATTAGGCTTGATCATTTTTAGTATAGATAGGACATAATCCTTATATAGGTGGGAGATAATACCAGAGTGATGCAGGAGAAAATGTGAAATCATTCAAAGCCAGACTGTGCTATTGACATTTAATGTCGATACTGATGAAATGTAAAGCTGATCAAGGGCTGAATGCTGAAATTGCTGCTCAGTCCTTACACACTGAAAACTCCCCTGAAGTCAGTGGGAGTTCAGCTGGGAGTGTGTGGGGAGGGAGCACAGATCTCTTGGCTCCGTTTACAGATGTCCTCGACCACCATCGCTAACTTGTGAGCCCCAAGATACGGGGTAAAAAAAGACAGACAGACAGACAGACAGACAGACTGTGTGAGCAGATCGCCTTTAGAGCAAGGCATCCTTCTGCTTCTCCTTCTGCCACTTCACTTCTGTAGACCAAGTGCTTCCCGGAGAAGCGCACCCCGTTACAAAGAAGAGAATGCCAGCCAGCCTTGGCTAGCTGAGCCTACTGAACACTCACAGCACAGCTTCGAAACGCGATTTACCCACAATTAGAAAATTGCGGCGGAATAACCTCTGGTGGGACCTTGGTCCTTCCGCTGCACCCGCTAATGCACAAGTTTAACTCTCCTCTCGGAACAGCTTTGGCTGTCACGTTGGCAAACGGTGCCCGTCCTCCCGTTCCCCGTTCCCTCCGCGACGGGGAAGCGGGTCCGGGATGGGAGAAGAGAACGCCGCCGCCCGGCCGAGGCTCTCCCGGTCTCTCTGTGCCTCTCCCCGTCCCGCGGACCCCGCGCACCCTCCCGCCGCGCTCCCCGCCCGCCCGTCCGCACTCACCTTGCTCGCAGCCGGCGCGGCCCCGGCCGGCCCCGGGGGCGCAGCCGGGCCGCCCCTCGGCGCCGGGCAGGGCGCAGGAGCTGCGGCGTCCCCGCGGCGCCCGGCCCGCCGCCCCCCGCCGCGGCAGCGCGGCCGCCGCCGGTGCCCAGGGGCGCTGGGCCGCGGGGAAGCCCCCGGCGGGGCAGCCGGCGGGGGGCTGCGGGGGGCGGGCGGCCGGGAGGCCGGCGGAGACTTGCCCCGGCCCGCGGGCTCCGGGCAGCGTCCCTATCACCAGCGCCACCACGAAGCCGGCCAATGTCATGGTGCCAGTCCCGCCGGCTCGGGTCCATCTCCCCCTCTCATCGCGCCCGGGATGCGAGGGGGGAAGGCGGGGCCGCGGCGTCCCGCTAATCCCCGTCGCCGCACACCCCTCCCGCGGGGGCAGGGCGAGCGGGGCGCGGGGAGCCGCGCAGCCCCGCCGATGCCGCCTGCCCACCTACCTGCCGCAGCCTGCCCAGCGCGGCGGGGAGCGGAGGGGAGCGGCCGCCCGGACACCCCCGCGCCCTCCCCGGCCGCCCCCCGGGTTCTGCGCTGCCCGCGGTCCCGCCGCAGCCTCTCAGGCTCACCCCGCTTCTCTCTCGCACTTGGGGCTCCCCTACCAGCCACCTTCTCGGCCCGCGGCTGTGTCTCCCCCGACCTCCGACAGCCTCACAAAGAGCAGAAGGAACCCGGGCAAAGCCTGGCCTGGGGAGCGCAGCTTCGGGGCGAGAGGGTCAAAACGCAGGGCGGCTGGGGCGGCAGAGGGATGGAGAGATCCCCAGACGTGTCAGCGGGGAACAAAGGGGCTGGAAACAAATGCCATGAAATGTCTTCGAGGGTTTAGCATTATCCCAGCCCCATGTGCTCTGAATAGTAATCTGCTTATTCCCAACCGCTGCCGAGGACTGCATGACCTGATCATCTCTGATTTCCTTTTTCCACCGGGATGGCTGTCAGTTACTTTTGCTTCTTTGTATCATACTGTTTAGTTTTTCGTTTGGATTAATTATTTTTTAATTCACCTCTGATTTTAATCTATGCTGTTCATATATTGTAAAGTCCAGTTCTGCCTGATGGCAGAAATTGCCTTTATTTGGCAATTTGTCACTAGTGTGAGTCTGTAGATTCACATCTCTATAGGATCTTTTTTCCTCTCTAATTTTTTTGTCTGGAATGTGTTTATTTGGTTTCTGGGCAAGCACATCTGTATTTCCACAAGCTTTCGTTGTGACTGGAGTCTAAAAGAAAGAGGGTGCTTCCTGCTTCCCAGGCAGGATCCCATGTAAAGAGCGTTCCTTCCTTTAGCAGCCTCCAAGCTGTTCAAAAGGTGTAAAATGCAACTTGACCAGTTTAAAGTTTTTGTTCATAAGAACAAAAGACCTCCAGTGCTGAGGAAAGCAGGTCCCACAGTGTTTGGGATTACTTGTATTCACTTTAGTCCTGCTCATCTGTCGTTAATTTCTTATTGCAGCATTACAGTTTGTATTTTAACTCACAAAGTTAAAGAATACTCTGCTGGGGTTTCTACAGCAACATGATAACTATGCTATCACATTGTCTCTTGCACTTCTTTGTGGATAGAAGCACACAGGTTTCTTGCTGAGGTTTCTTCTGGGAATATGTATATGTATTAGTTTAGAAAACACCAGGACTAGCAAGAGTTTAATTTGTTTTCAAAATATTTTAATATATACAAGATGTTAGCCTAAAAACAACTCATTATGACCATTTTTAAATTGTCTGAAATTCTGTTTCTGTCATGACAAGTTGGTTGCTTTTATCTTTTTGAAGGACCGGTTGAAAGCATGCTCAGCCTAGCTGGTTAAGGCTTCCTTCATTGCCTAGTAAACACTTCTTGGCATCACAGTAGCAGCAATATTTAATTTTCCCTGACCTAAGTTCTTTTTCTGCCCCCCTGTAGCCTGGAAGGGTTCTGCTGATCAGCACAGGGGGAAGAGAACAAATGAGTATGATGAATCTTGCAAAATGCTTGAGGCAAAGCTTTGAGCCTGGCACCTATTCATGTATTCTGATTGCATTCTTCTCCCCGAGGTGTGTGGGCTAGCAGGAACCTCAGTGCACTGAACTTTCCTTACCTAGGTAGGGTAGAGGTGTTTGGCCTTCAGGTTGAAAAATGGTACTAAGCAGGAGGTGGGGGGAAAAGAGGGGAGGCTACACAGGGAAAACGGTTTGGAAGCAACTAGGATTCTGTAAGGAGCCTCAAGAAGAAAAAAGCAGTTGTCATAAGGATTCCCTCCCAAGACAGGGTTCAGGTTTAATCGAATGATCCACATGTACAAATTCACTCTTGAACATTTTCATTTTTATCATGACTGTTGTTTTTGATGCAATCTTATAAGGAGAATGAGCCTTCTTTTGTTTTAATAACTATAAATGCACTTTCACTCAGAAAATAATGCTTTTGTTACAATTTACAAATTAGGGAGTTGATCTGGCTCCCATTCAAGACATTGATAATAGTCTCACTGTAAAAAGGAGGGGCCCTTTTCCAACAAGTCCTGGAGCTGGTGCAGTTTGTTTTCCCAGGCTGAATGCTTTGCAGTTTGGTTGCAGCTTCTGTCTTTGCTCGAGCATTTACAACTGTCTCCCCCATATGGTTTCTCTTGTGTTTGAACCTGTGTGAGCTTGTGCAGTTTTTCCTTTGGCTGTGGCACTTACAGGTGCCATGTATAAAATCACTCTCATCTGCTGCATTACTTCTATCACACTTGCAGGAAGCTCATTATCTCTGGGACTTCTACCTCTGTCACATGTCTCACAATCAGTTGAAAAATATTGGGAAGAGCAAAGACAAAGCAAGAGTTACATTGGACAGACTGTGTTTTTGAGAACCTTTATTCTTCTGATCATCACTCTTAAACTAACAGTAAAAAACTGCACTCTGTTTTAAGGGTGGGCTTCATACATTTATAAAACAAGAAACAAGGGCTTATTATGCTGGTATAGCTGTTAGAGCTTTAAAAAGATGCCAAATATGAGATGTGCTTAGTGCATTTGGTTGCCTTAAAAAGTTTTCTCTCTGCTGTAGAAAACTGTTGAAAACTCATTCACAAACTGAAAAAGAAAAGGGAAGAGAAAATATGTTTGCTTCGTTAGGGAAATAGGCAAGTAGTTCTTTGGAAACCTCAAGAGGTCTCAGTGAATCTGGGTGTTACATACAGCTTGGATTCTGAAATTAAAGTATTCAGCTTTTCAGAAAAAAATTGGCACAAAGTGCCGAAAAAATAATAAATCTTTGGAAACTGTACTAGTTATACTTCTGCAGCAGCACTGTGGGATTTAAAGTCAGTAATCTATGTTTAACAAGGCCTGCATTTTTATAGAGAAACAAAGGCTTGTTTTGGTCTTTTGAGACTGGTAGAGAAAATAATCCATTAAGATGCAGTGGGTTAACTGGCTCCAGCTGAAGTACATAACAATTCTCCTTTTTACAAAAAATTTTCAATACTTAGTATTTAGCTTATACCTCATACACAGAGTTAGTACCTATTGACAGAAGTCCAGGAAACAATGCTCATGACCAAAGTTAGGAAATCTGTGCTGTGCGCTGACAACTTCCAAGAGAGCAGTTGTAGGAAATTGTCTGCCAGAATAGGCCTTAATTTCTGTACAATTCCACAGGGTTGGCTGCTTTTTTGTCTCCTGATATTTGACAGTCCTAGTACCAAATTGTTGATAAAACAAAGAATAATAAATAGTTCATAGTCATGGATGGATCTGACCACTCCAACACCCCCCACTCTTCCCATATTTCCATTTCTCAGGTATCCTGAGGAATCTGTGCACAGAGAAATGGAAATATTGGAAGTACTCACATAGTATAGCAGCAGCGTGAGTTATTCATATCTGCAAGGCTTAAAAGGAAGCTTCCTTCTTCCTAATAGTTTTCTAAAAGCACTTGATAGTTCTTCCCTGTCACTGGCTCTGCTTTTGCATCAATTGTGTGAGGGTTATTAGAGGACTAATTTTCAGTAAATGATTCTTGTGAATAGGTGAAAGTATCTGATGTGTGGGTTATACATGCAAAAATAGTAGTCCTGTGATTCAAAAACATTTAATACCCAGCATTTAAAATTCAGCTGGAGAATCAGTCTAATTCTGCTTCATTTGAATCAATAGCAAAATTCACTGATTAGCCTCTTCCTGTGTTCAGTAAAGCTGCTTACCTTTATTTTCGAGTAGCTCATGCAGTTTGCTGTCAGCAGGGATTTTAGAAAAGCTGAGCACTTCCAGCTGTTGGTGGAATTCAGTTAAAATACTATTGGCAAGTGAAGGCCTGAGTCAGTCCTATCTGACTGCCACTGATAGCCCTAACCCCAGGTATTCCCTCCTGCATTCCCTCCTGCCCAGGTCAGCGGAGATGAGATAGATCAGAGCAAGGGCTGACTTCAGGCAATGAGATATGTGAAATTCCCCCAGGAAAGAAGTACAGAGCAGACAGAATGTAGCCAAACAGCCAGGCACAACACACTGTCATTAAATTATTTTCAGACTATCCAGCTAATAATTTCTTACTATTATTTCTTTACACGATCAACTGTGTAGGGGCCAATAGATCAAGTGCTGGAATCAATGGGAAAACTTAGGCACGTGACCTAGTGGGGACTGGGTGAGATCAAACAGCACCAGACAGGGGCTGAAATCAGGACTAGGAGAGGAAGCAAGGCTTCACACAAAGGAGACTTCCATGTGCAAAATGAACCATGGAAAGGGTGCTGAAATGAGTCAACGTTTTCAGGATGTAAGTCAGCACTCTTATAAAATAATTTTATTCATTAGTGTCATTCTTTTTAACTACACGGGCAGCAGAAATTTGAAATGCTGCCAAGTCTGACTCAAAATTAATTTGGGTTTGTGCTTATGTGGAAGAGAATAGGCCTTTTGTCCGTAATTCCATATAAGCTCCATAGGGTGACCCTGCATTACACAGGATGTAACTGAACAGCCTATAATTGATGAGGTTTCCATTACCACATAACACAGTCCACACAGTAATGAGATCACAGAAAAACCTTCTTTAAAGTGTTAAGTACTTTCTTGTACAACAAGCTGAGTTCATACTAGAAGGCACTAAGAAACACGACTTCCTGGAACAAGGCAAAAAGAAACCTGACTTCCTGGGGCTGGTCAATACATAGGTGCATGTGTGCCTAACCCTGGGTTACACAGACACCATGAAATAATTGCAGCTAAAACTGAAAGGTAAATTGAATCATGCAAAACTGGGGAACACTGTTCAATACAGTGAATGGGGGAAAAATGCTGTTTCAGCTGAGATGGTTTGGCCATGGTTTATGGTCCTGTTCAGGCAGTCACAACGGAATGGTGTAAAGGCTGTGTTTTGTGTTGTTTCCATGAGCAACCTCCCAGCACTCCTTATGTTCCTCTCCCAGAAGGACCAGTTAGCAGATCCCAAGTGTGCTGTGCCATGTGGCAGAGTGGGGAGTGAGACTGGAGTGTGAGAGCAGGAGTGCCCCAGCCTGCCTGTGTAAATACAGCAGAGGTGCTGCTTTCTATCCTGATGCTCGGAATGGGAAGCCAATGTGGCATCCCATATGTTGCAGTCTGTTAACTAGGTGAAAGGTGAGGTTGTGTAGCCAGTCTATAAATAAGCATATTTAAAGAGGCAAGAATATGCCAAAGAGGATATTATGAAGAAGTAGAATGGAAAATTATGTTTGTTAACAAACTCAGTGGAGTTTTGCTAAGAAATGGAACTTCAATTCCAAACCTGACAACCCTGGATGTATGTGGGATTTAGTACTTGAGTCAGGTTTTTAAGGGAGAGGAAATATGAAAAAAAAAACTTCAATGTTTCCTTCATCATAAATCACACACTTTGGACTCTTTTTCTTGTAGAAGGTGGCCCTTACAAATGAATCAACATTAGGTAAGCCTGCCACAGAGCAGGATGGAGCCCTATTTATTCAAAACATCCACTGTCAGTGAGGACAACTGGTTCACAGAGCTGAGATATATGACCTTCTACAATTTCCTCTGACATTCATGGGCTAAGAAGGTTCCCTGGGGTAAACAATGCTTTATAAACGCAGTTGTTTAAGTTCTTCTCTCACAAACAATCCAGGTAGGCCCTTCCAATGATTGATGCCTGCAATGGTAGCAGGTGTCTTTTCTTTGTTCAGAGATAATATTCTGAAAACATTTCTTAATAATATCTATTTCAAAACTTTGCATTTCATAGTCATGAAGTGTAAGTGCAATGGAAATGCCAAACCACAGAAAGTGAGTCAGGCAGGGTTGCTTTGTGTTTTCATCTTCCACCTAACCCAAGTCTCATCTTCCCATTAGCAGCAATAGAATGAGGCATTTCTAATATTTACTGCAGGAATTCTTCAGTGTCCTGTGGAAAATCCAACAGCACCGTACATACAATGTGTAAATAAGGCTTTTTCTTCTGCATTTTCAGAGGGATGCAGGAATTGCTTCAGTGCTAAGCTACATTCATGCAGTGACCCTTCAATTATTTGATTTATCTTCATTAACATAATCCTCTGTTACCGAAACAAGAAAGGATGAAGTGGGTTACAGCTGCATTTTTATACTTTTTAGACAGTTATTAAAATATAACTATAGCATATTTAAACATGTAAAATAAAAAGAGAAGGGGAAAGTTATAAATACATGTTGGAGCAGAAATAGTTTGGTCCATGAAGCCATATTTAACATATTATAAACTTTGAGTTTCTAAATGTTTTTGATCTTGAAAGGCAGCAAACACTTCAGATTAGCATAAACCTTGCCATGAGGGCATTTGGTCTACAGTTTGAAATGCAAAGCAAGACATGTTCCTTTTTTTATCTTTCCCCTTCTGTATATGTATACAACTATAAAACAGCCCATGTAGTTTATTTATTTAACAAAATATTTTGCAGGGACCCCATTTTAAACAAAAAAATCTATTTAATACACCTGTAATTTCTTCATATGCTTCAGCAGTGCACTCTTAAAATATAACTCACTAGATATGACTTTTAAGACTTCTAAGTCCTATTAACATAAAAATACAGCTATATATTTTTAAAAAGTTACATATTAGCATGTTTCAATGCACATTTTCTCAGAGGCAGAGAAGAATCAAATATAATTCTCCTGTCACTTACTGTTATTTAGGTTTGGTCTTTGTTGATCTCCAAGTGCTGAACTAATTGACAATGTAAAGAATTTCCCATGTTTCCAAAAGTCAGGTTTACATGTATTATTTTTAATCAGTTTTCAGATAGACTTTTAGAAGGATATTGCTATTATATACAAATTGAGAAATTTATTGTATGTGAACTTGAAAACAATGTCTCACAAAGTTAGAACAAAAAGCAGTCAGGATTTACCACTTCTTATTTTTGATCTCTGTCAGGATTGAAAAGAGAGACCTGAACCATGTTAGATATTCATATGACTCTTCTGCTACATGTTGCCTGCTCGTGACTCACCACTGAAATAGAGGTTTGGTCAACATTACCCAGATTTATTCCTACTTATATTTTTAATATTTGGGGGGTTTGAGAAAGAAGTCATAAAAGCTGCATTCTATTATTATTAATAGTTTGGAATATGAACATCATTGTTCCAAAGGAACATGTTCTTATACTTAATGAAGGGAAAGCTAAAAAAAAAAAGTCAGTTTATATTTATTTGACTTAAGGAGACTGGGATTTATTGGTCTATATTGGAAGCACTAGGACTAATTGTAGATTATCTTTTGTTTTACTTGCAGCTTCAATTATTTGAGAAGTTTAGCAGTTAAGGAGGGGAATATATTGTTGAGTGTTTATAAACTATGTTCTGTTTGCTATATCGGTTAATAATTTCATCAAAATCAGGGAGTATTCTCACGTTAGTGAACAGATATTGTACATGATGAATACGAGCCTTAGTTTGCCCATATTGTTACCATTTCAAAAAATATAAATCTCAGCAATTCCTAGCTTGCTTTCACAAATATCTACAGAGCTGGAGCACCCCTTTCACACTGATTGATTTAAAGTGACTCACAAAGATGCATTTGCTGCTTGTGCCTGCTTTCAACATTTTAGTGGAAATTTTAAACTGCAACCACACAGGCTTGAAAATAAATAAGGTGAGGCTCCTGTGTAGGGTTGTGAGGAGATTCTGCACAAGATGGGATCAGAGCTGGCTTTGCACTATTGAACTTGTGGTTAGAACAACACTGGCATTGTGCAGACCTGTGACAGACATTTGCACTTAGATTGCCTTCATTGCCACAGAATGGGGGTGGGAAGGGCAGGGATGAAGGGCGACAGATGAAGAAGGAGGACAAAGATGGAAAATTCCATCCCTTTTGGATGGAAAATTCCAGTGCTGTAACAATTGGCAAAACAAACTGATTTCTTTTAATCTTCATTGTTGGCTTAATCATCCCTTATTCTTCTCGACTTGTGACTGATGTCCCTTTCTTATCTCCTCTGATCCCTCTTGTCCCATTATTATGATTTCCCCATTGCTATTTTCTTCACAATCTAATGACTCTGGGGAATTACACGTCCCAACTTACTATTTTCATATTTAGTCATCTTGGCTGGGGTAATGATATGTCAACTGAAAAGTAAAAGTAAAAATTAAAATTAAGCCTGTTGGCTTTGGAGATTTTTGCTATGGATATAGTATACAAAAGGTAGACAGTGACTTGTCCTGTTTTTATATTGATCTGTTTAGCAGGCCATTTATTTGTGTAAATAAACACTGTGTTACAGTACACACTACTTTTTGTACTTTAGACTTTTAAACAGTTATTTTACCCAATACCTTCTAATAGTGTATAACTAAATCCTACTAGACCAAATACCCAGTTACATTAAGTAGAAGTACTGCTAAGTTTATTGTAAAATTTCAAAACCTCTCATTGTTTTTTTATTATGATTATTATCCTATTTTGGAAATAGATCTCATAATTTTGCCATTAGTTTCAACAGAACCTTCATTTGGCTCTTAGAAATCAAATAACTTCTGCTTGGAGCTGTAGAGGTGGACTTGCAGTTTTAATAATAGGATCATAGAATGCCAGGTTGGAGTGGACCTCAACAACCATCTGGTCCAGACTCTTTTGGAAAAAGCACAGCATCCTTAAAGGTGTCCAGTGTTGGGAAATCCACCACTTCCCTAGGGAATTTATTCCAATGGTCATGTGTAGTCCATATGTCCACTTTTTTCCCCCTGTATATGTAGGTTTTTTTCCTAAATCTACTTTCTGAAACTCCTAGAACCCAGGAAAAGTAAAAAGCAGAAGAATAACTCCTTTCTCTAGAATTTAACTACAAGCCATCTTCCAGAGTAACAGTTTTCATATTTCTTTACTGCCTTCTCTCTGTACTTCTGGTGCTTCTGAAGCTGTGGTTGCACATTTGCTGCAAAATAATCCAGGCTGGGTTAAAAGATTGGCCAGATCTTTTTTCCTGCTCTGGTTTATTCCACAACCACACAGAAATCACAATGGATAGAATGCCATGAACGTGGAAATAAGTGGCAGATCCAGGAGCTGTTTAACTTACTGTGTTATAAACTTAAACAAGAAAGCATTAAGCTGCAGATATGGAAAAACTGAGTGTTCCTAGAAGCCATAGTTAACTGGTAACACTGTAAATGCTCTGGAAAACACAGAAGTAAATGGGAGATTGGGAAAAGAAGATAAACAATAAATTTAGGGAAAAATACTCCATCTAATTAGCTGTGGAAGGTATTCAGGAAAACATTAAATATATAGATATCAGGTAATATATAAGGATGATTTTTCTGGAATACAAAGACTTCAGACATACGAGGTTTTCAGTGTACAAAGCTGCCATATACTGTAACATTCTGTACAGAAACACCTGGTCACAAAACAGCTCTGAGACAAAGTAAGAGTATTATAATCAAATAAAATATGCACAAGTACCAAATGAAAACACAAAAATGGATGTGATTGTTTTGCAAGCATGATAGAACACAATTTCTGACTGTAAGATAAAACTGGCAGTATTATTTTAATATCCTATTTGAAAAACATAGCTAAAGCAGGAAAGTGATACATAATATTTTCTGATCTCAGTGCTTATAGAGTTAAGTCTAAGTTGGAAAACACCGAGATGTATAGAAATATGGCTCTTTGTTATTCAAAGCATAACACATTCACACTTCTTTAACGCTTTGGTTTGTAGTAGTAAAGCCAGCAGGTGTCATGTCCTCAGATTTGTGCTGCCCTTGAGTGGACCAAATTCAGCTCAGTGAACAAACAGTATCACTGAAGTTTGTATAATGAGTAGAGATTTGGTCCTGCCTCACTAAGGGGGCAGTGTTAAAGTGAGAAAGGGGCCATTTGGGGGCAGTGTTAAAATGAGTAAATACATGGCTAGATGTAATTCAGCATACAGCTGCACTCCATCCTCTTTTCACATGGCATATGGCATATTTTAAGGCATAGACATTTCTATTAAAAAGCCAGTTGTATTTTAACACATTCTTGAATGTGATGGGAAGCCTGATGTCCAAAAGACATGAGACTTGGGGGGAAAAAAGGTAAAACAGCTAACTCCTACCTTTTGCTATAGAAATTACCACTGAATTTGTAGAATAGAATAAACTAGACTAGACTAGACTAGACTATTACCTGGTCCAACTGCCTGACCACTTCAGGGCTGACTGAAAGTTAAAGCCTGTTGTAGGGCATTGTCCAAATGGCTCTTAAACACTGACAGGCTCGGGGCATCAACCACCTCTCCAGGCAGCCTTCTTCAGAGTTTGACCACCCTCTTGATAAAGAAATCCTTCCTAACATCAAGCCTAAATAGCTGCAAAGAGAATGTCTTGAATTAAGAATACAGTCTATATTTTTGGTAGTTTGTGACATTTCTAGAACAAAACATGTTCATCTGAGGAATTCTTAAAAGCGGGAATCAGTTCCCTGCAATTTAACAAATCCAATGCAAGAGGGTCTTAAAACCCTCTCTTGGCCCATCCACATTTTTCAGCAAAACAGAATTCAGTTCAAAAAGCTGCTCTAACTCTGCTCCAATCCTGCTGTTCATCTGGCAATATTGGATACTGCTTGAAGAATCCAGAACAATGTTTAATTCAGGACATTTAAGAAATTACTTTATTCGATGTAGGGGAAATAGAAATATTTTTATAATTTTTTAAACTTTTGTGTGCAAGTTACTTATTCTTGCTACAAAGTAGAACGAAATATGATGCTATACAAAATCAAAGGAATTAAATAGGAATTCAAAATCCCTGTCAATTGTAAACTCCAGGTATGATCAGTTGATGCAAAGGCAGCAGCTCGTGTGCTGTGAGCACAGGCAACATCAAGGCTTGATGTCCATCCCAAAGGACATGTCCAACTCTGGATCAAATGGCAATGCAACTTGACCTAGATGGAGTGTGAAATCGCAGCACATGCCTGTCAAATTATCCAGAGTGCATGGCAGGGTGTTTATGAAGGCTCTGTTGGCTGTGTGTTGGCTTGCTAAGGACAAGCAGTGCTGGCCTAATAAAAACTCTGCTGCTCCTTAGTTACTTCTAGGAGATTTTTTAGCAAAATTGGAAGTCTTACAGTGAGTTTGTACAGATTCAGGGTTGGAGTGGTTTTGCAATACGCTCCTTAAGTCAGATCTGCCTCCTTGCAGGAACACAGCTGCCAAGGCAGAGGTAGGAAAGTTGCACAGCCACAGTCACTGGGTGTGGGGATACTATCACTTATTCAAAATAAGCTCCAAAATTCAGGTTACCAACTTTTAAAGATATTTTTAAAGAGGTATATTTGGGTACTTGACTAAAAGCATGGGGAAAGGGACATGAAGTAGGAAGAGTGTGATGTTGGTCCATGTTAACATCTATTTTTCTACTATAATCTATTTTTATATTTTCTATTTTTCTATTTGTCTGTTTTGAGTTAAAAGATAAACTTTTATTTCCATCTAGTGCCTTTAATTTATGAATTTATTGAGCATCTCATTGGGGATAATGTAGTTTGAGGTTTGTGATGTGAAGAACAATTAAAGTGAGCAAACAGCGTTAAATTAAGCAGTTTGGGCCTAATTCTCTGTAACTTCTACAGTAATTTCTACTAACACAAAATAACTAGCAGTGTTCTGCAAAATGGAGTAGCCTAGACTTGAATATATGCCAGTGTAACACAAGTATGAATTGTTAGTGTTTTATAAATATTTTATAATGCTATGAATGGTTAAAAAAAGTGGCATAGAATGTCTGCTGATTACACAACCACCTGACAGTGGAAGTAGATACAAGTAGGCCGGAGGACAGGATTTGAAATCAAAATTATTGCAACCAAATCAAAATTATTGCAACAATAGAAATAATTAAAAAGATTGAATGCACATCAGCAAAGAGAAGCGAAAGGTAATGTACTCAAGGATAATCAGTTAAACAAAAAGAGGATGAGAAACAACTGGCTTCATAAATTTGAAGGGAAAAATCTGGAAAATGGATCAAGGGTGATGGCAATTCAACAAAGTCAAGGACCAGGATAACTGCACTGAGATGCTTAAGCAAGTCAGTCGCCTGCAGCACATCCTACATCATGTCTGTATTTCACAGTCCAATTGAATCCTCATTGGGGAAGAGGCATTCATGAAAGAGCTGACTTGGTGATTCCAGGAGGCAGAAGGAAACACAGCAGGGTGAAAAGAAATGTGATGAGTCTTCCCAGACGCTGGGGACTGTTGCAGAGGAGAAGCAAATAACTTCTGCACGCTCATGGCAAACCGTATGAAATGCATTTCTCTTGCTGTCCATATGGAATCAAGGTTGTAAATTCCAGCAAGGAGTATTTAGAGTGGAGAGTAGGAAAAAAAGTCTGACTGTAAGTACCACAAAGCTCCGGTATGGATTGCCCAGGGAGGCTGATGCAGCTCCAGTACTGCATTTTTGTAGGTTTGACACCATGTCATGGATGCCATCAGGATAGAGGCTGGATTCCCTGCTTTTTTGATGATTCCACCGAAGATTGTGATGCAATCGAAACACCAATATGAGTGATCAAACTCAAATATAGATTGGAGTATGGTGCAGTACATGTGCATGTGTAGCTCTTGACTCCAGGCTGGCAAGATTTGGCCTGATACTTGTTTTAAGAGAAGAAACAACTGACCACAGACTGGGTACAAAGCTGGAGAGCCAAAACCACAGCATGCACAGAGAAGAAAGGCATGGAGCATTCTGAAAATATACAACTTTCTTGTTTTGAAACAGTGTGTGGATACAGCAGAACATCTTTCATAGCCATTAATATTTGTAAAGATCAGCTCATCCTAGCAACCAGTTCTAAAAATGGAGTGCAGGCTCCCACAAACTTCATCGTGTCACATCCAGGAGGAAGTGATTTTGTTACTCTGCAGGGACTTCTACTGTATTCATTACAGCCAACAATATCAAAGCAGTGTGCAGTAGTATGAGATAACATTTCTTTTCCCATAACATTTCCACAGATAGGACAGTATAACATAGTAATGTATTCCCTGGGGAGATTAAAAAACACCTCTTGGTATTCTGGGGTTTTAACATTTAAAAGCTCCACTGTTTTTGTAGGATGTTCTATCACTGAGAAATGTGAGTAGCTGGAAAAGGTTTCTTTTTGCATTAGTCTGCACTTCTCTCATTTCCTTCTCTTCCTGCATCTTTCTCAATTTGACTTGCATAACATGATTGACATGTATACAATATATACCACATGAAAAAACAGGAGAATAACAGCTTGTATCACAGAAGTGTGACAGTGTCTGGCACTCAAATACCAGCAGAGGAACACCACACTGTGAGAGCTGAATGTCCCTTCTCAGCTCTTCTTTGGGTGTGGCAATTACAGGAAGCATCAGTCTATTTCAGGAGAGCAAACATCAGTATTAATTATGGTTGTGGGGGTAATTTGTAATGTTTCTTTGTTCTTTTGTTAAGTTTCCTTTTGTGAGACACAAGGGACTGATACTTATTGCACAACTTTTGAATGCAGACAGCGGGTCTGTACTTCAATTTTCATTCTTGTTGCATTCTGAATAGCTGTCAGAATGAAAATCAGCATGCAATGTGGATTACATACATTCACAGACGGGATGTACAAGAGGGACGAAAGGAGAAAGTGGGAAAAAGACCAAAATTCAGATTAAAAAGGCTCTAAAGATTCTGCAAAACTCCCTCAAAGCAGAAGTTTTTAAAGGATCAGAAGATGGAAGCAAAACATGAAGGTTAACCTAGAAATAAGCACACTGGATATTGAAATTGGATGTAAAGGATGTACTTTTGGAAAACCGCTAGAGGTAAAACCACGTTAGGGGCCCCCACGCCCAGCTAATTGCTGAAGTGGCCAGAGCTGTGACACGGCCTGAGGGGAGCCCTGCACAGCCGGGTGTCTGCCTGAGGGAGAGAACTTGGACTGCAGAGCTTGAGGGAAGACGGATTTCATATCTGTACTTGAACAACGCCCAAATTACACGAGTCTGCTCAGTGACTCCGGGGCAGCCTGGCCATGGATCTCCATGAGGGAATTGCGGCGGGCGGGAAGTGACGCGTTGTGAGGGAAGTGACGCCTGGGCGGCGGGAGCCCGGCGGAGCGGAGGGTGGCGGTGGCGGAGCGGGGCCGGTTCGCGGCCATGAACAGCCGCCTGCAGGAGATCCGGGAGCGGCAGAAGCTCCGCCGGCAGCTCCTGGCGCAGCAGGTACGGCCGGGCCCGCCCTTTCCCCCTCAGCGGCCGCCGCTACCGCGGCCCGGGGCGCTGGAGGGGCGAGGGGCCTGGGGCGGCCCTGAGGCTGTGTGGGGTGGGTCCGCAGTGGCCGCGGCGTGAATTTGTGTTTCCCGATGTCCAGCTCGGGGCCGAGAACGCGGACAGCATCGGCGCCGTGCTCAACAGCAAGGAGGAGCAGCGGGAGATCGCCGAGACCCGGGAGACGTGTCGGTCCGTATCGGCGAGCGGGCTCTGTTCGAGGCTGGGGGCTTGGTACTCACACAGGCCCTGGAAACGGGATGGGGTTGATCTCGGTGAAAGAATGTGCTCTAATTACCCAAATCTGAACTTCGGCTAAGGCGAGGGGTGTCTGGTTATTCCCTTCTCAAAACAGATTGGAAATACAGGCTCACATTTGTTTCTTGTGTTAAAAAGATGCTGCGTAGGAAAACTGAGGTGTGAATTCAGAATGTGCCACCTGTGTTGTCCCAGAGCCGCTATGCTTTTGTTAAGAGCAGTTTAGTTTAAAAGTTCTTTTGGACCAATAGTCGTGTCTAGACACATGTAATGTTAGTAATTTATCAGGTGTGACAGTAATTTTCTTGTGTGACCAGACTTAATTTTGTAGATGTACTGCTTTGGTTAAAATAAGCTGTACTGTTCAGAACAGAAAAATGAGAAAGGGAAGGAAATTCCTCTCCTTTCAGGAGTTTTGTCCTTAGTAAGTTGTGCTGGTCTCGAACATACTGAAAGAGGAATAGCTTGTCATCGAGTTTCAAAGTAATTTCAAACTTGTAACAGAAGCATGTAGTCAAGGCAGATTATCAAAGTTTTCTGAAAATATGAGGATTTTTTTGGGGGGGCTGTTCACAGGGCTGCTTATGATACTTCTGCACCAAACGCAAAACGTAAATATCCAGATGAGGGAGAAGCAGATGAGGAAGAGATTGAAGAATATAAGGTAAGGAAAAAAAGAAAAAAATTACTTTTCTGTGGTGTTCTAGTGTCCCTGAGGGAACTTCTAAAATATATATGCGTGCATATAAAAATAAATGTGATGTTATAGATACTTCTAATATGCGTGTCCCTCAGGGGCATCCGAGGTGTCGATGCTATGTGGTTCTCTTCAGGTGTAGGTGCATTGAACTGCACATGCTCCAGGACCCAATTTTTCAGGCTTGTTTTAGCACTGCTCCTGGAAGTGATAAAGCGTGGGTGCTCTTGGGTACACACAAAAAACCCCTTGACTAGAATTTTGTTGTATCAAAAGAAAACCTTGTAGTTAGAAGGAGGTATAGGCCATGGGATGAGATATGGGGAGGCTGAGGGTGCCTTCTGACCTGTCTGTTAAGTGCCAAGTAATGTAGTTCTGGATAAGTGGAAGAAACAAGGGACTCTAAGGGAATGGAAATAGGAGGCTTGGTTTGGGGTGTGCTTCAAGCACCTAAAATGCCCAGGAAAAGTTTAGTTAAAAAAAAAAACCAAAACAAAATGCCTCCATGGTCAATGAAGTTGTCAAATTCTCATGCCCTTAATTTTTCAAATGCTCATCCCAGAGGTGTTTGGCAGCTTTCTCCATTCATATCCAATGCAGTGTTTTGGCTAAGATGGATGGTAGAAAGAGGTCAAACAAAGGCATGATTATCATACAGCTGTGTTCATGGTTTGTTTTGGGATCTTGTTGCAGCATATATCCTCCCTCTGCCCTTTTTCCATGTCCTAGTAACCTTGCTTCTGTAGTTAAATAGAATCAATGTATTTATTAAATTATGCAGTGTCTGCTGTTCTCTTGGATGCCTAAAAAAATAGCAATTTTTGAAATTTTGCTTCGTTGTGTTTCATTTTTGCTCAGCTTTATAAATCTTTCTGTAATGTCTTATCTTCTGTCTTACTAAACCAAAAAGTTAATGTATGACAGGATGTTTTTTGATGACTAATTTTTTAAAGTCTATCTGTAAAGGGACAGACATTGTTTATTATCATGCAAAGTGTTAGTCTGTACCTCTTGTTCAGCAAACAAGTCATGAGCTCACAGAAGAGTGTGAAGTGGAATTTTTATGCTTGCATTAGGGATCAGTTCATCTCAGTTTATTTTAGTCCTTCAAGTATGTGGATAAAGAACTAAATTTTAATTACCTGTGAAATATATGTGGATAAGCCACTTGGGTTGGCAAAGTACATGACTTATCATTAGGATTTTCTTCATTAGTGTGGGGAAGACTTACCCTGAGGTGGATGTAACCACTTCTAAGAAACCAGACTCTTGCTATATTGTTGAAATTGAAGAATATTTTAATAACACTGGCTCAGACCAAATTCAGTTGAACAGATGAATAGACTTAAGAAACTTAAAACCCACAAGCAGAACATCTATAGTGGAGACATCAGCTGTTTCCTGCAGACTTTGCTAATTCCCTATTGGCAAGGAGATCAGAACAGTAAAATTCCATTTGTATTTATATAACTTTTTCCTTAGCACTTTGAGCCTGTTTAAATTTAGTCTTGTAATATGAACTGATAGAAATATCTAGATCCTTACAGGATCAATCCCTGTTGGATTGTGTTTAATGCTTCTTAGACAAAAGTAATAGACTTGAACCATTAGTGTTCAGAGCAAATACCACAAATTCGTCAGTTAGGAAAATTTGGGGTGTTTCTGATGTAAAGTGCCTTGTCTCTGTATCCCTGGCTTGCTAAAGTGAGCCAGTGACACCCAAAGGCCTTACAGTGATGCTTTGAGAGAAGGCTGAACAGGAGCATTGGCTTTTTTGTTATAAGGGGGAAGCACGAGAGCAGTTTTTGAGATAAAAAAAAAGGCACTATGTTTTAATTTGGGGGTGCTTTTTTGTGGGTCTGGTTTTGGTTTTTCTGTAGAATAAGTGCAAGTTTATGGTGGTGGTTCTTCATAAGCATCAGGCTGATGTGAAAACAAAGGGCAGTGGGGCTGCTTGTTCAGCTTCCTGCTGGCAGTTTGCCTTGGCACCGTAGGGGTTGGAGGTAGGGAAGAGATGCATTAAAGGCAAAAGTGAATAAGGGATATTTTAAGGTCAGAAAGTTGAATTGTGGTTCTAAAGAGCTCCTGAAATACTCGTGTTTTGGTGGAACTGTACCAGTTGTACCAGGGTTAGTTGAGCTCCCTGGTCTGTATTTGGAAGTGGCAGACAATGGGATTAAACAGTTGGCTGCCACTGCCAGGCTTTTCACTGCCTTCTGAGAGCTGGGGTTGTTGCTGCACCCCCAGGTGATTTTACTCAATTGTTTGAACCTGTATGAGTGTCTGTTTTGTGGAGTTTTAACTTTGTATGAAGTACAGAAACACCTGTGGTTTAGTTTTACTGTCTGCCAGCCTAATTTGAGACAGCCCAGTTTTACTTTGTTTCTGCAAGCAGTGGCCTGCGAGCTTGGGATGTTTCTATGCCATTGTTGTGGAGGCTGCAAAGATCTTACTTGGTTGAATCATGGTAATTACTTAATGTATTTCTAGTAATTTGAAAAAAAAATTGTGTTTGATTATTGTGGGTAGTTTTTGTTTCCCTAACTCAGCAATACCCTGCATGATTTGGAAAACAAGGATGATTAATGGAGGAGAACCTGTGTCATTCTCTCTCTGTTTGGGCTGTGCCGTTTTCCCTTTGAAAGTTGGTGGTGTGGGGTTTTGTGGCCACAGGACTCTTTTTAAATCACTTGTGAAGGCATAAAGAGAACTGGGGTGACTCAAGTGGTATCTAGCAGGTGCTTGTCATTAGAAGGCCAAGATTTAGAGAAAGGTGGAAGAGGGGAAACAGGTGTAACTGATGGCATAAGCATCAGTTTTTAGTAAAACTCAAGCTTTCAGCTATTTTTTTTTTGGCCTGAGTAAGACTTGCTGCTGCTTGTCTACTTTAATTTCTTTTCCTTGCAAACAGTGTTGCTGTTTCTGATAATAATATTTTTGGTCTGGTTAAACAAACAAATGAAAAGAGTGTATCTCTGTAAATTCTTCACCGGAATATTGAGGAAGGGGTATCTGACCTGTTTATCACAACAGGCATTTCAGAAGTTGATTTAAAGCTCCAATTTGGAAATAACAAGAAAGTTATGATAAGATTTTAACAGTTAGAGGGATCAAAATAGAGGGAGAAGACTTAACTTTTCATTCTGCATTGAGACAGCTTGTGTAGTGCAGGGTAAATGAAGCTGTGATAATATGGGAGATGATATTATTTAGTAGCTCTTCAGTTGTATTTATATATTTATGTATCTATATACTGGGTTGGTTTGGGATCAGTGGGAAAACAGAAAGTGATGTGAAGAATTGAGTCTCTCTTTTGTTTTTGTTCCCTCTGAGTTCTCTGTTAGATGTTCAGAATACATCAGTGTAACAGATCTCTCAACTCCAGAAATCTGTTGAATGAACTCACCAACAGGGGAAAAAAATTCCAGTACATTTTCTGTTCCTGTAAATTTGGAGGCTATAAAATGGAAATTTTAAAGTTACTTTTAAGGACAGTTGAAATGAAATACTGACTTTGTACCGTGAGCTGTTTCTGCAAACTGTGGACTTTGCTGCCAGGGTTGGAATATAAGAGATGATTGAGTGGATATAAGTGCTCAAAAGTTCTAATACAGAAGAATATCAGCAAAATACATTCTTTGTTTCAGTCCAAGGAGTGAACGTTTTGGGGGACAAAAATTAAAAATTCTACACTTTATTAAGCACTGGCTGCACTGTCATGGGCTAGAAATTAAGGGGCTCTTATTTTATTCTTCTTTCAGGGGCCCTTCCCACCTCATTACTGAGAGAGGTGCAGACCTTTTTGAGAATAGGTAATGTTTTTTTCCCCCTCCAAAACTGGAGCTGAAACCATTCATGATGTGCTGTTTTAGGAAATGTCCATTTGTAGACAGCCCACTTCTCGTTATGACTGTGCTTTGTAAGGAAAGGAGCATGATCTTGCATAGTGGTAATACCTGCTTCATTTCCAAGGATGAAGTAGAGCTGCAGCAAGATGAAGAGAACCTGCCCTATGAAGAAGAGATTTACAAAGATTCCAGTACCTTTCTTAAGGTGAGCTGCTTTTGCAATTTTAAGTGTTTCAAAGCTGGCATAGTTGGGTTAAACTGCTTCTGCAGTTGATGGTATTTGATATAGAGCTTTAAAGGCTGAAGTAATGGACTAGAATTCACAAGTAGGGAAGTTTCCTGTGAAAGATATGACTGGAACTAGTGTTACATTGATCCTGAATAAAGGTCTGAGTCAAATCATGATGAGCTGCAGTAATGGTGGGCCTGATTTGGAACTACAGTGATGGTCTTGACTGGTGTAACTTATAAAGGCATGTTGAAAAGAAAATAATCTGTTATTTTGTTGTTTATCAGACTGGCACATGTAGTGTGTGTGTGTGTGTGTGTGTGTGTGTGTGTGTGTGTGTGTGTGTGTGTGTGTGTGCAGTTATCTGCCTGTTGCTCTCACTGAACTCCTTCTGTTCTCCAGGGCACTCAGAGCTTAAATCCACACAACGATTACTGCCAGCACTTTGTGGATACAGGCCACAGACCTCAGAACTTCATCAGAGATGTTGGTATGTCAGTCAGTGACTGTTTGAAGAGAACTCCTTTGATAGCACTTGTCTTTCTTCCCCTTTTTAAATTCCTTACAGTTGCTGGGAGGTACAGCTATACATATACTCCATGGTTATGTCTCTGCCTGTGAATACATATCAATAAAGACATTTCTGTGAATGAGTTTATTTTTCATCAGTTAGGAGGTGATTATTGCCTAGGCTGCTCTTACCTTTGGTTTTACTTGAAAGTATTTAACAGGAAGATTTTTTCAAAACCAAGCTCTTTTGATTCCAGAAAGTAGATGAGTTTAATGAGCAGATCTTGAAACCGTTGCAAGTTTGAGTGACAGACTTGCTGTAATGCCTCTTCAGAATGTGTGTAGCATGTAAAGTATGGAAGTTTACATATGTTGAAGTCAGTAAGCAATATGGATAATGTTTACCAGCTAAATTTTGTAAGTGCTGACAGGTCATTAGAAGGCCCAAGTTTAGAGGATGTTATTTTCTAAGTTTACATGTATCCAGCTGTCACTGAACTTGTTACTGAAATGATGCTTCATTAGGCCTGGATTTAATCTTTCTATAACTAAGGTACAGTTTGGTCCTGTTTCCCAGAGTAGGTGCATGGTAGTTATTTGGATTTTAAAATAAGCAGGACACCTCCCTCTGCAGTTTTATGCAACAGTTCTCTGTATTTTAACAAGTTTAAGCTTGTCAGGGAAAGTGGGCTGTGTTTATAGGTGGCAGCCCGAAGAGGTTTTGTTTGCCTATGGAGGCCTTAGTTTGTTTCTTCTCTATATTTTGTGGAACACATTTGGATACTTTTTGTGAAAAATGGACTCAGTTATGTCTTTATCTGAAAAGCACCTGGGCTTCGTGGTGAAGTACTTGAGGTAGTTCTGCTCTGCTCTTTGAAACGAGTCCGAAGAAATTGCAGCCAGTGTTATTTACCACGACTTCTCTGCTGCCTAAAGAATTGGGAAGGGACAGGACAAAGGCTTATGCAAGTGTTAATGTGGAAGTGAGCATGTCAGCAGCAGTGAGTCCAGAGCCTTTATTGGAGCTGAGGAATATCAGGGTCAATATTGGTCAGAAACATTTTCTACTTGATGATCAAAGCTCTGCTTGGGTGCTATTTCACAGCTGGACATGGCCTTAAAGAAAAGCTGAAAAATTGACACCATAAAGCTAAGAGTAGGAACATGTGTTCAAATCTTTGACTGGCACCAGAGCACCAAATCTCAATATAAGGGTTGCCTCAGGGAACCAGCCACACCCCAATCTTCAAAGGTTAAGTAAGAGTATTCTGTAAATTAATGTTAGTTAGATCTTAACAGAAACTTACAGATATGGATAACAAAATAGCTTTCTCTCGTCATCCTGGGACTTTAAGTGAGAGGTGGTTTTCTTCTGGTAATAGGAGCTGTAAATTCCTGCTCTCTGTAGTGCTCTAGAGAAGATTGGAGCATAGACACTGCATTAGGAACAGCCATAATTAGCTGGGTGAGGACAGTACTTTGTCAAGTACTGAACAAAAAACTGCTTTGAAGGGTTTGGTTTGTTCTAACAAAAATTAAAATAAGGCTAAGTATTAACATTTGGACCTATTCAGAATACTGGACAATGCTTAATTGATACAGATATACTCTGTTAAGTAGTTGTTAACTTCATGTTTTCTTCTTCTTAGGCTTAGCAGATAGGTTTGAAGAATATCCAAAACTTAGAGAGCTCATCAGATTGAAGGATGAGCTGATATCTAAATCTAACACTCCTCCCATGTAAGTGTTCTTGTGGAAAATGCCTTTCTTCTCCAGACCTGTTTGAAGTTAGCTGTCTGCTTTGCAAATCTCTATCTTCAGCACCTGCTTAGAATTTACATTTTCTTTTTCTGTTTATACAAATTAATCAATTGAAGCATAGAAGAACAAGATTAGTTTGTTTCTGTTATTTTAATCTAGATTTTTAATATAGTATATAAACTAGTTTTTCTTCACAGTGTGTGATTGTTTATAGTATCTAAAGCTTTGATTTGACCAAACTGTCAACTGATTGCCCTGCAGGCTTTAGTCTGGGATTTAAAAGAATGCAATGTGGTTGTGAATCTCATGTTGTCATGCTGTTTACAATAATAAGAAAAGCCTTAAAAATTGGCCTCTAAAGATAACCTTCTTTGTTCTTGTACCAGCTGGTTTTTGTATAGTGTTCAGCTATTACCTTAGTACCCATTAATTAGATGTTTACTTTGTAGCTGAAGACCAAAAATGTTTAGGCTGACTGGAAGTCGTTTGTCCTATTGATTTGGAATTACCTCTGAGTTTTTGCTGGATGTCAGACACAGCATAAGCGTGCAGCACCTTACTGCCAGGAATTCAGACCTGCCTGAAGGTCAGCCTAATGCCTGGAATATACAGCAGTCCTAGTCTGTACTGAGAAAACAGCCTTACTGAATGACAGTCACACACAACCTCTGAAATAGTTGTCTGAACAACTGAGGTGCAAATTGCAGGACTCAACTTGCTCTTCTAAGTGAGGTGTGTTTTGGCATTCTTTAGCCTTAAAGCACTGAAGGGGGGAAAACAGTAATCCAGTGCTGCCTTCTGATGACACCAAATACACACAGAGAATCATAATCTCTTGCACACACTTTTTGGGAAGGGGGAGGTGGTGATCTGCTGATCAGCTTCCTTAAGGTTATAGGATTTTAGGGGAGGGCAGTGTCATTTTTTTGATAGTGATACAGCAGTGAATGATGGGCAGGTGTGGAGGAGAGTCGGGAGAGTGTGTTTGTGTATTTAATAAAATCAATGCGTGTGGGAGTCTTGATTTGTTACCTGAAAAGCGTGTCCAGCCTTCAAAATCTTTTGAACATAATATATGAAAAATGGCAATTCTAAAAATATGACACTTCCCAAAGTGAAGCAAAACAGAAATGTGTTAGCCAGGCTAACAGTGTTTGCTTCCTAAGTGTTGATGTTTCCTCCTAAATAGTCCATGGACGTACAGAAACTTCAGTGAATCTGTACTAGATGCTGCTGTACGGTCTGTGTGGGCATCTGCTTGCTGCTTGCTAAATGAGGATCCTAAAATCTGTTTATTTAAGAGAAAGACTACTTAAAAAATGTTATGCAATAGCATCCAGCCTCAATTTAGGATCCATCTGTGAGGATGTGCTACGGGTCTCCTCTACATTTAGAGCCTTTGAGCTGTGTGAACCACACAGGAGACCCTGCTCTTAACTGGCTGCACAGAAGTGCCACGTGGAGTATAATTTTCAAACCACTCTTACACCTTGTCCAAACAGTTCTATCATCTTCTGTTCAAACAGGTATTTACAAGCAGACTTGGAAGCATTTGATATTAGGGAACTGAAGTCCAAATTTGATGTGATTCTCCTGGAACCACCACTGGAAGAATACTACCGGGAGACTGGCATTACTGCCAATGAAAAATGCTGGACCTGGGATGATGTAAGTACTTTTCTTGCTGTGGAAAAGATTTCATACATGCGTTTACCAAATAGGTAAGCTCACTCCTTCACTGACATCCTCCTTTCTCCAAGTATTGTCTGAGTAGGAAATTTTAACAGTCAAACCAATTGTAAGCTTTAGAAGCCTAACACAATAGAACTTGTGAACAAAACCTCAGCCATGGAAGGTTTTTTCTTGTAGTTATATATTCCCTTACTGTTTAATCAGTTCAGTGGTGTATTGATAGTTCATTCTGTATCTTTTCCTTTTCCATGAGGTCAGCTCTGGAAAAGCAGTCAGTCAAACTGAAGGATCATGAGAACAAAATCAAATTCAAGCTACCTTTAAGGAGTGAGTTTGAAAACCAAGGCATTCATGCCTGTGATGTGATGAGAGACTGGGTAACTATGTGAAGGAGTCTGTGTTAGCCAGTCTGTTACAGCAGGCACAAATGGTGCTTGGCCATGTTGCCCAGGGAAAAAACATTCTATCCTAACAGAAAAACTGGGAGTGTTGGAGTCATAGTTTGGCTTCTACTGCATTACTTTTGTTCACAGTGGCACTGAATGAAGCTTGATTTAATGTGTTAGCAAGCTACAGATGAATCCTTTCAAGTTGTAATGACTAACAGATGCTTTGCATCTGAAGTTATTTCATCTTGAATGTTACTGATTTGTCAGAGTTGAACCACTGTCCTCGAAAAGTCTTGCTGCTTTTTTTCCTCAAAGTGAAAATGGAGAGAATGTCTTTCCTTTATAGTGATAGGAATTAAACTGGGATTTTTATAAGGTGTCTTCACAACCTTCATACAAGTAATTCCATGGATGAAAAGAAACATTTTGTATTAAATATTTGTTTCATAGTTTAACCCACTAACTCTAACCCCAGCCAAAACCAGCAGAGTTGTATACATGCAGTTGGGTACTGGCAAGGTAACTTTTACAAGATACTTTCTGGAAAACAAATTTAAAAGTTTGGCTGTGAGTGTATACAGGCTAACATCTCCAAAACAGTGCTTCCTGCGACATTGCTTCAAGACTTAGTATTCTTCCTGATATAATTGGTGATTTGTATTTAATTCAGAAACACTATTATTGCTCTTATTACTATTAGATCATGAAATTGGAAATTGAAGAAATTGCAGCCCCAAGGTCATTTGTGTTTCTGTGGTGCGGGTCAGGCGAGGGTCTGGATCTCGGCCGAGTGGTGAGATGATGTTTTAATTCAATTTATCAGGGACAGGCTTAAGAGTTTATTTTTATCGTTGACTTTTTCCTGTATAGAATTCTCAGTGGTAACTCCTGAGGGATGTTTTGTTACTGTGGTAGAGGATATGTAATTTTAAGTGGCATTAAGTGTTTAGATACTGTTATTTTCCAGATGAGTCATTGAATGTGAGAGGAAACATAATTCCATAGGGTCTAGAGAGGAAACATAATTCCATAGGGTCTAGAAAGCTGTACTGCTGTCTCGGTTTTCATAGGAGCAGGTTACCATCCTGAGTGCTTTTACAGCTTTTTTAACAGAAATCTCAATAGTTTTCTGCCAGAAGTATTCATTCCAGAAGAAAGGTGCTACTGTGTCTTAAATTGAGATAAAATTTTTTAAAATATTTTAAAAAAAAAAGATGATATGTAGACAAATCGATGTGCACATAAGCCTCTTTAGTTTTTAGGGGCAGCTTGACAACACACGTGTCATTCATGCCAGTAAACACTGTCATTCATATGTGACATTTCCAGCTATGATTTCAGAAAAGTCAAGTACCTATATGGGTGTTCAGTTTGGGGTACTTACATTTTTGATGTAGTGTGAACTGTTTTCTTTTTTTATGATATTTAGTGTCTACGCAAATGGGGTTACAGAAGATGTGAGGACATTTGCTGGATTAAAACAAATAAGAACAATCCTGGAAAGACCAAGACTCTAGACCCTAAGGCTGTTTTCCAAAGAACCAAGGTAAGGGTTTGGCTCCACTGCTCCTCTGTTTCCATCCTGTCTGTCTCTGCTAATGAAACACCTGCTGCTCCACAGTAGTTGGTGACAGGCTTTTGGGAAAGCAGGCACGAGAACTTCAGAGTTCTCTCCTCCAAAGCATGTTTCACGGATCTAAACTTAGCAATAGAATTTGACTAAATTTAATGTCAAAAGAATAATAACTATAGAAGGCTGGCTGTTGGTTCTAAATGCACACGTGCAGGTATGTGCCCAGAGTTAGAAGCAGAGAGAGGACTGTGAGAGACCAGAGCTCAGCCAGGATCTCCTGACTCCCCGAAGGTGATTGTAAAGGTGAATGGGTCAGCTTGGTTTAAAACAAACACTTTTTTAGGGATGCATTCTGGAGGATGTGTATTGAAGGAAATGCAGAGAAAAAAAGTGGTCTGATTTAAAAGACTCAAATGTAAGTTATTCGAAACTTAGAGAAATGTAGATGGGATTAATAAATAATTGGTTTGGGTATATGTGGGTGTAACTGGCAGTTTAACTGAAAAGAGAGTTGGCTGGCAGTTTAATAATTCCAGGTGTCAGTTAACCTCAGGACTCACTCCTCATTCATTAATCATTCCTCAGCATTAAACACCCTCAACCCTGTCTCAGATTTGCCATTTTTAGGAGTATAAACTTCCCTTTGAGATATCTGGAATCTTTCACTGACTTGCATTTACATTAGTCTGAAGTTTGTTTGAAAGTGTGTTGTATCAGTTATAAATATTTATAAGTATAAATATTGCGTTTTTATTGCACATAGTATTGCAAATCTGTGCAGCTCGCTCATGAGGGAGAGGTTAAAGCTGACACAGGAGGATTTGAGGGGGGACTTTGTTTAACAGAGAGGAACAGTTTCTGGTATTGGGGAATTTCTCTGTTTATGGGGCGAGGGTTGGGCTGAGGTCACTGTTTGTGATAAACACTGGAAATGGAGCGAGTTTGTTCTGACTAAATAAATAGGCTGCTGGGCAAGGTGAACTTACCAGTGGTTACAGCAGCAAATGCTGTTCCATTCTGGTTAGTTGAGGCATCTCTGGATGGGTGCTTTGTGCTGGGCCACCTGTTAGAGAATCTGAGGTATGAGTGAATGACATGTGGTATGGAAGTAAATGTTCCAAGTAGTTCTGCTGAGGACTAGATCTACAAGTCTTTGCCTGATGAGTAATTTGTTTAGCAGTATTCTGCCTCTTTAGTTAAATTCAAGGTCCAGCACCCCTGTTGCTTGAGTGCAGTTGACCAACTGCATAGATTTGATAGCTCAGCTCTTCTGACTTTCATATTTACTTGCCAACTCTGAAAACCCTTCCCAAAATCTTGGAATGATTACATGCTCTTGTCTGCAACTTTTTCTTGAGCCATCTGGCGGCGCTTAGTGAGTCAGTGTGTTTGATCCTGGGGAACATCGCTCATCCAAGCCTGATGTTCCCAGAAACAGAGCTCTGAAATGAGTATGTAGGAGCCTCTTTTCATCCTCTGACAATCGTGGTGATTCCTCATTCATGGATGCCACATACCAGTCACTTAAATTGATCTGCAGTGTTTCAGAGGAAGGAGGCAGTGGCTATTACAGCTCAAGAACATTTTTAATGCTGATGAATTGACAGTTTGATGGTGGCTGTATTTTTTTATGCAGTAATATCTTCTAGAAAGGAATCTGAGGGTGACAGCTACTTTTGTAAGAGGTACAATATGAAAAAGTACATTATTTGCTGTCTGTTTTATGACTGAGAACTTTGAAAACTGTTTGTGCTCGAAGGCTGCCACAGCAGTGCGTGTGGCATGTGACAGTGCTCTGTGTGTCACAGGAGCACTGCCTCATGGGCATCAAGGGCACCGTGCGCCGCAGCACAGACGGGGACTTCATCCACGCCAACGTCGACATCGACCTCATCATCACTGAGGAGCCGGAAATCGGCAACATAGAAAAACCTGTGGAGATTTTTCACATTATTGAGCATTTCTGCCTTGGACGACGACGGCTTCACCTTTTTGGAAGGGACAGTACAATCCGACCAGGTAACTGTGACCTTGGGTTTGGGCAAGTAGTTACATTTTAATGGGCTTCAGTAACCTCCTTCCATCGTCCCAGGCCACTTGGTGGGTTCTGCTGGGAGCTGAGGCAATAATGGTTAATCCTAATGCATTCTCCTTCTGCCAGGGCTCACACCAGCTGGATAACTGTGTATTTTTGTGTGTAACTGCATCACTTGTCTGTTCTCCCAACACTCTTATGGTGGCAAAGTGACTTCTGCTCTGTCCCTTGTGGTCAAGAAGCAGAAAGCTTTGCTAGAACTAAAGATCTCATACAAGTATTTTCTTGGCAAGAATGTCTGTCTTGGGGTGAATCCTCAGCCCAGGATGCAGGAGCATCATAGAGAACCCTTCTAAACAATAGTACAGTTAAGTTACCATTTTAATATCATATTTGGGAGCAAGATCATAGAAAAGGCTTTTTGTTTTAGAGATATTCATTTTTAGAAGTAAATACTTGCTAAAACAGTAAGACCTTTATGCTTTTGTTCTCCATGTTATCTCTAATTGAAGATAAATGCTGCAGTTACTCAGTTTTCTACTGGACTACTGAAAAGTGTAATTTCTGTCTTTTCATTTTCTGAATATTTCCTTTCCATTAAGCTTTTTTTTCCGGACTTAATAGTGAAATAATCTCCACGCTAGCTCTAAAAATTGAAATGTCTTTATCAGTGTAATACAAGGTAGCAGAATTCCCTGCTTGTAAAATTCCTGTCAGTGTCCTAAAGAGGTTTCCAGGCCTGTGGATCTCAAGGAGATACGTTGTTGGTGTATGTGAAGATCCGTCAGCCACAAAACTGTAGTTTTAGAAGAAATAGGAATGAGCTTGTTTTAATGTTTGCCTGTCTTGATTCACTTGGTGTGAAGCTGAAGTGCCCATTGAATGTTTTTCTATAAACAGGCTAATTTAACTCTGTAAGGTCTGTTTTCATACCATGTGGGCTTCAGCAGAGTTATTATGTTTTCAGAGGTGTGCTTCCAGCAGGCTGCGCTCTTGGCTGCACTGTCACAACTGGGGTCTGGAGACAAAGTTACCTAAATCAAGTTACCCTGGGCCCCTAAAGAGAGAAATTCCCCAATACCAGAAACTGATCCTCTTCGTTAAACAGTCCCCCCTCAAATCCTCCTTTAACCTCTCCCTCATGAGCGAGCTGCACAGATTTGCAATACTGTATGCAATAAACACGCAATATTTATACTTATAAATATTTATAACTGATGCAACTTTTCAAAAGGGGAGAAGGATGGTGTTGTTTTAAAGTAGATGAATTTACTGATCAGGTTTAGTCTGGTACCAGAGGAAATGGATCTTGCTTCCCTAGAGGCAACTTTTTCATTCCATTCAGTACAGGTGACATGTAGGCAAGTGTCTCTCCCTGTCACTTGAGTGTCCATTGAGTGGAAAAAGGACAGTAGTGGCCTTGGAAGCATGAAGTTTGTGTTTGCTTTTATTGACTCTGGTTTTGTTCCCCAGGTTGGCTGACAGTGGGACCCACCCTCACCAACAGCAACTTCAATGCAGAGACATATTCCTCGTACTTCACGGCTCCCAACTCCCACCTGACGGGCTGCACCGAGGAGATCGAGCGGCTGCGGCCCAAGTCGCCGCCGCCCAAGTCCAAGTCTGACCGGGGCGGGGGTGCTCCCAGGGGAGGAGGCCGAGGAGGGACTGCGGCCGGCCGGGGAGAGAGGGGCAGAGAGAGGAACAGAACGAACTTCCGGGGTGAGCGGGGGGGCTTCCGAGGGGGCCGGGGAGGGACCCACCGAGGGGGCTTCCCCACCCGCTGAGGAGGGAATGGCTTCTTGCCTCGTCCTATGCCCCATCTCCGAATCTCTTTCTTAGTCTTGTTTTTCCTGACATGAATTCCTCTGGAGTCTCAAGCCAGATGACTTGTGAAATTGGTTTTGGTGAAGCTGTTCTAGTCTTCCTGGGCTGGCACAGCCCCAGCCCTGGCTGGCAGCTCCTGCAATGGCAGCACTGAACTCACAGCAGAGAGCACCATCCCTTCACACACCATGGGAAGGAGGGAAGGGAAGGTACTCGCTCTACTCATAGGAAACTTGGGGTGGGGGCTTTCTTTTCAGCTGTCATTTTCTCCAAAACACGGATTCCTCTTCCTTATTTGGAGGTTTGGGCTTGGACTGATCTGGATTAATATTGTGGAATGGGCATGAAATGCAGTTCTGACTTGCATACTGTCTTTTGGAAGAAAAAATGCTGTGTCTGTATTGACACCTATTTTAACTTCTCTGAAACCAAGGAGCAAATGGAATAAATAGAATTCTATTTTTTCTTATTTGGTTTAAATTTCCCAAATTATTCCTGGGAATAGGGAACAATTTTTAATTTGTGGTGTATGTGCATTCACTTTTCATTGGGGAGAGTGGTAATTCTGTGCAGTAATGTGTTGTGCTTCATGGAAAGCACCAAGCTGTGCATTTGTGTGCAGTCCAGAACTTCTGCAAGGTCTGGATTGCTCCTGGAGCAGGGATTTACACCCACTGTGTGTTTGTAACACTTTGTTCTTTGGGAGGTAAGACAAGTGTCACTGCAGAGGAATCGGTGACCTTGTTGGAGGGCGGGTTGGAAATGCATGTGTGCACTTCCTGAAGCTTGTGGCCTGGGAACAGGGTAATGAAACCAAGTGTTTGGCTTTGCCTGTGGGAGTTGCACACGTTTGGAAATATTGGCTATTGCTGATGGGCTCCAGTGCAGTGTGGACAGAGAGTGACTCACTTTGTACGATGTTTTTAGCAGAACCACAGCTCTGAGCTTCATGGTCAGTACTTGGCAGGCTGAACAAACTTGGCTGTTGGTGTCTCAAGGTCAGAGCTGTGGGTCTTTGATTTTAAATAGCTGTCCTGTAAAGTAGCAGATTATTAAACGTGTTTATCAAAGCTAATGTTGAAATATTTTTCTTCATATTTTATGGGTTTGTTCTCCTTTGAGGTTCTGGAATTGCCAAGTGGTTTCCTCTGTTCTGTTGTTGAACAGGAACTGTTCTTTTGGTGCAAGGAATATTGGCACAGGTGTTTTTGAGGGTCTGATCAACTTCCTGGCCTGGGCAGTGTGCTTGGCAGGGGATTGGCACAGTGCTGGTGGAACTTGCTGTTGTTTATGAGTTGGTTCTTCCTGTGTTATTTGCACATCTGGAGAGTGACTGGATTTGGGGGGGGTATTTTAAGGGTGGTGCTCTTTTGGCCATCAGTGAAGTCAGCCATGGGCTACGTGAACAGCATCTGACAGAAGGTAAATGCCACAGTAAGGAAACTTTGTGATTTTTGCTCTAGTCATGTTATTCAAAAAGTTAATACTGGAGAAAACCTTAGGACCACTGCTTTTGTGCCAGGGACAAACCTGTTAGGTGTTTGGGTTTTTTTTATGAGTAGAAAATGTTAATTTCCATTTCCCCCTTTTAACCACATGCCCATTGCTGATAGCTCAGTGCTGGTTTTAATTGAGTTTAACGGACAAGGAACTCCACCTTTGTAGCCATCCTCCATGAAGAACAATTACCTGCTGGTCATTATGGGAAGGTGGTGTTCCAGCAGTGACAGACTGATGGCCTGTAAAGGTGAGACAGCAGCACACCCAAAGCTTGGTGTCATGTCCTTGTGGTGGTGGAGGAGATGATACTTAGAAAATACTGTAGTGAGACACTATTACACACACCTCATTATAGAGGGTAAAAGCATCTGGTCATTTCCTAATCACTGTGATTTGGACCATATCTAAAGTGGTGTCCAGAGATGAAAG
Source organism: Manacus candei (assembly GCF_025592945.1). Taxonomy (NCBI): domain Eukaryota; kingdom Metazoa; phylum Chordata; class Aves; order Passeriformes; family Pipridae; genus Manacus; species Manacus candei. Next base: position 1,736,482 of record NW_026138110.1, read on the forward strand.
GCTTTTAATTGCATTACTGGTATCAGTTAATTTCTCAGTTGTAACACTTTACAGGAGGAGGATACGGCTCAGAATCAGTGAGCTGATGAATTTTACCCCAGGTGAATGAAGACCTCATTTGACTATACTATCCTTGAAGATAAAGAGCCTAACACGTTTCTTCTTTTCCAGTTCTATTAAATGCATAATGCCTGCAGTCTGAGTTGGGATGCCTGTCTAGATCTTGCCATGTTTTCCCATTCTGGAAGAGGCTTAGAGTACTTGGAATATCTTACACCCTCTGTGAATTAAATGAGGAATTTGACAGTTGCACTGACAAGATACTCAGGATGTGTCGGCATTTACCTTCAGAGGGAATTCAAGACAATCACCTGTGGATCATTGTGTGTAAATCAGCCACAGCTGGAGGTGGTTGGAGTGATGGATGGGCTGTGTAGGTTGGCAGTCAATGCTCTTGGGGGTTTGAGGTCTTCCCCAGCACAGGCTTACTGTGTGTGTTCAGAGGTGCTGAATGCTTTGTTCAGGAGTGGAATTTAGGCTGCAAACTAAATAGCAGTTTTGATCTGATAATAACTGGCATTAAGTCAATGAATTAATTTTAGAATACTCAGCTGTTTTTCTATGCCCTGCCAAGGATTTTAATATCCAGAATGCACTCTAGAAATAAAGAATAAACGAACATTTCAAGCTCATTACATTGAAAACATTTTTAAGTCTTTCTTCAGTGTGGCTTTATAAAGATACAACGAGTAACTGAAACTGATAGATAAAAGAACCCACTGTTTCTGTATATAGCAGAAAAGATGTTCTCTCATTTGAAAATTGGTGGCAGCTTTATTGCTTTAGTAGAAATGGCAGTTGTGTAATGGGCTGAAGGTCAACTTAACATGGAGGAGGGCTGCACTAATCCTTCCCATAATAGGGTCATTCTCATGAGCTGAAAAATTAAGCAGTAGGTAAATTTGGTAGTGAAACAGGAATTAATTTTCTGTGTAATTATTACAGCAATGACAAAGGAAAAAAGAGGCCTGACTACTGTAAACCTGAGTTATACACTACAGTCCTGCTGTTTCTGCAGAGCCAAGCACTGCACTTGTCATGTGTGTGGTGACTGTCCCTGTCATGATCGCTGCCAACCAGAGCTGGTTTGGCTGTTGGGTGGCTTAATGTAGGTAACCCAAACTGCACCTGGCACGAGCTGTGCATGTGTAACAGCTCTGCCTTGCTTGGGCTTGGTTCTGAACAGCCCCTGTGCTGGGCTTTGCCAGCACTCAGGGAAGTGACAGGTACACTCTGCTCCATTCAGTCAACTCTACCAACCATACCTGGGGGTGATGCCAACCGTGAAACACTCGGAAAAAGCTGGGCTGCCAGCTAAGCTGCCTCTCCTTGGAGTAGGAGAAGATGACCTACAGCGTACTAATTGTTGGATGCATGGCCATAGAAAACTTGGTATATGAAAGAACAAACATACACACGATGATTATATTTAATAATTGCTTATTTCTTTACACAAAGAGTTGCTGGTGTCATTTTACAAATGGAATGGCAACAAATACTTTTTACAGGGTAATGTCTACAGCTAAAAAGTGCTTGTCTTGGCAGCTCAGTTCAGGCTGAGGACCTTTTGTAATACAGCCACTTATTTTAAGAGCTCTTGGTCAATGACACATACAGGACTGTATAGATAAGCTGTTGAACCAAAAAGTTACACATTTTGACTGCTTATCAATCATGGATATTAAATAATTAATACTAAGTAGCAACACTAACATGTTTAAAGGCACTTTTTTCTTTACTGAGGCTTAGCCTTACTTTTGAGTCTTTTTGGCTTTCTTTGAAACACTAATTGTTTTAATAATAGCTTTTCAAGTTTGGAAAAGTTCAAACCTCTCCCACAGAGGCACTGGTCCTACAGAGACAGACACACTGATGAAGTATCTGAGGTAAACAGCTGTTCCAAAGGCTCTGGCTTTCTAAATTCTACCTTCAATATTGGTATTAGCAGAGGCTTGTTTTTCAAAGCAGTGACCACTGAATAAATCAGTCATGTGAGAGGAGATCACAGCAATAGAACTGGTATTAAACATGAGGCTTTATAGCACCACAAATAACCTTTGGTTAATGTGTCAACTGCCTCACAGTTGACCTGCCACTGAAATTTTGAGGGACAGATTTTTCTGAGTTGTATTGGGAATATTCCAGTTAACAAATGTTCTAAATAAAACCTAACCTGTGCAATTTTAAAAAGCTAACTGCTGCCCCTAAGAGGAGGCATTACCTGCCAAACATGGCAAAAGGATTGTTGGATTACTGTTCTTCTGTGGTCCCCATTGTTGTTGCACTTTCTCAAGTCCAGTTAGAAAACTGAGGCATTTGTGTCCTGGATAACCCCAGCCATAGAAGGGTCCCCAGAGCTCTGTTTCTGTAGAAAGTAGCACTTGTCCCTTCCAGGAAAAAAAGGATTCGCTTCCCAGGAAGGACTCTGAAATCCTTCAAACTGAACTATGTGTTTACTTCCAATCTGATTCAACTGTACATCCTCACTTAGAAGTGTTTTGTATTTTTTCCACTTCTGTATAGATTCTGAGCATCTCTGCCAGCTCTTGTACAACTTGTGTCTAGTAAAAGGAATAATTAAGAATTTTCTAAATTGTATTTTAAGAAATGTGTACCATATATGCTCTTAAGCACTGACAGTCTGAAATCTGACAACTGACGTAGAGAAAGAGTCAGGACTCCCAGAAGATTTATACCTGAGTGCAGAACCTCCTATTCTACAGCTTAGTAAGTAAGCGAAGTACTCGGGGAGAGGTGGGGCCAAGTGAAACTGTCCAAAGAGAGCACAGAAGAGGGTCAGCAAAGCACAGCAGAAGGCCTGGGCCTGGTGGAGCTGTGGGCCAGCCTTAAGGCACCAGAGACTGTCCATCCCTCCTGCAAAGGGAAAAAGGAACTGAGAAATGTTAAGTGTTGCCTTAACTGAGCAGCTGACTGATCTCCTTGTGAATGCAGATGAGAAAATCCACGTAAGAAGCTCCTCCATAAATACTCTTGTCTTCTACTAGGAACTGTCGGAAAAGCATCTCTGGCTGTTCCCGTTGCTTCACTATGATCAGCTGAAAAGAGAGAGATAATTTAGAATACAGTCATACTAGATGGCAGTAGTTTTCAGTACATTTCAGTAGCTGAACAGAGGAGAAATTAATGTGAATTAAGGGTTGCAGAATAAAATGGTTACCTTTTAGACTTGACTACCTTTGAAAGTCAGTTTTGATTAGGAATTAAGCATATTTGAGATGCCTGTGCCTACAAATCATGCTGGAACTCAATGATGTGCAGGAAAACTCCTGATACATAAAAAACCCTTTTATAGCTACTGGTAAGTTTTCACAAAGCCTGTAGTGTTCTTCTGAACAGGTAAAGCAGAAACAAGTTACCTTCATAGTGTGGGGCTTTTGGCTCTGGAGTTGTTCCAGGATATGCTTCAGTTTCTTAGAGAATGGATTGTCCAGGTCAGGCAGGGATGTCTGTCAGAAGGGAAACATGGCAGGTGGTTATCTCCCAGTCACAGCTCTTACCAGTTCACACAGACTGGACTAGCTGCTGATAGTTATGGTGTAGGGAGCTGCGGATTTCATTCTAAACTGGGAAATGCCATCTCCTTCACAAAAATGTCTCGTCTTGAGGACTCACCTGCCAAAGCCATTTTTCATTGTAAAACAGTCACTGTATGAAAACTCACTGTCAGGAGAAACTAACTATTGCAAAGTGTTTTGTTCCAATTTCAGCAATACACAGTTTAGGACTTTAATATCTACAACAGTCAAAGTTTAAGATTTAAAGAAGCTGTGAAAGCAGTCCTGGAAATGTTCAGCTTACAATTTTATGTAAGTTAAAACACTCCTGGTGTCTTAACACCTTCTGCTGGTCACCTGTTCCTGATGAAAGACCACCTCCCTTGTTTCCCCAATTAGCATCTGGTCTCATTAAATCCTAACTGCTTAGTGTGCGTGTACTCACGGCGTCGGTGCTGATGTGCGCGAAAGACGGCACGTTGAAGAGCCCTTGGATGAGCTCTGGGGACACGCTGGCTCCCAGCCACAGGAACATGCTCAGCCCGTTGGCCAGCAGGAAGGCCCCTCCCTCTGACAGCCGCTCCTCAGAGCAGCGCACGGCGGCCGGGACAGCATCACTCTTCACATCCAGGCTGTGCTGCGGGGAAAGGGACACGCGGCTTGGAGCAGCAGTGACACAGCTCGACATAGACAGTAGAAAGTAACAGCTGAAGGGTTTAGAACAGCGGGGTGGTTCCTTTCCAGCTAAGAGCTGGTGGTGATTTGGGGTTTTTAGGGCTGTTTCTTGGTGCTTTGGAGGTTTTTGTTGTATCTGAATCAGAGGGATTTGGGTTTTGAGACTGAATGTGTTGTGGAGCTCGGGATGGGGATGGCAGGAGAGGGAGCCCCCCAGGTACGGAGCTCGCCCCTTGTTTTGGCCCTGTAAGGGGGGTCTCTCCTTTCTGGGGAGGGACTGACCAGATGGACACACGGACAGACACACAGAGACAGACAGACATACAGGCATATGGACAGATAGACAAAGACGGGCACGTGGATGGACAGATGGACACACGGACAGACAGAGGAATAACGGATGGATGGACAGACGAATGGACAGACAGACACGGGGACACACAAACAAAGAGACAGATGGATGAACAGACAGACAGACACAGAGCTGGATGGACAGACAGGCAGACGGACACAGAGATGGACAGAAAGACAGACAGCTGGACATGGATGGACAGAAAGACAGACAGATAGACAGACAGACAGACAGACAAATGGACACAGATGGATGGACAGACAGACAGACAGATGGACACAGAGATGGACGGACAGACAGACAGACAGATGGACACAGATGGATGGACAGACGGACACAGAGATGGACGGACAGACAGACAGACAAATGGACACGGATGGACAGACAGACAGACAGATGGAAACAGAGATGGACGGACAGACAGACAAACAGATGGACACAGAGATGGACAGACAGACAGACAAACAGACAAACGGACACAGATGGATGGATGGACAGACAGACAGATGGACAGAGAGATGGACAGACAGACAGACAGACAGATGGACACAGATGGATGGACAGACAGACAGACAGACAGATGGACACAGAGACAGACAGACAGAGATGGACGGACAGACAGACAGACAGACAGACAGACAGATGGACACGGATGGACAGACAGACAGAAGGACAGACAGACAGACAGACAGACGGACACAGAGATGGACAGACAGACAGACAGACAAATGGAAACAGAGATGGACGGACAGACAGACAGATGGACAGAGAGATGGACAGACAGACAGACAGACAGACGGACACAGAGATGGACGGACAGACAGACAGACAGACGGACACAGAGACAGACAGACAGACAGAGATGGACGGACAGACAGACAGATGGACAGACAGACAGACAGATGGACACGGATGGACAGACAGACAGATGGACACAGAGATGGACAGACAGACAGACAGACAGATGGACACGGATGGACAGACAGACAGACAGAGACAGATGGACACAGAGACAGACAGACAGACAGAGATGGACGGACAGACAGATAGACAGACAGACAGACAGACAGATGGACACGGATGGACAGACAGACAGACAGAGACAGATGGACAGACAGACATGGACGGACAGACAGACAGATGGACACAGAGATGGACGGACAGAGAGACAGACAGACGGACACAGAGATGGACGGACAGACAGACAGACAGATGGACACGGATGGACAGACAGACAGACAGACGGACAGATGGACACGGATGGACAGACAGACAGACAGATGGACACGGATGGACAAACAGACAGACAGACAGACAGACAGACGGACACAGAGATGGACAGACAGACAGACAGACAGATGGACACGGATGGACAGACAGACAGACAGAGATGGACAGACAGACAGACAGATGGACA